>NC_049916.1:8930373-9239445 GCF_001411555.2 Juglans regia
AAACGTTTTTAAAATATTTTTTTAATATATTTAATTATTAAATAAAAATTAAAAAAATATATAACTTTATTAATAATCACTTTCTTAATTATTAAGTAATAAAATTAAAATTAAAAAAATAAAATACTAATAAGTTTGAGCAGTAACTTTGAGGCCGGGGCTAAGTAGCATTTCTGTGCATATGACAACATCCTCGTTGGTCGTTGCCCAAGTTTTCACTTTTTCCCTATAGATTTCTTCTCGGTTTCATCATTATTCTTTTTTGGTCCTACCCTTTGAGAGCAAGAAAGGAAGGAAACTTCTACCGAAAGGCAAATGTTTTTTTTTTTTTTTTTACTTTTTTTTTTCAATCATTTTTTTAAACACTTTAAATATTTTTGAAAAATATAAAAAAATCATAAATTCATTTAAAAACATTTTTTAATCACTAAGTAAAAAAAAAAAAAAAAATACAATTTCGGTAAAAGTTTTCGATAAAACATTTCTATGAGAATAGTATTTTCCTTTCCATAAAGACTGTCAGTAGCGTTTATCGGTGGATTAAGCATTATCCGTCCCACTAACGCGTTAAGTTTTAGAGAAAAATTATTTTGCCGCCCCAGTGGTACCACTCAAGTGTACCTCTTCATAATTTTTTTTTTTCATTTTTTTTCTAACTTAATAATTAAAGAAGTGATTTTAAGTTTATTAACATATTTTTTAATTTTTTTTAAATATTTAAATATATTAAAAAAATATGAATAAAAAAAAAAGGAAGTTGCAAAAGCAACTGACGATAAGACTGAGTGGTGCTACTCAGCTGTATATATATATACACACATACACACACATATATAAAGAAAATGCTACTTTGACACCTCTTTTATTTTAATTTTTTATTATTTTTATTTAATGATTAAAGAAGTAACTATTAATGTATTAAAATATTTTTATATTTTTTAAAAATATTTTAAAATGATAAAAAACTATGAATAAAAAAATTTTAAAAAAATATCAATTTAATCTAACAATCACTTAAAATATTAAAATAGTATTATTCAGGCGATAGAATAGCACTGCCATATATATAAAGGGTATGAAACATGACATTAAACAACGTTTGGGTAAAAAAGGTGTTATAATAGTTGGATTCAGTTGATGAATAATTTTATATTATTTGTGGATAAGATATTAAGTATGTTTATAAGAAATAAATAATAATTTATTGTAGAATTGATTTTATAAAATCAGTTAGACTCGTAAATTTTTTTATGATATCAAAATCTATCATAGGACAAATGAAGATCTACACTACATATCATATCCTGTGATAAGAATTAAGAAAAATATTAATCTATACATGAGAGAGAATGATGATGAATAATCTCTTAGATATATTTATAAAAAATAATATTATAAAATTAATTTTATGAGATGTGTTACCTTCGTTAATTTCTTCAGATTCGTGAATGTTCCTTCCTTTAGAATGCAATCACATGCTGCCACTTGTCACTTAGAGTGAGGTGGGCTACTCAGCCCATTCCTACGTCAGCTCCGGTTTACTTCGGCTAGAAGTAGTTTGTTAGCAGTACTCATCTTGTGGCGCCAGAGACTGCTCCCTCTTTGCTCTCATCCATATGGAAAATGCTGGGGCTCCCGCTGGAGCTCCAGTGTATTTTATTATGTGTTTTTTTTAATTCTTTTTTTATATAGATATTTTTAATAATTTTAAATATTTTTAAAATAAAAAATTTATAATATTATTAAATAATACTTGCTTAATCACGAAGTAAAATATAAAATATTTTTTTATAATTTTTTATTTTACTTCGTGATTAAGGAAGTATTTTTTAATAACTTTTTTTTTTACTTCTTGATTAAGAAAGTGTTTTTAATGATGTTCTAAATTTATTTTATTTTTTAAAAAATATTAAAAAATATTAAAAAAAATTATATAAAAAACAACTTAAAAAAAACACATACAATATATACTACAGCCCCAGCGGGAGCCCCAGCGGGGGCCCCAGCGGGGGCTGTAGCATGATCCCATCCATATATAGCTTTCTCACGAGACTTCTTCTTTTTTTTTTTTTTTTTCATACCAGCAATTCTACAATCAGTGCTTTCCTCTCAGGTCTGGCTCTCTCTCTCTCTCTCTCTCTCTCTACATTTCACCCCCTTCAATTTCTCTCAGCAACGCCTGTTCTTCCCCTCTCATAGCCAAGGATCTTTCATAAAAAGAGGAGAAGAAAGAAAATAGACATTTCTGTGAATATGATATCCTCTTCGCAGTTTCATCATTTTTCTTTTTGGTCCAACCCTTTGGGAGCAAGAAAGGAATCGACTTTCACCAATAATACTTACGCTTTCCGCAACTATATCTCATTACCCATGTTCACTTTCTAATTAGCTAGACGTTCAGTTGCAAATTAAAGTGAGACCTTACCCACGTTTACTTCTGACAAATGGGTCCGGCATGGTTACTCGCTTATGCTTGGACCCTTTATTCATGCCAAAAAAGTTATATTCTTAATGAGAAATAAAGAAAACAAAAAAACAATTACAGTGTACAGAAAGTGCGATTGATGCGTAACCATGCTCATTTTTAATTCTTTAAACTATTACCATGTCGAGACACCGTATCCCGTCCTGCACTATGCGAAGAGGGTTTCAACCTGCCATCTTGGGGTGGGATTGAAACCGCAACCTGCCCCACCCCTTACTCAACTCAATCAATCATTAGATTTATAATTTTTTTTAAATTTAAAATTTTTTTATATCTAAATTATAAATTAAAATTTATACAATAAAACAAATATTTATTAACTTAAATTTAACTTTAAATTTTTAACAAATTATATATATTTATATAATATATTTATATAAATATTAAAAATATAATTTTTTATTTTAAATATGAGAGGGGTGCAGCCGGCCCCGCTGCTAACCCCTAAATCAAGTCAAAGTAACACCCACAGTAGCCCCCACCAACGCGAAAGGAGGCTTAGAAAGTCCGAGTGCCCAATCGTTTTCCCAGATTTGGGACCCAAGCAATAATATATATAGGAAAATGCTAGAGCTCCCGCTGGGGGCTCCCGCTGGGAGCTCCCGTTGGAACTCTAGTGTATTTTTTTATGTATATTTTTTAATTTTTTTTTTTATATAGATGTTTTTAATGATTTTAAATATTTTTAAAAAATAAAAAAATTTATAATATTATTAAATAATACTTACTTAATCACGAAGTAAAATATAAAATATTTTTATATGATTTTTTATTTTACTTCGTGATTAAGGAAGTATTTTTTAATAATTTTTTTTTACTTCTTGATTAAGAAAGTGTTTTTAATAATGTTCTAAATTTATTTTATTTTTTAAAAAATATTAAAAAATATTAAAAAAAATTATATAAAAAATAACTTAAAAAAAAATACATACAAAAATACACTACAACCCCAGCGGGGGCTGTAGCACGATCCATATATATATATATATATATATATATATATATATATATATATAAAGGGTATGGAACGGGACATTAAACAAAGTTTGTCATCCATGAACTTGGTAAGCAAGTGTTATAAAGCTATTAGATTCGTCAATGTTACTTTCCTTTAGAGCACTCCCATTGGATTAGTTAAAATTAAATTACATTTTTGATAAATGTAAAATGAATTTAACATTTAGCTATTACATTCATATAAGTTTTTATATTGGAATAGCTATTTTTTCATTATATGATAATAAAATAATATAAGATAAATTTAACTTTGATTATTCACATCAAATCTCCAAATTGAATTATCCATTTATTCATTATATAGTAATGAGCAATTAATAATTTTGAAAATATTTTAATTTTTTTAATTATGAATTTATTTTATTTTATCATATTTTACTATTCATAATATTATATATTAATTAGTAATTGTATTCTAATTATATTTTTTCAATTGTCATTTAAAATGGAGAGAGAAATAATTGATATTAAAAGGAAAGAGAAAAAAATAATATAAAAAAGATTTGATGAATGAATAGTATGTTCCAAATTTAGAAATTAGTTTAGATATTACTGTAATTATATTCCAAATATTTAGAATATAACTAATTCAATATGAGTAATTTATTGACCTAATAGTTAAATTCTCATTAGATTTAACTTTTAACTAATCCAATGAGAATGTTCTTATAAGAATGCTATCACATGCTGCCACTTTTCACTTGGAGTGAACTGGGCTCCTCAGCCCATGCCTAGTCAGCTCGAGTACACTTCGGCTGGGGGCAGTTTAACAGTCATCCTTTGCTCCCTCTTTGCTCTCATCCATTTATAGTTTGCTCACGAGCCTTGGTTTTTTTTCACACCAGCAATTCTACACTCAGTGCTTTCCTCTCAGGTCAGGCTCGCTCTCTCTCTCTCTCTCTCCATTTCACCTCCTTCCATTTCTCTCAGCAACACTTGTTCTCCCCCTCTCGTAGATAAAGCATCACTGAAGCCTTTTGTCAGCCTGATGATTTTGAGTATATATATTGCTATGAAATCTAATCTGAATGTTTGGTGGTTTCAGATCATTGGCTTGAATTGTCCTTTTGGTTTTGGATTATGGTGTTTTTGAGATTTAGTTTCTTTCAAATGCAGTAATATGTATCTAATTGTCAACTGCATGTGCTCTAGTTTTCTTAGTTGACTCTGTTTTTAGTGAAGAATATGCAGGTTTGTGGAATAATATAACGTATTACATACATCAAGGCACGTTAGTTTACGAGTTTAGTTTAGTAAAATCTCTTTGTGGCTAAAACATACAACTCATTTAATATATCTTGCACAACAAATGAATTATGATACACATGCAATTCATTTTCCAATCAATTTTTTTTTTTTTTTTTTATTATTTTACTTGATCGTTTGTTAACATGTTCAAATCTAATTCATTCATCGGTTGTATGTAATATGTTAGTAAAAGAGATTTTACTAAAGCAAACTCGTAAACTGACGTGTGTTGATGTATGTAATATGTTATATTATTCTACAAACCTGTATATTCTAATTGTCAAGTTTCCTTGAATTTTTTTATTTTCTAAATTTGATGAAGCATTCTAAGTTCTAAAGTCTGTTATTTATTGTCCATATTGAAACTGCAGTTAAAGCTTGGGACTCAAACTTTGACATTATACTAGAGCCAAGGATCTTTCTATACAGCATGGATAATATAGTGTTGCGCTTTGGAAATCAGGTTTCGAGGGATAATTTTTCTGTGCTCTGGAAGCAGGAAGGTGTCTTTGGGAAATTTGATTTCAAGATGAGAAGATTGTATTTCTTTTTTTCCCATCTTTCCGTTGAGTACAAGTTTGAAATCTCCTATGAGAACATTGGGAAGATTGAGCTGTATCGTCCATGTGGTCAGGCAACAAAGTTTCTTCTTATTCAGGTTAGCTGGTGAAAAATTTAATTCAAAATAACATTTCATCAAGAGTAATACTAGATATAATCGTGAATCCCGCGCACTCTTCTTAAAAAAAGTGGAGTCCATCGTTTTAAAGTAGAGTTTTTCATGTGAGTAACAGATTTGTCTATTTTTTTCGAAGGACGTGCATGAAAATTGAACACCCTAAGACAATACAAATAATTTTTCTTTCATTAATTAGGTACTACGTAGTTCATATAAGCATACAAAGCTAATCATCTTGTCTCTCTTATATGCATAGGTTGCTATACTCTATCTTATCAACACTCTCCGAGTTATTGATATAATCTATTTAATGAAAAATAAGTATTTTTCAACCATATAACACCAATAAAAAGGCCCCTTTCCGGCCATCTAGAAAACTTTTGCGTTCCACATTTAAATATCAGTCAACATTTCAAAAACTCATCAGTATGTCTAATGACAATCATATGCAAATTGAAAAAAAACCAATATCAGTAGGTCTTTTGTTGGAAGAAGAAACTTAGCCCTTTTCAGTTTCTTGTTATGGGTTGATATCATGTGTATAGTCTTTAGATACTTGAATAAAATATTTGTTTCCACAATTCTATGATCTCATTCTAGTTACAAATTTCATGTCTACATATGTTCATACCTTGGAATTAATCATTTTTGTGTTGAAATTGTACTTTTACCTTTTTCACTAAATGAGTTCTTGTTTATATTGCTAGTTATTAGGAGCTCCAAGGGTTTTTGAGAAAGATGTATCAGATGGTCAATGTTTTGAGTGGGTTCGTGGAGTTGATTTCACTCCATCCAGCTGTATTGGCCAATCTTATGCTCTATGTTTGGAGCTTCCAAATAAGCTCCAGCTTCCAGAATTGCACATTGATTTTGTCCATTATAAAGAAAATGAAGACCGACTTGAATTGATGGAAGGTTCTCCTTTCTCATGCAGTTCAGGTCTTGTGCCCATTGTGAATCCACCCACAGGCTTTGACCTGCCATATAATATCTTATTTAAGATCAATTCCTTAATTCAGCATGGGTGTGTTCCTGGGCCAGCAATTGATGATGATTTTTATCGGTTGGTCGATCCTAAGAGAATCAAAGCTGAGCACATAGAATTTGCCCTGGACAAACTTTTTCATCTTAAAGATTGCTGCTATGAACCTGTGAAATGGCTCAAGGAGCAGTACGAAGGATATGCCACATGCATGCGACTTCCTAGAACTGCTGCTATTTCTTTGGATGATGGGCTCGTATATGTACACAGGGTTCAAATTACTCCATCTAAAGTCTACTTCTGTGGTCCAGAGGTGAATCTCTCCAATAGGGTCTTGCGCAATTATCCTGAAGATATTGATAATTTTCTGCGTGTTTCTTTTGTTGATGAGGACTTGGATAAACTTCGATCAATGGCTTTATCTTTACAAGCATCTTCTACAGATGAGGACAAGGGAACCAAAGTTTATGAGAGGATAATATCCACCTTAAGAAATGGCATAGTAATTGGTGATAAGAAATTTGAGTTTCTTGCCCTTTCATCTGATTATGCACTTGATAATTCTGTTTGGATGTTTGCTTCAAGACCTGGCTTGACTGCACTAGATATTAGAGAGTGGATGGGTGATTTTCAAGATATCAGGAATGTGGCAAAATATTGTTCCAATCTGCGTCAATCTTTTTGCTCTTCTAGAGAAACTGCCATTGTTGGCAGAGATGAAATTGAAGTTATTCCCGATATAGAAGTTACTAGGGGAGAAGTCACATATTGTTTCTCAGATGGCGTAGGGAAGGTATCTGAAGAATTGGCTTGCAAAGTGGCAACAAAGTTAGGCTGCAGTTTTATTCCATCAGCATTTCAGATTCAATATGGTGGGTACAAAGGTGTTGTGGCTGTTGATCCGACATCATTGGTGAAGTTGTCATTGAGAAAGAGCATGTTCAGATACAAATCACTTGACACAAAACTCGATGTTTTGGCATGGAGTAAGTTTGAGCCTTGTTTTCTGAATCGCCAGATAATCACTCTTCTGTCTTATCTTGGAGTGCAGGATCAAGCTTTTCAAAAAAGGCAATGGGAGGCTATAGATCTACTGAATGCCATGTTAACAGATCCGTTGAGAGCACAAGAGGCACTGGAGATGATGTTCTCAGGAGACATCACAAAAGTTTTGAAGGAAATGCTTTTATGTGATTACAAGCCAGATGCAGAACCATTTCTTTCAATGATGCTTCAAACATTCCATGCGTCTAAGTTGATGGACATGAGGTTTGGACCTTGGATTTTTAATCCAAATGGGAGATTTATGATGGGATGCCTAGATGAAACCAGAACATTGGAATATGGTCAAGTATTTCTACAAGTTTCTCGCTTTAGTAGACAGCTTTGTAACCAGTCATCCCATATGTTTACTACCAACACTTCAAACCCAAATAAGTACATCCTTGAAGGTGAGGTGGTTGTTGCTAGAAATGCTTCTCTACACCCAGGAGATGTGCGAGTCCTGAAAGCTGTTAATGTTCCAGCTCTACACCACATGGTGGATTGTGTTGTTTTTCCACAAAAAGGAAAGAGGTAAGTTTTTAAAATGCAATAGTTGGTAATTCTAAAGCATGGAATCCTATTAATATGTGCACTCACTTGCACCAGAGTTTATAAATCCTATAGCAACATAAAATTCATCACATCCTATTAATACTCATGACTGCCTATTTGTATTGTTATAATATTTGTATAGAGATCTAATGTAATCAATAGGTAAAACAGCTAGACCTATTATCCTTGAGTAGAATCTGCAATATATAAGGTAAAATACCATAAAGTTAAATTGTCTATTTAAATTGTAATGTAAAATATGCAATTTTTGGACATACTAGATTCAGACTAAAGTCTATTTTTACTCTGCTTTGTCATTTCTTCCTCTGCTCACTTGCCTTGGCCATACTACTACTAAAAAGTCATATTCAACATTATTTATGTATACACTCTTTACTAACATGATTTGAAAATAATTGTGTTCAGACCTCATCCAAATGAGTCTTCGGGAAGTAATTTGGACGGAGATATGTACTTTGTCTCTTGGGACCGTGATCTTATTCCTCCTCTTCAAATTCAACCAATGGAATATTTTGCAGCACCAAGCACACAAGTTGATCATGATGTTACAATAAAGGTATCTAATCTCACATTTCCATGTCCTTCTACACAAACTTTCTTCCATACCTAACATATAAAAGCCTCTAATTGTTGTCATGAAGGAAGAAGAGGAGTATTTCACTAACCATATGGTCAAAGACAACTTAGGAATCATCAGAATGTTCCACACCGTTTTTGCAGACAGGGAGCCCCATAGGGTAATGAGCCATGAATGTATGGAGCTTGCGAAGCTACACTCAATCGCCATTGACTTCTCCAAAACTGGTATTTCAGCTGAAATACCTCCTCATCTATACATCAACAAGTATCCCGATTTCATGAAAAGGCCGAACAAACGTACCTACAGATCGAGATCTGTTATCGGAAAGCTTTTCCGAGAAGTGGAAGCCATTGCACCCCGCACAAGTCCTGTGAAAGCCTTCACTTTGGAATCAGCAAAACTGCATTATGACCCTGACATGGAAGTAGATGGTTTTGAGGACTTCCTCAGTGATGCTTTCAGAAACAAAACTGAGTATGATTACAAGTTGGGGAATTTGATGGATTATTACGGGATCAAAACTGAAGCTGAAATTCTCAGTGGTATTGTTTTGAAAATGTCAAAACAATTTTTTGGGAGGAGGGATCTGGATGCAATTAAATATGCTGTAAAGTCGTTAAGAATGGAAGCCAGGAACTGGTTCAACGAGGGGAGTGATGCAAACAGTACTGACAATGCAAAAGCAAAAGCATCGGCATGGTATCATGTCACATATCATTATACTTACTGGGGCTGCTACAATGAGGGAATGAATAGAGCTCATTTCCTTAGTTTTGCATGGTGCGTCTATGACCAACTTATGCAAATCAAGAGGGATAAATTGAGCGAAAAAGGCTTTACATTTGCCATTGCCGGAGCATCAATTCAGAAGGCATAGAGATAGATCCATCGATGAAACCAAGTTTATTTTTCGCCAAAAGAGCCATCGCCATCGAAACGAGATCAGGCATGATAGTTATAGCCAATGTTAGGCTGAGTGACCAAAAAGACACTGGGACTATCACTAGGGTGAAGGAAGAAGTGAGAGGTAGCATCCATTTGTGAGACCGTGCCATGGAAGGAAAAAAACGTCCAATACCATGTAATGATCAAACTCTAGCAGAGGTCTGGAAGAAAACCTCTTTTTTATTGAAAGATCAATTCCGTGTGTTTTTGTGTAGTACAAAACTGAAGTGAAGTGAAGTATAATATTTATCGTTTGTACAAATAAAGTAATATAGACATTTTTTTTTACCTAAAATAATTCATGATAGATTTCATTTTTTTTTCAGCAACTTACATGAATGTGACAGTAATTTGATATATATGACTACTATATTCCCTTTGCTTTGTACTGTTATTGGTATTTGCTTTTAAATGCTCCAGGCAGATGTTTGAATATGTTTTAGTTTCTATTGTATTTGAATGGGTTTCCAGTTTTGTATCCTTTTTTTATGATTTTGTAACCGTTGTGAGAATATAACAATGGGTTTTTAACATTGGTCTATCTTCATTCAAATTCTTTTCCTAAACGTCTTTTTCTTAACCATTCAATAAAAAGGGACATATCTTTATTTTTCTCCTAGTCGTCTTTGATTAATTTCAAAACGATTACACATTGGATAAATCTTGTAGAGATTCCTTTCCTCTTCTCTTCTCTCTAAATATTAGCTCAATCTCCCGTTTCCCTCTACAACCAATTTCTTGCCATCGAGGGAAACTTGCACTCAAAAGAAAACTGGGTGATCCCAATGGGGAAGCTTCCGAAGCTCAAAGTCAGATCTCCTAGTTGTCTTGTTATATGCTAGAAATGTTTCGACAGACAACAAAATATTGAAAATGATTGTTAAAGTCACAAAGAGATTTTATAAATGTAAAATTAATAAATTGACGTAGTTTTACATGATCTATTAGATCTATTTTATTTTAAAAGTAACTTTACAATATAACATATTACATCAAGATATGATGTCAATTTGTGAATTCTTTTACGGCTAAAGTATTTCTATAGAAAAAAATAAAGTGAGAGTGAAAAGAAGAGCCTCACGCGAGTGTAACTTATTTTATTGATGTAAGCTTGAAATGATCACGCAAAAAGAACTCTTTCCAGACCTAACCTAAGAAAGCATGGAGCTTCTTCAACAACCAAGCAAGAAATTAGACCTCTCCCAGAGTTCGAAAACTACTGGAGACAAATAATCTAGCTCACAGTGCTCTCCTTGAAGAATGAAAAAATCTCATATAATAATTGAATTATTGCAGCTTCATTCGAAAAGGCACCCGTAGGATAGGTGGGTCACGGAGTCAAAGACGTCATGTGCAGCTGCTTCACCATGTGGGTGACATTTAAAAGTGGCAGTTGAACTCCTCACTTCTTTGGCTAAACTTCTAAGACGTGTAGAGCACATCATTTCTATCACTATCACCCCTTCCATCCGACGTTACACATGGACAACGGATTCTCACTACTTCACTAACCACCCAACATCGAGAACTATGTGGCCATTGAGAGGCAAATCACGTCGTATAAAAAGCCCAATTTAGTCAATCTTCATCTCACACTTGCAGATTTCCAAAGACTCAGAAGCTCTCTCTCTCTCTCCCTCTCCGTCGTTTACTCTAACCCTCGGAAAAAGGCTAAAACCCTAACTCTATAGGTTGAACTCATTTCATACACTTTCAAATGCCAGAGTGTACATCAAACCAAGGTAGGGTAGATCATCAACATGAAATTCAATGAAAGCTCATAGCTATGGTAGGTTCTTCTCTAAGATAATGCTAACAATGTTGGTTAATGACTTTGAATATGCTGTGTTATGATCTACTAGATCTTCACTTTTCTACATGCATATAATAGCTATTATATAATACTCCACTATGATTTACTAGCTATTCTTGTTAAGGGCTGATGTTACTTTGTAAAAAGTACCTATTTTCCAATTTTAAAGAGGAGTACATTGGTGTGTGGGTGGACCTTCTCTGGTTACTCTGGTGCATCTAAGCATTGAGTGATTTCCCATGGGTTGCCATCGTGCGACGACAAGTTCGAACGAAATGGTAACACTCTTGGGTCAAAGTCGTGGCCTCTCGACTGGTAGAGGCTCGAAGATGTCGTGGTCAAGAACAGGGCACGAAGCCAGGCATCACTGGTTACAAAATCATTAGGATGGGAATTAAGCTATGGCCCAAGTGATTAATCATATGTCAGAGATGATGCATTGGCACAAAGAGCTCTTCCAACAACAACAAGTGCAGCACTAGCGCTCTAAGCAAAGGGGCTGTTCTTATGAGTGATTTTTAGCTTACCAATATCAGAGACTTTTAGGGAATGAAGGGCCCATGAAAGCTAAAAACTTGATCATGGGACTTTCAAGATATGTGGGTGCACGGAAGGCCAGAAGGTGCTATATGCCAGTTACTTATTGTGATGGGAATCGTCTGATGGGACACAAAGACATAGCAGTTAATCAAGGACTTGGGATCAATGGAGGTCGTAACTTGGCAAATAGAGTTCGCCAGCTTGATTCAAGCCAGCATGACAATCAAACAGTATGCCGTTAAATTTATAGAGTTAGGGAAGTTCACCCAAACCTTATTTTCATAGAGGAAATAAGCCTAGAGTGATATCAAGATGGGTTGCAGCCACAGATACGTTCCCAAATAGCCTGTTTGTAGATACAAGCCTTCTAGAGGTTAGTGGAAGTGGCCTCTATTATTGAACATGAGCATCACAACTTGGCAACAGTGACAACAAGTTTGAAGAGGAGGATGCATAATGGGAAGAAAGTAGTTTCGGGCCCCCTCATAATTTTATGTCCAAGTCAAGGACATGTCCGCAAGTGATTTCGGGAGTGTGCAAGGGAGGTTAGACGCTTGTGTGCAGCTAATGAAATAGGTACCAAGAAGAACGGGTCAGAGGTAGTCAATGCAGGTACTGGCGTATGCCTTGATGCATGGGGAGATTGATGAAGATGCCATAGAGACCCAAGAGGTTAGTGTCATTACAAGTATAAACTTTCTTGGTTAAGTTTAGATGTATACTGGATGGTACATTTTGACTACAAGAGTTAAGGGTTTGATTGTATGAGGAAGAGTCAAGTTGTTTGGGTACTATGCATGTACCGTATTTGACTCGGGTGTATCCCAATCATTCGTATCCACAACATTTGCTCAGATGTGTATTTTATGAATAGACACCATGCAACAAAGTGTGGTAGTGGCTCTAACAACAACGAGAGGTAGTAGTATGCCAACAGAGATGAAGTTAGTAAGAGTGATTCTAGAAGTATTAACCAACGATCTCCCTAGATTGCCTCCAATCAAAGAGATTGAATTCGCAATTGATTTGGAACTAGGAGTAGCTATGGTGCACAAGGCACCATATAAAATGGCACCATCAGAGTTGAAAGAATTGAAGGTGCAATTGCAAGAACTTTTGGATAAGAGGCTTATGAGATCGAGCTCGTCACCATGGGGAGCCCTAGTATTTTTTGTCAAGAAGAAGGATAGAACCCTTCGGATGTATATAGATTACCTAGAGTTGAATAAAGTGATGATAAATTAAAGTACCCTTTGCCCAGAATCGACGATCGCCTCGATCAATTGCAAGGAGCAGCAATTTTCTTCAAAATTGACCTTGAGGTTAGGGTATCACTAGTGAAGGATCAAGGAGAGTGATGTGTCAAAGACTGCCTATAGGACTAGGTACAAGCACTACAAATTCATGGTGATGCCTTTCATACTATCATACACCCCTGCATCGTTCATGGATGTCATGAATCGGGTGTTCAGGATTTTGTCAGACATTTTCTTTGTGGTTTTCATTGAAAATATTTTGGTCTACTTAAGGGATTTTGAAGACTATATGAACCACTTACGGCTAGTATTAGGGAAACTGTGAGACCATCAGTTGTACACAAAACTCAGTAAGTGTGAGTTTTTTCTTGAATAAGTAATGTGATACCCCATATGATAAGGATAATGGTAAGTGGTGTATGACATCCCATATTACTTGGGAAGGAGAAGTTCTTACTCTTTATAAGGTTCAAATGGGGCTCCAATTGTATCATTGACTAGTCATTTTCATGTATAGGCCATGTGGTTTAGGCTTCCATTGGGGCATTACAAATGGTATCAAAGCTTATCTCAACCAGAAACATGGGACTTGAGCTACGCCACCTACAATTGACTGGCCTGATGAAGACGTCGGGAATTTAATGGGGTAGATTGTGATACCTCATATTATAAAGATAAGGGTAGGTGGTGTTTGGTATCCTATGTTGTTTGGGAATGAGAAGTTTTTGCTTTTTATAAGGTTCTAATGGGGCTCCAATTGTATCATTGACTAGTCCTTTTGAAGTATAGGCCATGTGGTTTAGGCCTTCCATTGGGATGTTACAAATGTCTCTATTGTGATACCCCATATGATAAGGATAATGGTTGGTGGTGTATTAGATCTCACATTGTTTGAGAATGAGAAGTTCTTGCTCTTTATATGGTTCAAATGGGGCTCCAATTGTATCATTGACTAGTCATTTTGGAGTATAGGTTATGTGGTTTGGGTCTTCCATTGGAGCGTTACAAATGATATAAGAGTCTATCCCAACCATAAATGTGGGACTTGACTCGTGCCACTAACAACAGACAAACCTGACAATGACGTCAGAAATTTAAGGAGGGTAGATTGTGATATCCCATATGATAAGGATAATGGTAGGTAGTATATGAGATCCCACATTACTTGGAAAGGAGAAGTTCTTGCTTTTTATAAGGTTCCAATGAGGCTCCAATTGTTTTATTGACTAGTCTTTTTGTAGTATAGGCCATATGGTTTGGGTCTTCCATTGGAGTATTACAAGTAAAGTTCCTGGGGCATGTGATTTCCAAGGATGGAGATGTAGTGAACCCTAGCAAGATTGAAGTAGCTCTAGATTGGGAGCCAAACCCATGACAGTTCACGAGGTCTAAAGTTTTCAGGCACTTGCCGGATACTACAGGAGACTTGTGGAAGATTTCTCAAAACTTTCTTTGGCTTTGACCTAGAAGAATACTAAGTTCGTGTTGATTGAGAAATGTGAATGTGGTTTCCAAGAATTGAAGAGTAGACTAACCACGGCTCTTGTGTTGGCCTTCCTAGAGTCTCACAAGCCAATGGTAGTTTTCAATGATGCATCCAAATATGGCCTTGTATGCGTTTTGATGCAAGAGGGGTGGATAGTGGTGCACTCATTGTCTCAATTGAAGGACCATAAGAAGAACTAGCCTACCAATGATTTAGAATTAGCAGCAATGATCTTCGCCTTAAAGATTTGTTGACATGATCTCCATGGCAAGGCCAATGAGATATATACAAACAAAAAGAGTTTGTAGCATCTCTTTAACTAGAAGAACCTCAACATGAGGCAAAGGAGGTGGTTGGAAAAAATTAGCGACTACTAGTACGAGATCAAGTATCACCCAAGAAAGGCTAACTCAATCATTGATGCACTAAGTTGGAAGTCACAGGTGAAGGATGTAGCCGAGTCCTTAGACATAGAATCCCTCAACGTTTGAATTAGGAGACTATTGTTAGAAAGTTCTCAACAAGAAGATGGCATAATCTCGATGCAAGAGACAAGGGTGATGGATTATAAAGAACTGAAGGTGCAAGAAAAAAGAGATCATAAGTTGATGGATATTTGTCGAAGGGTCAAGAAGGCGAAAGGACCCATGCATTTCATTCTCAGTGGGAATAGTGGTTCATTAGTAAAGCAGCCTCCCAAGTGTAGAAGGTGTCAAGTTGATTCAAGGGAGAGTCACAAGGTTGATTCCATTGGGACTATGGTTGGTAGAAAATCACTTCAGTTTTAAAATGCTTGAGGATGCTTTTTTGGTATCTAATGGACAAAAGATCAAACACCTAAGCTTCGGGTTCACTTTTCATGGGTTGTACTCAAATAAATTATGATTCCCAAACCCCTTCAAATACTTTCTCTGTTGACAGATAAGGACTCGGAAGATTCAACAATGAAATGCAAATTTAATCAACACTAAAACTTCTATTGAATTGTTAAACAATTTTGGAATAAACATTGCAACCATGTATTCTCGTTGCAACCTAAGCATCCATTGTGCCTCTTGTCAACAATAAATCAAGGGTCGAAGGAAGAACCCATGTTGATTCTTTTTGTAAACTGATTTACAATCCCTTAGACTATGAAATTAAACCAAAGGAAATTCAACTACAGAAACCACAACCCAATCCAAGTTATGCCCGAGCTTAGGCACGGAAAATTACTCTTGCATGATGAAAACAGAATGTTCTTTAACTAATGTAGAAGATTTTAACATCACAAACAAAGATATGGAAAATAAGAATGGATGAGGTTCTGCTCTCTTGGAATTTCTGCCCCAGCCAAGTATATCCTCAATCTCATCTTTTCTTCCTCTTTTACACTTTCCCCCCGTCGGCCTTGCTGTGTGTGTAAATGATTTCCTGAATCTTGGGCTAGAAAATATTCCTCAATCTCCTTTCCACTCAGCTCCAAGTCCCTCTCGATTACAACCCTTTCCATTCCAGTCGTGGCCTCCCTGTGGCAGAGTAGGTGTAAATTGGTGATGGCATAGGGCTAGAAACAGATTTGGGTATTCTAGAAACTTGCTGTTTTATCACATGGTGGAAGAAGTAGGAAGTCACATGGGCAAAATTATCACTTATAGTATTACCACAGGGGTCTAATGCACTTAAAATAGATAAAAGACCCAAAATGCTATCAGACTTAAGTTTCAGCAGTTATCTCTATTCTAATGTATAATCAACCATTTATCAAAGATTTTGTTCTAGATTTACTTAATCACAATGCCTAATTATACATTATTATCATCTCATCACACCCCCCAGCTAGCCTTTTGCTAGTCTCTAGTAAATTGAGCAATTGGAAGAAAAACAAAAGGTTAACTTCCTTCCAAAGTTACTGAGATAGAACATCTATACCAAAACTAGAGATTGTCAAAAGCATGGATATTAAAGTTGAAATAGATTAGATTACAACTCTTCACACAAGCTCATGAAATGCTCAGGCACTTAAACAAAGGAAATGTGTAAAAAGGTTGCAGATCACTAAGTGTAATAAGTGGGTGGCAAGACTACCAAATTTGGCTATCAAATTTTATTAAGTACTCACAATATCAATAGCTTAATCAAGAAGAATCAAAACTAATCTTGCTCTAATTCAAAACCATTACAATGGTGGCTTTCATGCTATCACACTTTAAATGGTCTTTTATTTATTTTTTTCTTTTAAACCCCGGTGATAGGCAGCCTTTTCTAAAACACGCTAAACTTTTCTTGATCTCTGGTTTGTCCCTTTTCCCAAGTGTTTTGCTCATTTTCAATCAAGAGATGCATTGGCAGAGGCCTTGCTATCTTCTTCTTCTTTTATCATTTTATTTTTATTTTTATTTTATTTTAAATCTTTTTTATTAAACCATTAAAATATGGTTCATTAGAGCACCTATCAGCTGCAATATTGGGCCAGACTTAGTAAAATAAGAAGGCAACCAATGTGTTCTAGATTGTGTATGGTTGAGTTTAGCAACCAGCAACTTAATCAAACATTTCCTTTGCCCCCATGACAGATTATTTGATGAACTTCTATATTAAACTACACCTAAGCTATTGGAACAACCCATGATCTAATGTGACGCCTCCAACCTCCGCTTGGGATGGAACATAGATTTAGAGTATCGGGACAAGGTTACATACCCCCGTTCGTGATAGTTAATATGCAATGCGTCCTAGTATGCAACTAGTAGTATGCAATAATCATAGTGGATAGAAGGGTGAAAACAAATCTTATGTCAGAATAACTAAAACATCCCAATTTTATTAGTAATCATCAAGTTCAAAATACCAACATAGTATAGACTTAGGTACAAAGTCAAATCATTCTCTTCATGCGATCTAAGGCATGAAGGAGTAGAGCTATAAAGATGATGATCAAATCTAGTCTCCTCTCGAGATCAGGCTCCTCCTCAATCAGTCGGATCCAATGCTCCATTTAATCCATCCTCCTCATATCCTAACACAACTTCTATCATTCCCAATGATAGTGAGTCCACAAGGGCTGAGATTTACATGAAATCTCAGTAAGTTAACAAACAACTTGCACAAAGATAAGTTATGCATGAAAAATGATAAATATGAAATTCATAAAATGTAGAAAAATGTGCGTGTGTCTCCCATCCATATTCCTCAACATTTTCAGAAAAACAGAGACACATACTTTCATTTAGAGAACATTTTTACTTTAATCTTCATAAGATAATTTTTTCATCATAGCATTTCATCATTTTTAGCAATTCATAAATTAATCATAACGTGCAATATTGTCACAGTTTTCCACGTATACTGTGAGTACTTGCCAGTGACTGTAGCACAACTCACGTTGAAACTACGTTATCTATAAACCTGTTCTCAATGCATTGATAATATAATATAATATCATAACATCATAATGCGTATACCCACCAGTATTAGGTATCATAACATATTGACTTCGCTCTAGTCTCCTTTAAATAGAATCCATTCGAAACTCGTTGACTATTCTTTACCAACCTAGGGGTTACCACTCCATTCTTAAACACTCCAGAGTGGACAGAGAAGTTCCATTAGGATAATTTTCCATCCTAGCCTTTGGGGTCGTGACAAAAATTATTTTCCTGCTAAGTTAAAAAAATGTGTTCTATGAAATGTGCATATATAGTAAAACTTTTTATGTGAAATGACATTTATAGATGCAATATGTTAAAATGGTATAAATATCATATGTCATGTAAATATACACTCAATGTAATGCCCCAAACCCGGGTGGCTTGGAGAATTACTACTTGTCACTCATAAACATGTCTCCCAACACATCCAAAGAATAATCTCCAAAAACTTCATAAATGAAATCAATTTCATATCTTCTCAATAATCTCATTACAAATTCCACACAATCTTTAATGCAATAATAATAAATCAAAGGGTCCATAACCTCCCGGTAGACATAACAAACCAACTAAATATTTCATAAATCTTACTAAACTCAAGACATAAATAAAACTCAAAGACATTAAGACTAAGAACACCAGAAGTCCTTCTTCTACCAACATCTCCTCAGCTTAAATATAAACAGCATTCTAATCTAGGTCCTCATTTGGACTCACCACATCATCTGAAAAATATTATAATGATAAGGGGTGAGTTATCACAACTCAGTAAGCAGAAATCATATGCTAGCGTGCAAACATGAGCATTTATAAAGTAGAGTATGCAGAACGAAATATTTTCCAAAGTTATCATGCAGAACAGATCATATTTTCAAAAATAACAGAGCGATGGTTTTAAGACAAGTAAAACCCATAGTACTTTGGCATAACA
The DNA here is from genome assembly GCF_001411555.2 of Juglans regia. Lineage (NCBI taxonomy): Eukaryota > Viridiplantae > Streptophyta > Magnoliopsida > Fagales > Juglandaceae > Juglans > Juglans regia. The sequence continues at coordinate 8,949,363 of NC_049916.1, forward strand.
TAAACTGAGTATCATCATCAGATCCAAACAGAGCATCAAACAGAGCAGAGACCATGTTTCACCCCCGTGGTAGGGTTGTGCTAACTCCGGTGGCCAAACCAGGCAGAGACAGAGGTGAAATCTTTCCTTTATTCTTCTCGGAGTCCCGAGTGTGCACACAGGAAAGACCACAATAAAACCACTTTGTTTCTAAAGTGGGTGCACTCAGAGACAGAGAAGTTGGTACCAACCCAAACAGAGCAGAGCATAACAGAGCAGAGCAGAGCAAAGCAGAGACAGAGTCAGATACGAAAAACCAGTACACCATGCCAAAGGTTTTCAGATGTTATATCAAAGTAATACAGAGTACCAAAACAGAATTAGACAGTTTACACACGCTGAACACAAAAGCCAGAACATCTTTCTAAATAAATGCACAACTTTTCATATTCTCAATATCGCTCTTTTTTCCAGATTTCAGAAACCACATGACAGAATTTAACTCGTGTCTACACAATGCATGTCAGAACATATTTTTCTATTTTTCACACAGATTTCATGAATAATGCAGAATAGTGACCGAGGTTGATCTTTGTTTTCACAAGTTCCCAACACAACTCAAATTATGCAAGTTTTCATAAAATCAACCTCAGTCTTATTAACTTGTATAAAACCCAGCATAAGAACCCCGCTTACCTGACTCCTGCAGCGTATTATCTATACCTTGAAATTGACCTCTATCAATCTCGTCGCCTATTCATAAAAAAAATATATAAACTAAGTATTAAAAGATAATAACACAACCTCCATCTAAATAATTAAAACCCACAATTCCAAACCATTTTATAGCAAAAATAGTTTACTAAGTCAACCAAGTAGTAATCTGGACAGTCCTAAATTCAATCCAGAATATCATATACTAATCTTAATATTTACTAAAACACCCTCCAAAGTCAACGTCCAACACCAATAATAAAAAATTCTAAGACCATTCTAATACAAAGTGTTGGCTTACTCACTTAAATGACCAAGAACTAGGAATCACAAGCCACGGAAGCCCAAGAACTGACGAAATGCAAACCCAACTCACGGCAACAACAAACTGCAGAAATGAGGATAAAATAAAAATAAATTTGAAGAGGAAACTGCATGAGTACGCTACAGCAAATGAGAAATTCCAGCAAAGGCTTCAATGCCTACTCGAAACACACCAACCCGAAGTACCCACCACGCACAACACCCAGACTCACAAAACGCAACCCAACCTCACAGCCAAAACAGAAACTGTAGAAAACGAAATGGAGAGAGGATTGGCTGAGAGGATGCATTAAATTAGAGTCTTGTTGCAGCACAACAAAAATATGAAAGGAGAAGAGGTTATACCTGAAGATGAAATCTTGAACAGGAGGAAGAGAACTAACAGAAAAGCTGGAGAGATGCGAGAGGGAATCCCGTGCTCTGCTGCAAAGTGAGGAATTGATTTAAGTGAAAAATGAAATGGGGAGTTATGGGTATGAGTTTCGGAAGCCACAAAATAACGCCACAATAAGGAATAAAAACGAAACCGAAAAAGAGAAAGGAGAGACGTGCGAGAGAGAGGAGTGCGGAAGAAACTGAACTGAAGCAGAGAAATGCGGAAAGAAAGGAGAGAAAGAAACGGAAGTTGAAGAAGAAACACTCACCTCCAAAAACGACGTCGTTCGGGACCCTTACTAAACACTAAAATGGCTGGGCCATTTTCACGCCAGGTCCGGGCCACTTGATGAAGGAACTGGGCCTTACATCACCATTTGTAACGCCCCAATAGAAGGCCCAAACTACATGGCCTATACTCCAAAAAGGACTAGTCAATGATATAATTGGAGTCCCATTAGAACCTTATAAAGAGCAAGAACTTCTCCTTCCCAAGCAATGTGGGATCCCATACACCACCTACTCTTATCCTTATCATATGGGGTATCACAATCTCCCCCCCTTAAATTCCCGACATCCTCGTCGGGCCTGTCCTTCGTAGGTGGCACAGCTCAAGTCCCACATTTCTGGTTGAGATAGTCTCTGATACCATTTGTAACGCCCCAATAGAAGGTCCAAACCACATGGCCTATACTCCAAAAGGATTAGTCAATGATACAATTGGAGTCCGATTATAACCTTATAAAGAGCAAGAACTTCTCATTCCCAAGCAATGTGGGATCCCATACACCACCTACCCTTATCCTTATCATATGGGGTATCACACTCAATGTATCATATAACATGATATTTTATGCTCAATGTGATAATTGAAACATGAATACGGTATTTACCAATGAATCATAGATAATCTATCAAGGTGTAAGTTAGAGGCCAACTTACAAAATTCCAGAGTAATTGAAAAAAATATCGTAGCAGCTGAAATCAAGTGTGTACTAAGTTAGAATTAATACTTCTATGGTTGAGGTTCAAAATCAAAGGTTTAAAAAATGATTATTTACAAAAATACCCCTAAACTCTAAAAAATTACCGTTAAGGCCCTAAATTTTCACTAATTGCAAACGAACTCCAAATTTAATCAAAATTCATGGACTTCATATTTTTGGTATTCTAAAACTATCTATGCCCTTATATTTTCAAAACTCAAAATAAAACTTGCCCAAACAGTCCCAACCCATGGCATGCACTCTAGTTGATGCATAAGTGTGTTTTTAACTATTGATTCATATGAATGCATACATATGGGATTTCCATTAATCACAAATGATCAATAACATCTTTAATGACATAAAGAAGGCTAATTCTTGGATAATAAAGTTTATCCCAACACTTAATCATGGCTAAGATATCCTTAATCTCCAGTTTATTTAAAACCGATTCATACTTGATGATCAAAACAAGATAGATTCAAAACCTACCATGACATGCTTCTAACCACAATTAAATCTTCCATGATCATGTTAAGACAATGATAAATCATATCAAATCATGCTTAGGACATGCCATAGCTAAATTTCCAATTATAATTATTCAATCATTTAAACCATCTCTTAATTGACACGGTTCTAAACTAATCATGATAACCTTCTCAAAACTCAACCAAATTTCATACCAACACTTGGAAACAAAGCTTGAAATGCTAACTAAGATCAAAATCAAGAAAAATTACAAATGTAGTTGCCTTCCAAGTATTCATGCCAAGTATTCAAGATAGCCCTGTACAAGAACACTCAAGAACTCATTCGGTCTCACTCTTTTGATCTCTAAGAGGGAGAAGTGCTCTCAAGACTCAAGAGGAAGCTTGGAGCTTAGATGTGGAAGCAATGAGGGGGTGAGTCGCCTTTTATAGGCAGCCAAAGGTAGGGGACGTTGGCCTTGGTCCGAGGTGATTGATGGAAGGTGGTGTAAGAATTTGAATTTTTCAGATTTGCACTTCATCGCTTGTGTCATCTTATGCAGGCCAAAACAGTATCCTAAACCATCATGATTTCACTTCTATAGTTGCTAAATTACTACTATGGGGGCTTGTCATGTCTTGGTGTAGAAGAAATAGAAGGAAAGCCAACAAAACCATTCATGGGGCTAACAAGTTCAAAGTGATTTTCTATGGATAGTTTTGCTCATTGTTTTGACTTATCCTCTTGACTCATCATCATGGCTAACTTGTGCAGGAGAAAGGTCACTTCTTGAAGACTTTTTATGGTGGCATAAGGTGGATAGTTGGCTGCCAAGTGATCATGAAGGTGTAGCCCGACATAAGGTGATGCATTGGAGGGTGTTTGCTGAAATTTTCAGATTGTCTTCATCAGTTTGTGTCCTCTTGGCCAGGGGGAATAGTGGCATGAAATAACCATGATTTCTTCCCTAATGTGGCTACAATGGTCCTACAGTAGTGGCCAGGTTGTGGGGCATGTTTTTGTTGTCAAAAAGTCAAGCAATCCACCCTTGTTTCTACTTGGCAAATTTTGAGTTTTTGTTTTGGATAGTTTTGGATGGGAAAAACTGAGTTAAATTTCTCATGATGGTCACGGGGCCCCTTGGGATTAGGTGGTGAAGGAGGTGGCGTGGGGTGCTAGCTCAACCAAGGAAAACTGTTGGTTAAATCTCTCATCCCAACCGGTTCCCACTCAAACTAGACTTAGGTGCAATCGATTTGGCTTCTTGGTTTGGTTTGTGTAACCATTTTTGTGCAAGGCTCAAACTGGATTTGAAAGGGTCTCATGAGGTGTTTAAGAAAAATATTACCCTTGAGGACAAACCACAAAAATGTTGAGCCCAATGGCAAAACAATCCGGGCATTACAAAGGATAATACACAAAACGGATTGATGCAAGGTTTGAGCTTGATATGTCATTTTTATTAATGACATGTGGGGTGGTCTAGCTAGGATATTAACATGATATAATCATGGTTTAATGGAGTATTAATTCAAAAAAAATTGAATTAAAAGGTTTAAGAAAAGATTAAGCACAATTAAGGTTCAAAGTATGGCTTAAAGTTCACTAACCTGAAGTATGATGGTTCATGGTCTTAGCCAATTTTCAAAACTTCATTTGGGTATTTAGGATATGATTTGGGCTTAAGGACACCAAAAGTATGGTAAATTGAGCTTTCATGTTGAATATTGAAATAAATCCAAACATGGCATTAGGCCTTGTGGGCTTAAAAGGGCCAAGTGTGTGGGTTCATGGCCTAAGGGCCTTTGGGCTAGGCCCATGAATGCTTTAAAGTCCTAAAAGTCTCACTAAATTCGCTAATGGACTTACTTTTCTAATCATTAGGTTAACGATACTAAGTGCAAAGGGATTATGGTGTCTTCGGGTGAAAAATTTCCCAGAATAGGTTTGAGTCTTTGGCCATTGGCTCTAAAAGTATTTCCATTTTGAGGGTTTACAATCCCTTAAAATTTACCACATAAGGGCCACTCTATCGAGATCTAAATTTACCACATGAGAAAAAACTATTTTTATCACATAAGGGCCATTCTATCGAGATCTAAATTTACCAAGGAACAAATGAAGTCTAGAATTATAGAGTAGGACTTGTTGATTTGGCTCAAAAGACTTTCTGAGAATACTCCTATCATGAAAAACCTTCATATGTTCCTTGGTCAACTTAGAATACTCATAGGCATCCCTCCTTGACTTATTTAATTCAGAAAGTTGAAGCTTCCTCAAAGACCCATCCTTATCCATGTCAAAATTAAACTTTTTCATTGCCTAATATGCATTGTGTTCAAGCTCAATAGGCAGATGGCATGCCTTACCATAAACTAGCCTATAGGGAGAATGCCAATGATGGTTTTATAAGCAGTTCTATAGGCCAACAAAGCATCAGACAACCTTAATGACCAATCTTTTCTGTTTGGATTGACTGTTTTTTTAAGGATTTGTTTAATTTCTCTGTTTGCTAACTCAGCTTGGCCATTTGTTTGGTGCAACATCTTGAATTTTCGTAAGGAATCGTATTTACATTTTTGTATGGATGATGATGTGTCTTTGAATTTTTGGTTAAGTATGGAAGAGCCCATTAGACTAATTGCAACTTTTAGGTGGGATATGGATCTTTTAGTATAAGGCTTATTAGCCCCCAAAAGGAAATGGAGGGACTTGACCCAAGGAAATAAACCCATGAAGAGTATTTGCTTTAGTAGGCCCAAGTTAGGCTATGGGACAAGGAGGAGGTGCCACTTGGCTTCGAGAAGGAGGTTTTGGTCCTTTGAAAAAAAAAGGCTAAGTTGACACTTGTCAACCATGCATTGGATCCTTAGGTGAAAAGTGGAAGAAGCAAAAAGAGGAACATAGGGTTTCGGTTTTGGGAGTGCAGGCGTCACTTTTTGTAAGACACAAGTTCTCATGGACACATGTCAAGCTAGGACAAAAGGTAACTTTGTGAGTTCCAAAAAGTGAGCTTCTAGAGACTTTTTGAGGAATAAGAAGAGCTTGTAGCAAACAGCAAAAGGGGGAAAGGGAGAGACCCAAAAAGCTTCCTAGGGAATGGCGCAAAAGTCCCTCAAACTTGTCAATTTCAGCTCCAAAGAATACACACACACTTTTCACACCACATGTCACCCATGCATTGGAGGGAAATCTTAGGAAGATTAGGGTTTAGAAGGAAATTACCATTTAACCTTTCAATACATTGAAACTAGACAAGAATGGTAGGAAAAAATGGAAATGGAGGCAACAGAGAGTTTCGGTTTTGGGGAGAAAAGGCCATACAACAACCACAACCCCAAGTCACCCTTTGGTCTTCCCATGCAAGTCACATCTTGGGAGAAAAATGAGGGAGGCTTTGCCACTTGTCTTACATGCATTGGTTGGTGAAAAACTTTGGAGAAACACTATATAATGAGGTAGCCGAAAATGGGGGAGTCCTTTTCGCAAAAATTGTTCTTGTTCTCCTATTGCATTTCAGCCACCACACTCATTCTCTCTTTAGTTTCTATTTTCCCACATTTTCTCACTAGCCAAACACCATCACACTTACCACCATTTTCGTGTATCACCAAGAAACCACTCACAATACTTCGAGTAGGAGCTCAACACTTGGAGGTAAGCTTCTTTTCACCTTTTCATGTGAGCGTGCACGACCAAATTGGTGGAAAATTATTTCTTCATTTCTGTTTTAGGGTTTTTCAACACAACCACCCATTTTCACACTAGAAGCTAGGGTTTTCTCTTCAAGGAAGATGGAACCTGAAGTATTCTTAATATTTTGAATACATGAACGCGAGTTTAGAGGGACGTATGATTCGGTTTTAGCTCAGAAGAAAAGCTAAGATTTTAATCTTCAAAGGTTTCTGCCCTAGGGTTTTTTGCATGAGAAAAAGATTTTGAAAATATCACTACACCCACACTCACTCACATTTTCGGAATCTAGGGTTTTTGTGTTTCGATTTCTAATATACTACGTTATTTTTTCAGATTTTCTCTAATATTATCGTTGGACTTTTTGTAAGTAAACTTCCAACCTATGTTTGATATTATTTGTATATATTACGTGAACTCTTCTCTTTTTATTTGCTTGAACGATGTTATTTGCTTCATGTATATTATTCGGCCTATGTGATGCTATGAATAATTGTTTGAAATAGTGGTTTGAAGCATGATATTCCATGATGATATATTCGGCCCTTGTGTATTTATGCATGAAGTTGTTGCTTAAATATGATACATGTTAGTTTTGGTTTTGCCATATATATTGGTTTTCCATGTTTGTTTGGATGTAAGATCTAATGAAAGCATGATGTTATGAATTGGAATGATGGAAATACATATTTTGGAAGGCCTAGATGGATCAGCCAAGACCTAAATTTTTTTTTGATATTTGATGGATGAATCGAATATATTTGCATGAAATTATTCTTGTTTACATGTTCTAATGTTCTCAACCTATGTTATTAGATGCATGATGAACTATGTTACTTGGCTTTTACATGTTGCATGAACAAGATTAATGTTTCATCATGAGTCCATGTCATATGTCACATGCATTTGGGTCCATGTCTTAAAAAGAAAGAGTCAAAGATGTTTTATAATGATCCCAAATGCTAGGACGAGGAAATGCCCTAGTGGAGCTCCCTGTCTACTTTGAACTGTCTAAAGTCAAGTGGAAACCCCTAGGTCGATGAAGTACAGTCGAGGAAATGCCCTATGGAAGGACACTGGAGTGGGGTTGCACCTAAAGCTAGTGGGTGCATATTACGATGAGGGCGAAATATGCGAACTACCGTAAAGAATATGTTTATGTTTATGACATAGTCACCTCGATCAAATGGATCGTTGGTTGATGCGGTATCTAGCGGTGAACACACGGTGTTTACGAGAGCCGTGAGGTATCCATATATGTAAATGATATGACATGAAAAAGACATTTGAGCTCCATGATATGAAATGACATTGTAATAACCGGGCTTAGGCCCAGCCCGTTGGTGAGGCCCAGCCCATTGGAGAAGCCCAGCTCTTGAGTAGTTTTAGTGAGACCGAACGGCGTCGCTTGGGTGAAGGGATTAATTCCCTTGCACTGTTTTTCTTCTTCGCGTTGCCTTCCCCTCTGCTCTGCATTTCCGGATCTCTCTCAACCGTGCGCACCAACCCACGACTCCAGCGGTTGCTTATCATCTCCTTTCACACTCAAGGTTCGGTTTTTACTCATTTCTTTGCAGACTTCTCAATCGGGTTCTCACTGTTTTCTTCTCCTTCCGCTGATTTCCTTCGTTCTGCATTTTCGGTCTGCAGTTACTGGATATTTCCATCTCCGTGGGTCTCGGTTTTCTTTAGTTCTTCGAAGTAGTCCGTGGGCATCAAGTCTGGGCGCTTGAATTTATTTTTCCTTTCGGTAACTAATTTTTTTCCCTTTCCTTCGTTTGTCTGTTTCACGCATGCACTGGTTGGTTGACCGTGCATCACACTTAGACTTATTTTTCTTCCTCTATGCGCAGACCATTAGTAATTTCAGTAGATGAATTTTTGAGCGTTTATTTTTTTTAGTTGTTGTTTTAATTGCTGAAACAGTGAAGTGTATTGGAATTATGGAGGTGGAGGAGTATAATTTTGGGTGTTTTGTGAGTCGGTTTTTGAAGTATTACTTGAGACTTTTTGGTGTGAAATGACGGGTCTTTTGGAACTAGTGGTATTGAATTTTTCTACAAGTTTTGAATTGTTGAATGAGTAGAGTATTGATGCGGGCACTGAAATGGTTTTATTCGAAGTTTGGAAGCGAAGTTTGGATTGGATTATGTTTTAATTATTAGAGTTGCTGTGGTTGATTTTGGAAATGATTATAGTCGGTTGGTATTATTAAAAGGTGTGGATGTTTTGGGTTTCAATTGCAAATGGGTTGAAGAGAGTTGTTCGGATTTAATTGTTAGATAGTTATGGAGCTGTGAAGGGACTGTTTGATTTTTTATTCATTAAATAGCAGGCTACTAGATTGGTTATTAAATGTTGGATATATGTTCTTTTGTTTAGGTGGTGTTACTTTTAGAGTTCCGGCTCAAGGTGTTGATAATTCGAAGAAATCAGGTAAGCGGGGTTTATATACTAGTTTTACATAAAATAAATGAAAGGAGGTTGACGTTGAGAATAAATGTGTTTAATTTTTGAAAGAGATGATCTGAAAACAACCTCAAATGTTTATTCTGCATATGCATAAATTCTATACAAAGGAAAGTGTTTTTCTGTCATGACTGGTGTAGACATGAGCTAGTTTTGTGTACTTTATTTCTGAACTATGTAAAGAGCGAATATGAAAATCTGGAAGTTTTGTTATGAACAAATGAGAATATTTTGTTTATGTTTATCTCGAACATGTGAAATGATCTGAAGCTTTTCAGTATTTTGTTTTGATATGATGTGTCATCTGGGAATCTTGGCATGATGTTCTGATTCTGTATATGATTGTAACCGGATTTTCGATGAAATCCGTTCTGTTTCTGTTAAGGCCCAGCCACGGGTATAATGGTGGTTTATAACCCTACCACGGGGGTGAAACATGGAAAATGGCCCAGCCACGGGTATAATGGTGGTTTATAACCCTACCACGGGGGTGAAACATGGAAAATGGCCCAGCCACGGGTATAATGGTGGTTTATAACCCTACCACGGGGGTGAAACATGGAATATGGCCCAGCCACGGGTATAATGGTGGTTTATAACCCTACCACGGGGGTTAAACATGGTATTGTCCCGATGTGATGCTAAGAGATGAGATAAGATTATAATGTTTCAGTTTAGAAATGCCAACGGAAGTTCTTTTTGGAATAAGTTTATTTTCTGAAAACTTCGCTCTAATGTTTTGTAAAAGTTTTGTTTCTGCATTCTGAAAGTAAATGTTTTGTTCGGCTTATCAAATGTTATAAATGCTCATGTTTACATGCTGGTATATGCTCCTTGCTTGCTGAGTTGTTGATAACTCACCCCGTTAATCTTCATAATATTTCAGATGACATCGATGGTTCAGCTGAGGATCAGTATTAGAGTCTATGGAGAAGATTAGCACTGATTTGTGGTTGGATATCTCATGTTACTAGTGTTGGTGTTAGAGACTAATTATTTTCTTAAGTTGCTTCAATCGATTTAGACGGTTTATGGAGATTTATGTTAATGTTTTATTATTTTTAGTTGTTATTTGAGACAAGAAGAAGAGTTGATTATATTTGGGTTATTTGGATTGAATATTGGATAAATGAACTATTTGATGTGTTTAATTGAAGTATTTACGTTCGATTTGAGTTTTGAGAAAATGGATATATTATTGATTTTGGGAGTACTCTAGCCTTGTTAGAGCTGATTATCAGGTTTATGAGTTAACTCTCCGGACCCTCGGGGTCGGGGCGTTACAGTTGGTATCAGAGACAGGTTTGAATTCTGCATACTGTAGACCTTGGAGGTTTAGATATCTGTGGGTTCATAGGATGTGTAAATTTCAAAATAGGAATTGGAGGATTATAAGGATTGTCATGTGGATATTTAAGTTTGAGTTACAAGAACATTAAGATTGATTTTGATGGGATTTGAGGTTTTAAATTTGGCTGATGTTAGAAATTGAATTTGGAACTTTGAGGTTATAGATTTTAGTGATATACGTGTGTATTAAGTGATGTCAAATTTGCATAGTTATCTGATTTATATAGACATATATATGTATATGTGTTTATATGCATATTTTATTTATCCTCTTATTTATTTTTATTTACCTTGTATATTCGTTTTCTTTTATTTTAGAACGTTTCACCGAGTGTAGACTTTCAGGATGGCTGCTCGTCGTAGAGTTCGAACTCTTGAAGATTTGAATGAAGACGACAATGGTGGGGGTTGCACGTTCGAACAATTTAATCGAACGCATCCTCCCACCTTTGATGGAAGAGGCAATGCGAATGCTGCGGAAGATTGGATACAAGACATTGAAGAAATATTTGGTGTTTTGGAGTGTACCGATCAGCAAAAAGTCAAGTTCGCAGCCTTTAAATTATCTGGAGAAGCAAAGAGGTGGTGGAATTCTGAGAAAATTATCAGGGAAGCTGAGGGGATTGGAGTAATTGTTTGGGCTCAATTCAAGCAGAGTTTCTTCGACCGATTCTTCCCTAAGGCAGATAGGGATGCTAGAGCCCGAGAGTTCACCAACTTGGTGCAGGGAACCATGACTGTGCGCCAGTATGCTGCAAGGTTTGCGGAATTATCACGTTTCGCCGCATACTTGATTCCCGATGAGGAGAAAAAGACTAGGAAGTTTGAAGAAGGCTTGAACTACAGGATTTATGAACGGGTGATGATCTTACAGATTCAGAATTTTTCAGAATTAGTACACAAGGCGATGCTAGCGGAACAGAATCTTAAGAGGGGTGCTGAATTACAAGAACAGAGGAAGAGAGCTGCTCCACAAGGATTTCCTAGTTCGGATCAAGGGCAATGGAAAAAGAGAAATGAGGGGAGCAGTTCAAGTCAGAGGCAGATACAGGGAAATCCTACACCTAACCCTTGTAAGTTCTGTAACCGCATACACCATGGAGAGTGCAGGAAGGAAGTGGGTTCATGTTTCAAATGCGGTAAGGATGGGCATTTCATTAGAGAATGTCCATTGCTGGCGGAGGACAACAGAAGGCCCAACCCACCCCAAAACTTTAGGCCGATTAATCAAGGCAACAATCAGCGGAGGACTGTACCTGCTCGGGTTTTTGCTTTGACACCGGGAGAAGCTGAGGACAAGGAGGATGTCATCACAGGTATAATTCTCTAACCATCTCTTAAAAATTTCTTTGTTGAGAATTAAGGAATATTTGTCTTATTATTTCTTTGGATTAAATGACGTAACCAGGAATTGTTCCCTTATTCCTCAATAAGGCTATTGTTTTATTTGACTCGGGGGCTACTCACTCCTTTATTTCTATGGATTATGTTAAGTTGTGCCCCATTGTTGCTGATGAGATGGACTACAATTTGAGGGTCTCTACCCCAACTGGTGATATAGTGACTTGTAACAAGATTTTACTCAAGTGTCCAATAACTATTAGCGGGAAGGAAATGCCAGCTAACCTGATAGTCTTTCCTATGACTGGGTTTGATGTGATTTTGGGGATGGATTGGTTAGCTTCCAGTTATGCTAGTATTGATTGTTTTAAAAGGGAAGTGGTGTTTAAGTTTCCGGAAGAAGAGGAACTTCGGTTTATGGGATCTAGAGTGTGTACCTCTCCATCAGTTATTTCTGCTTTTCAGGTTGACAAGCTATTACGTGATGGGTGTCAAGGGTTTTTGGCCTTTGTGGTGGATGAACCAAAGGAAGAATTGAAACTTGAAGAGATTCCTATTGTGAGGGAATATCCAGAGGTTTTTCCTGAAGATTTGTCTGGATTACCGCCTGAGCGGGAGGTAGAGTTTGCTATTGAATTAGCACCAGGCACAGCGCCTCTTTCCAAAGCCCCTTATCGAATGGCGCCATCAGAGTTAGCCGAACTCAAAGAACAGTTGCAAGACTTGTTAGACAAAGGTTTCATTAGACCTAGTGTGTCGCCTTGGGGAGCTCCAGTCTTGTTTGTGAAGAAGAAGGATGGGACAATGAGGATGTGTATAGACTACAGGGAACTGAATCGAGTGACCATAAAGAATAAATATCCGTTGCCCCGCATCGATGATTTATTTGATCAGCTGCAAGGTGCGCAGGTGTTTTCTAAAATTGATCTTAGATCGGGTTATCATCAATTAAAAATCAAGGCGGAGGATGTGCCTAAGACAGCTTTCAGGACCAGGTATGGCCACTATGAATTTTTAGTCATGCCTTTTGGTTTAACCAACGCCCCAGCAGTATTTATGGACTTGATGAATCGAGTATTTCATGAATTTCTGGATAAATTTGTAGTGGTGTTTATTGATGATATATTAATCTACTCCAAGAGCAAAGCCGAACATGAAGACCATCTGAGACAAGTACTAGGGACACTCAGGGATAAGAAATTATTTGCTAAGTTGAAGAAGTGTGAATTTTGGCTTGAGTCTATTGCATTTTTGGGACATGTAGTCTCAAGGGATGGCATTTCTGTAGACCCCGGGAAGATTGAAGCAATAGTTAACTGGACTCAACCAACCAATGTGCATGAAGTTAGGAGTTTCTTGGGTTTGGCTGGTTATTACCGTCGATTTATAGACAATTTCTCAAAAATAGCGGTTCCCCTTACCTCCCTCACAAGGAAGAACAACAAGTATGTTTGGACTGAAAAATGTGAGGAAAGCTTCCAGGAATTGAAGAAGAGATTGGTGACAGCTCCAGTTTTGACAGTCCCTAGCGAAAGAGGAGGATTTGTGGTTTACAGTGATGCTTCACGTTTGGGTTTGGGATGTGTGTTGATGCAGCATGGGAAAGTAATAGCATACGCTTCTCGGCAACTGAAGACATATGAACAAAATTACCCAACACATGATTTGGAGTTGGCCGCCGTTGTCTTTGCACTTAAAATCTGGAGGCATTATTTATATGGTGAAAGGTGCGAAATCTACACGGATCACAAGAGTTTGAAATACTTCTTCACTCAGAAAGAACTGAATATGAGACAGAGGAGATGGCTCGAACTAGTCAAGGACTATGACTGCAACATTAACTACCATCCAGGCAAAGCTAATGTTGTAGCTGATGCACTTAGCAGGAAGCTAGTGGGACCAGTAATTGCAACTCTTACCTCTCAGCCCCACTTATTAATGGACTTGGAAAGAGCCAACATTGAAGTAGTTGTGGGTGACCAGCAGGCATTAATAGCCAGTTTAATAGTTCAACCAGCTTTGATAGACAGAATCAAGCTCGCCCAAAAAGAAGATTCTAAGTTGGCGAGATTATTTGAAGAAGTAGAAAAAGGGGATAAACCTGAGTTTAATATTTCTGAAGATGGAGTATTAAGGTTTGGAAACAGATGTTGTGTGCCGGACAGTGTTGTAATAAAAAGACTTATCCTTGAAGAAGCGCACCGCTCTCCTTACACAGTTCACCCGGGTAGCACGAAAATGTATCGAGATTTGAAAGAGTCTTTTTGGTGGGAGGGCATGAAGAGAGAGATTGCTCAATTTGTGGCACAGTGCTTAACATGTCAACAGGTGAAAGTAGAACATCAACGACCAGCAGGGTTATTGCAACCACTTCAGATTCCAGAATGGAAATGGGAGCATATTTCTATGGACTTTGTTACAAGTCTTCCTCGGACACCGACCGGACAAGATGCAATTTGGGTGATAGTAGACCGTTTGACGAAGACAGCTCATTTTGTACCTATCAAAGTTTCTTATAAGTTGGAGAAACTAGCCGAGCTTTATATACAGGAAATAGTGAGGTTGCATGGGGTACCTGTGTCCATTGTGTCGGATAGGGATCCGCGTTTCACTTCGAAATTTTGGCGAAGCTTACAAGAGGCCATGGGCACTAAGTTAAATTTCAGCACGGCGTTTCACCCACAAACAGATGGTCAGTCGGAAAGGACCATTCAAATTTTGGAAGACATGTTGAGAGCTTGTATGCTGGATTTTAAGGGGACTTGGATTCGACACTTGCCTTTGGTCGAGTTTGCTTATAATAACAGTTACCAGGCTAGTATTGAGATGGCACCTTATGAGGCACTTTATGGTAGGAAGTGTAGATCTCCGTTATATTGGGACGAAGTGGGCGAAAGACAAATTTTGGGTCCAGAAATCATACAGAAGACAGCAGAGAAGATTGAGACCATTCGAGCTAGAATGAGAGCGGCTCAGAGTCGGCAGAAGAGCTATGCAGATAACCGTCGTCGCCAATTGGAGTTTGAGGTTGGGGTTAAGGTATTCTTGAGGATTGCACCCATGAGAGGGGTTATGAGGTTTGGAAAGAAGGGTAAGTTGAGCCCTAGGTACATCGGACCATTTGAGATTCTTGATCGGATTGGACCAGTGGCTTACAGAGTAGCCCTACCACCCGCGCTCTCAAGTGTACACAATGTATTTCATGTATCTATGCTGAGGAAGTATGTTCCTGATCCCACTCACGTTATTGATTACGAGCCTCTTCATTTTCAGGAAGATCTGACTTATACAGAAGAGCCGTTGCGGATTGTAGAGAGAAAAGAACAAGTGTTACGTAATCGGACTATTCCATTGGTTAAGGTGGTATGGAATAATCATGCTATCAGTGAAGCCTCTTGGGAATTAGAAAAGGAAATGCAAGTCAAGTACCCACAGTTGTTCGACGTTGATCCTAATAGCTTGTGGCAAATTCCGAGGACGGAATTTTTTTTAAGGGGGGGAGAATGTAATAACCGGGCTTAGGCCCAGCCCGTTGGTTAGGCCCAGCCCATTGGAGAAGCCCAGCTCTTGAGTAGTTTTAGTGAGACCGAACGGCGTCGCTTGGGTGAAGGGATTAATTCCCTTGCACTGTTTTTCTTCTTCGCGTTGCCTTCCCCTCTGCTCTGCATTTCCGGATCTCTCTCAACCGTGCGCACCAACCCACGACTCCAGCGGTTGCTTATCATCTCCTTTCACACTCAAGGTTCGGTTTTTACTCATTTCTTTGCAGACTTCTCAATCGGGTTCTCACTGTTTTCTTCTCCTTCCGCTGATTTCCTTCGTTCTGCATTTTCGGTCTGCAGTTACTGGATATTTCCATCTCCGTGGGTCTCGGTTTTCTTTAGTTCTTCGAAGTAGTCCGTGGGCATCAAGTCTGGGCGCTTGAATTTATTTTTCCTTTCGGTAACTAATTTTTTTCCCTTTCCTTCGTTTGTCTGTTTCACGCATGCACTGGTTGGTTGACCGTGCATCACACTTAGACTTATTTTTCTTCCTCTATGCGCAGACCATTAGTAATTTCAGTAGATGAATTTTTGAGCGTTTATTTTTTTTAGTTGTTGTTTTAATTGCTGAAACAGTGAAGTGTATTGGAATTATGGAGGTGGAGGAGTATAATTTTGGGTGTTTTGTGAGTCGGTTTTTGAAGTATTACTTGAGACTTTTTGGTGTGAAATGACGGGTCTTTTGGAACTAGTGGTATTGAATTTTTCTACAAGTTTTGAATTGTTGGATGAGTAGAGTATTGATGCGGGCACTGAAATGGTTTTATTCGAAGTTTGGAAGCGAAGTTTGGATTGGATTATGTTTTAATTATTAGAGTTGCTGTGGTTGATTTTGGAAATGATTATAGTCGGTTGGTATTATTAAAAGGTGTGGATGTTTTGGGTTTCAATTGCAAATGGGTTGAAGAGAGTTGTTCGGATTTAATTGTTAGATAGTTATGGAGCTGTGAAGGGACTGTTTGATTTTTTATTCATTAAATAGCAGGCTACTAGATTGGTTATTAAATGTTGGATATATGTTCTTTTGTTTAGGTGGTGTTACTTTTAGAGTTCCGGCTCAAGGTGTTGATAATTCGAAGAAATCAGGTAAGCGGGGTTTATATACTAGTTTTACATAAAATAAATGAAAGGAGGTTGTTGACGTTGAGAATAAATGTGTTTAATTTTTGAAAGAGATGATCTGAAAACAACCTCAAATGTTTATTCTGCATATGCATAAATTCTATACAAAGGAAAGTGTTTTTCTGTCATGACTGGTGTAGACATGAGCTAGTTTTGTGTACTTTATTTCTGAACTATGTAAAGAGCGAATATGAAAATCTGGAAGTTTTGTTATGAACAAATGAGAATATTTTGTTTATGTTTATCTCGAACATGTGAAATGATCTGAAGCCTTTCAAGTATTTTGTTTTGATATGATGTGTCATCTGAGAATCTTGGCATGATGTTCTGATTCTGTATATGATTGTAACCGGATTTTCGATGAAATCCGTTCTGTTTCTGTTAAGGCCCAGCCACGGGTATAATGGTGGTTTATAACCCTACCACGGGGGTGAAACATGGAAAATGGCCCAGCCACGGGTATAATGGTGGTTTATAACCCTACCACGGGGGTGAAACATGGAAAATGGCCCAGCCACGGGTATAATGGTGGTTTATAACCCTACCACGGGGGTGAAACATGGAATATGGCCCAGCCACGGGTATAATGGTGGTTTATAACCCTACCACGGGGGTTAAACATGGTATTGTCCCGATGTGATGCTAAGAGATGAGATAAGATTATAATGTTTCAGTTTAGAAATGCCAACGGAAGTTCTTTTTGGAATAAGTTTATTTTCTGAAAACTTCGCTCTAATGTTTTGTAAAAGTTTTGTTTCTGCATTCTGAAAGTAAATGTTTTGTTCGGCTTATCAAATGTTATAAATGCTCATGTTTACATGCTGGTATATGCTCCTTGCTTGCTGAGTTGTTGATAACTCACCCCGTTAATCTTCATAATATTTCAGATGACATCGATGGTTCAGCTGAGGATCAGTATTAGAGTCTATGGAGAAGATTAGCACTAATTTGTGGTTGGATATCTCATGTTACTAGTGTTGGTGTTAGAGACTAATTATTTTCTTAAGTTGCTTCAATCGATTTAGACGGTTTATGGAGATTTATGTTAATGTTTTATTATTTTTAGTTGTTATTTGAGACAAGAAGAAGAGTTGATTATATTTGGGTTATTTGGATTGAATATTGGATAAATGAACTATTTGATGTGTTTAATTGAAGTATTTACGTTCGATTTGAGTTTTGAGAAAATGGATATATTATTGATTTTGGGAGTACTCTAGCCTTGTTAGAGCTGATTATCAGGTTTATGAGTTAACTCTCCGGACCCTCGGGGTCGGGGCGTTACAGACATGATATGCTATAATATGATATGACATGATACATTTTGCTATGGAATGCTGTGATATGAAAGAAATGATAAGGAATGATGAGACTTGTTCTCGATATGATATGTTATAACATGATATGAATTGGCATAATATGTTATGATGTGAACAAGAACCCGAACTTAAATGATATGAACATATGTTAAGAGTTTAAAAGATAAAAAAATCATTTTTACGAGAAAAGTCCATGATACATAAGCCAAAGTTTTATGTCATACATACATGTCCATGCATTTGTTTACATTTGCTTTTATATGTTTATGATATTTGTGATATGTTGTTTGTTTACTTGCTGAGATTTCTCAAAATCTCACTATTGTAGTTTCCACTATCATTCCCCACCATGAATGGTAGAAGTTGTGACAGGTATAAAAAAATTCCATTGACGAAGCGGAAGAGGACAGCACCTCCTTCGGAGAGAATCATGCCTAAGATGGTCATGAGCTCACTCGACCCCTACATCTTGGAGCGCCTTGAGACAATTGACCAAGCGATCACTGAGATACTCCAACATATTGAGGAATTTAAACAACACCACAATTGGGATAAAGATCGGAATTTAGAGAAAAGAGTGAAGCCCGAACCCTTTTGAGCGAAAAAAAAAAAAAAAACAGATAGAAGACAAAATTGGGACCCCATTTCCTTTAAGTTGGAAATTTCTTTTGAGGATTAGACTTTACTTTTGATGTTTCCCGTGTTTTGGGATTAGTTTAAAATACAATATCTTATTTTGGAAGTCTTTAGGAAACAAAACTCGTATTTTGAAGTGCTTTTGCTATATGAAAGCTTTGGGATATTTGCACTTATTGGTACCATGTGTCTTATTTATTTTGCCACCATGCTTAAGTAAGATAGAAAAATAATTTTTTCATTGTGATTTTTATTGTATATTGCTAGATGCTAGGTGCATTGCATCTTAAATGTTATGTACGAGGGTTTTGTAGTCTTGTGTTACAAGTCTCGACGCATTCAGTCATCGTCAAATCCCAAGCGAGGGGGGGGGGCTGGCTGAGGGCATTACATTTAGGGATGGTAAGGGGTGGACACCTTATGATGGATCCTGCTAAACGTCATGTCTTGTACGCATTTGGGCCATGTTCTACAAACTCTGGTCTTCAAAATTGGGCATGCGAAAATGAAGAAGAAAGAAGCTAGGGGGCAACCTTGGGGCTGGGGAGTCTCCGATGCCAAAGTTAGTAGAGTATTTTGGAAGTTTGTAAATAATGAGAGAGTTTAGAGACCAAGAGACTTTTTCGTACATGGAAATGATTATTTATACCAGGAGTCTAGGAGGACAGATCGTGCATGCCCCTATGGAGCCAATGTCCTTTTTATTGTTCCTTTTGTCCAAGTCCTTTAAATGTGGTGTGCCTTTGCGATGACATAATTAATGTGGCATGTTGGTCTGGTAGTTTTGCCATTAATGTGGTATGGCTTCCTGATTTGCTTTACTTTGCTGGTATCTTCAGTAGTCCATCAATGTTCCCTTGTCAAAAGATCAAAGGTTCTCTATCTTTCCAGTATTGCCTTGTACGAGTCCCCTTGAGCGAGATGCGGCTGAGTGGCATTATGCCTATCTGTCCCATTTGTCATCATTGCTTACTTTCCCTTGCTGGTGAGTTGCTTCGTGGGCAAGTTTGGACCCTAGGGTCAGGTATTGGGGCGAAGCCCATTACTCTCAGGCGAGCACCTAGTGGGCTTATGAGTGAGGGGAAAATCTACTTACATTTACCTCGCTAATTTTTATCAGACAGGTTTGATGGGAATTCTTCCTTTTCTTTCTTGATTAATCAATTTTTGCAACTGCGGCTATGTGGCATTTTCTTCCCCGGGGCAGGAAATTGTTGGTTTCTCGGTGCTTATGTGTCGCACTTTTGCTTTCCAACCATATCCGAGTGGTCGTTTTGTCTAAGCAGCTATGCGGCATCATGTGGTAACTTACCGCTTCACATTGTAATTATTTCATTGTAAGCTTGTAGCTTCATGTTTTAACTCGTCGCTTCACATTGTAACTTATCCTTGTAAGCTTACAACTTCATGTTGTTAATAACATTATCCGTTTTGCTTCCTATTTATCTTCTGTGGTCATTCACTTTCAGGATCTGCCCTTTCTTTTTTTCTCTCATTTTTTATCGCTGGCTTGGGGTTTTGACCTCAGTTTTTACAGCCAGCTTATATTATCCTCGTTTGCCTTCATTAGTTACTTATCTTCTTGGTGCCTTTAGCGATATCATTGACGAGGCCATGGTCTTTTTATTTTTTTCTTTGAGCCAATTTCCTTCTTTTTTGCCATTAGTCTCTTGGATGCGCTTTACCCATGCCTAGTCTTTTAGTTCTTTTATTTTGCATTGCTGTGATTTATTTTGATATGTAATTGAAAAAACGAAGTGTCATCAGCGTATGTCGGCCCTCGTCCACTGCCTTCGGTTTGGAGGGGATGGGAATCCCCCCTAAGAGTTAAGCTGTATCAGGGAGACTCTGGTTGCCTCCTGAAACGTTTTGCTAACCCGTCTCTATGTCCCTTTGAGTAGCACTATGGTCGTGGAGTTGAATTAAATAATCCGGGCTACTCTTTGCTGCAATGGGGGCCGGGGTGAGTATTCAGGTGACTGGGAGGCTAGACCCGCTCTCCATCGTGGGAGGGACAATGTGACCTCTGGCTTGACCAGCCCCTTTTGTCCCGCCTCTTTTGGGATTGGACTCGCTCCCCTCGTTGACATTGCATATTTAATTCCTAAAAAAATAAGCAAGCTATCACAACTTTATTCTTGGCATCATAGGAGTTTAGACTTTATAAACCTGGGGCCTTTAGCCTATGACGCGATGTGCTTCTCGCTTTTTACCATGTTGTTGATGTCCGCATTCCTTGGTGCAACATTCGAGCTGTTGAAGAACAAGGCCCGCACTCCATCGGGGAGAGGTCGGGATGCCTCAAGCCAACCCACCTCTTTAGCCCCCAGATGAGATAATTTGGACTGCGATGTGGCTACTTTACTTTTTTCGCCGCGATGGGGGTCAGGGTAAGTTTTTAGGTAGCCTCGGGGTGAGATCCGCTCTCTGTCATAGGTGGGACAAGGTGGCCTTTGGCTCAACCAGTCCTTTTTTTCTCCACAGGAGGTAGGTTGTTCGGACAGTCTGCTACTAGACTCGCTCCTGCATGTTGACATCACAGGAAAGGTAGGTTTTGGGTCAGGCTGGTGCTGAACCCACTCTTCATCAAAGCGGTGGTTGGGGTAAGTTATTCGGGTAGCCGTGGGCTGGGTCCCGCTCCCCCCCACGGGGTGACAAGGCAGCCTCTCGGTCGACCCATCTCCTTGGTCCCCGAGGTGGTAAGTCATTCGGGCAATTTGATACTAGACCCGCTCCCACCTGTTGACGCTTACAAGAAAGGTAAGTCTTTGTCTTCTAGTAGCTGAGGACTACTCGCACTACGTCGGGGAGGGGTCTGAATGCCTCAAGCCAAATCTCTCCCCTTTGCCCCCTGAGGAAATAATTAGAACAATGATGTGGCAGGTCCACTCCTTTGCCTCAAGGGGGGTTGGGGTAAGTTTTCAGGCAACCTCGGGGCTGGACCCGCTCTCTATCGAGAGAGGGACAAGGTGGCCTTTGGCTCAACTCGTCCCTTTTGTTCCCTGTAGAATGTAGGTTGTTCGGGCAATCTTCTACTGGACCCGCTCCCGCCCGTTGACATTGCAGAGAAGGGTACGTTTTGGGTCAGGCTGGCGCTAAACCCACTCTTCGTCGTAACGGAGCTTGGGGTAAGTTATTCGGGGTAGTCGTAGGGCTGGTCTCGCTCTCCACCGCAGGGAGACAGGTGGCCTTTGGCTCGACCCATTTCCTTAGTCCGCAGGTGTGATGCCCCAATGGAAGGTCCAAACGACATGACTTATACTCCAAAGGGACTAGTCAATGATACAATTGGAGCTCCATTGGAACCTTATAAAGAGTAAGAACTTCTCATTTCCAAGCATTGTGAGATCTCATACACTACCTACCCTTATCCTTATCATATGGAGTATCACAATCTTCTATTGAACTCACTCCCGCCTGTTGATGCTGATGAGGAAGGTAAGTCTTTACCTTCGGATAGTTGAGGACTGACCCTCCCTCTGCTATAGGAGGGATAAGGCAACCTTTTGGCCTACATTTCCCTCTAGTATCCCGCTATGGAGTTAATTCAGACAGCAATTTGGCTGGTCTGCTCCTTCACCACAATAGGGGTCGGGATAAGTTTTTTGGGTTGCCGAGTGGCTGGTCTCGCTCACCCAGAGGAGGAGGTTGAGCCTCCTACTCACCTATCATCCTTCATGGGGAGGTAGGCTGTTCTGACAGTTTGGGACTGGACCTGCTCCTGTTGGTTGAAATCGCAGGAAAGGGTAAGTTTGGGATAGGCTGGCACTAATCCCACACTTAGTCATGCCAGAGGTTCGGGTAAGTTTTTTGGGTAGCCTTGGGGCTAGACCCGCTATCCATTGTGGGAAGGACAAGGCATCGTTTGGCTCAACCTACCCTTTTGGCCCTGTGGGAGGTACTTTGTTTGGGCAGTTTGTAATTGGACCCACTCTCACTTGTTGACACTTACAAGGAAAGTAAGTTTTTATCTTTGGGTGGTCGAGGGTCGACAGGCACTCCTCCGTAGGAGGGATAGAGTAGCCTCTCGCGTGACTTGTTCCTTCGGTGTCCCGCGGGAAGGTAAAGAGTCAATGCAGACTTTGTTGATGTAGATTACGTTGATGGAGATTCTGTTGATGGAGATTCTGTTACATTCCTGAAAATTGACATTGAAACACAACACCTCTTCCATTAGGATTTGTAGTGTATGCATACAAACATAAATTTGCAATAATTAAGCTAGCTTTAGCAATATATTTTTCTTCAGTGCTTGGTGGCTGTGAACTTGTAGAGGTCTTCCCATAGGGGCCTAGCTTTCCCTCGTCTCACATTGTTGTTTCTGTTTCTTTGAGTACGAGGTCTCTGACTTTGAATGCTCTCAAACACTCATTTTTTGAAACATCGCTCGACCCTCCTTTTGTTGGTGGCGGTTCTTACCTCTACCTCCAGTTTGACTTCTTCCAAGGCTCCGTTAAGGCCCGAAGAGTGTCTTCGGCATTAATGAAATTGTCAGCCTGGTCCATAAACTTTTGCAGCGTTACAAAAGTCCTTCTCGCCAGCTCAGCCATGAACTGGGATCTTGGCCAGTCCGCTTCCAGAAGCATTACTAGGGTTATCTTTTTGTCCTGGTCATCTGTGGTCATGAACTCCTTATTGAATTGAGACAGGTACGCCTTCAGACTTTCCTCCTCTCCTTGCTTAATGGTGAGGAGGTATGCTCCTGGGCGTCGCCTTCTTTGACTTGGCATGAATTGGATCAAACATAGTCGAGCAAGCTCACCAAAACTATCTATGGAACTGAGCACCAAAGACCCAAACCATACTCGTGCTAGCCCCTTTAGGGTCTGCGGGAACGCCTTGCATGCCACCTCTTCCGGGAAGGTATGCAACATCTCGAAGGTTTCTAGGTGCTCAAAGGGCTCCTTCCCTCCATCGTACATCTCCATGGTGGGGACCCTGAACTTTGGTGGCAAGGGCACAACCAACACTTCTTTCCTATAGGGTAGACCACTGCTTGTGATTAGTTGGTCCACCGACGATGATGTGCCCACTTTATGTGCAATCTCTTCGTATTTTCCTTTGGGATTGTGGAGCTCATCTTCCATGTTCTTCCTCTCTTCCTCCACGTTCGCTCCAACTTTCACATTCCAGTACTCCATGTCCTTGCTATTACTAGGCTTCACCTTGTTGTTTTGTCCTTTGTTTGAGGTTTCCTGAGCTCCTCATTCTCCTTGCAAAGTTGTTACACTTCGTCAGTTAACTTTGTTACTTAGTCCTCCATAGCTTTTAGTCTCGCCTCCATGGTAACTTCCTTTGTGTTCCTCCCTAATTGTCTCGAATGGGTTGTTGCAGGCATATGAAGTACACGCAAGATCTACAAGGATCTCACAGATGGAACCATTGTTGACATCGTGTTTCATACGCCTTTGGGCACTTAGGTCTTCAAAGTTGGTCCTATGAAAATGAAAAAGAAAGAAGCTAGGAGAGGGTGGCCTTGGGGCCGAGGAGTCTCTGATGCCAAAGTTAGTAGAGTATTTTGGAGGTTTGTAAATAATGCGAGAGTCTAGAGACCAAGAGACTTTTTCGTACCTGGAAAAGGCTATTTATACTTTAAATGCGGCATGCCTCTACGACGGTGCCATTAATGTAGTGTGTCGCTTGGGTAGTGGTGCCATTAATGCAGTGTATCGCTTGGGGGGTGGCGCCATTAATGTCTTGATTTGCTTTAATCTGTTGGTTTCTTTGGTGGTCCATTGATGTTCCCTTGTTAGAAGATCAAAGGTTCTCTATCTTTTCCCGTTTTGCCCTATACGAGTCCCCATGAGCGAGATGCAGCCGAGTGGCGTCAGTCCTGTCAGTCCCATCAACCATCATTGCTTTTACTTTCCCTTGCAAGCAAATTGCTTCATAGGCAAGTTTGGGCCCTGGGGCCGGGTATCAGGGCGAAGCTCATTACTCTCGGCTGAGCACCTAGTGGGCTTATGAGTGGGTGGAAATCCCCTTACAGATCCCATACTTTTTCAAGAGGGCACCCAATGGTTTATTACATTAATGGGTTCCATTATCATTGATTATAGGTTTGGCATGAGCTTTTGGCATGCCAAACCTAGCTACAATGTTTTCTTTTAGGAACTTAAGCACCATTTGATGATTATTTATTTTGCATGGAATAGCTTCTACCCACTTAGAAACATAATCTACTGCAACTAGAATGTACAAATACCCAAAAAATGAAGGAAATGGTCCCATGAAGTCAAGTCCCCAACAGTAAAAAAATCTCAATACTAAAAATGGTTGTAGTGGCATCATATTTCTCCTAGTGATTCCACCTAATTTCTGACACAGTTCACACACTGTACAGAAATTGTAAGCATCCTTAAACATGTGTTGCCAATATAACCCTGATTGTAGGATTTTAGCCACTGTTTTCTTGGTAGAGAAGTGTCCACCACAAGCTTTAGTATGGCAGGCAACAAGAACATAGGGTATATCAATGTTTAGGACACATTTACGGATAATTTGATTAGAACCGTACTAAAAAAATATGGTTCATCATAAAAGAAATACTTAACCTCTGTTCTAAATTGTTTTACCAGTCACCAGAAAATTGACAATGTTAGCAAACCAAGGGACTGACTCAATTGAAATTATATGCACATTAGGAAAAGAATCAGATATGGGAATGCGTGGTTTCAATTTCTATAAATGTAAGTATGGAAAGGTGATTAGCCACCACATTCTCCACCCCCTTTTTGTCTTTGATGGTTATATTGAACTCTTGGAGGAGTAGTATCCATTTTATCAACCTTGGTTTGGCATCCTTTTTGGTCAATAAGTATTTTAAAGCCTGCTGAACCATAAAATAACACTTTTCCCAGTTAAGCAGCTGGTTCTTCTCTTGACACCTGGTCAAAATAGCTTGCAAGTTAGTTAAACAATTATCAAAAGTACTTCCAAATACAAAGAAATCATCCATGAACACCTCTAAACTATTCTCAATTAAATCATTGAAAATATTGAAAATATTGAGCATCCATCTTTGAAAGGTGGTTGGAGCATTACATAGCCTAAATGGCAGTCTCCTAAATTCAAAAGTTCCAAAAGGACAAGTGAAAGTGGTCTTTTCCTGATCCTCAGGTGCTATCTCAATTTGATTGTAGACTAAAAACCCATCCAGAAAATAATAAAAGGCATGGCCAGCAACTTTTTCTAAGACTTGGTTAAGAAATGGCAAAGGAAAGTGGTCATTTCTTATGGCTGCATTGAGTTTTCTCTAATCTATGCACATTCTCCAGCCTGCGGTCACTCTTGTGGGAACTAACTCATTTTTCTCATTTTTTATTATGGCTCGTCCAGTTTTCTTTGGTACTACTTGATAGGACTAACCCACCTACAATCTGAGATAGGGTAAATAATACCCACGCCTAGCAAGTTTAGCACATCAATTTTTACTATCTCTTTTATTGTGGGGTTCAATCTCCTTTGCATCCCCCTTGAAGGTTTTGCATCCTCTTCTTATGGGTGCACACTAAAGGGTTTATACCTTTTATATTAGCTAATGTCCAACCAATGGCCTTTTTATGTTCTCTTAGAACTCCCAACAACTTTCCTTCTTGTTCACTAGTTAAATAGGAAGAGATTACCACTGGGAAGGTGTTGTGAGGTTTCGAAAAGGCATACTTCAGTTCTGATGGCAAGGGCTTGAGATCCAAGGTTGGTATTTGCTCCTCATAAGGCTTCGATGTTGCTGCCAATGGAGGGAGTTGTTCAAATTTGAGCACTGTAACTTTGCCTTGTTCCCTACAAATAAAGCAGAGGGAAGTTCATTAGAAATGTCTGTTGGCTCAAAGTCTTCTTCTAAATCAAGTGCTGAATCAATAGTTTGGTAAGATAGTGGCAAAGGTTCTGAAATGATACTTTCCAACAAGTTTACTTCCTGTACTTCTTCTACCCCTTGGGGCTGCCTACACTAGTTAAAAATATTTAGCTCCAATGTCATATTTCCAAAACTTAACTTTAGGACACCACCTCTACAATTTATCTAAGTATTTGAAGTAGCAAGAAATGATTTTCCTAAAATTATAGGTGCTTGAAATATAGAATTGGCTGAGAGTTGCATGTCAAGAACAACAAAGTGCACTTGGTGGTAGAACTTATAGACCTGAACTAAAACTTCTTCCACTACCCCTAGGTATTTTGATAGATCTGTCAGCTAGCTACAGGGCAATCGAGGTAGGTTACAACTCACCTAGGCCAAGCTTTTCATAAATAGTATAAGGCAGCAGGTTCACACTAGACCCTAACTCTAGCAATGCATGGCCAATTTTTGAGTTTCCAATTATGCAAGCAATTGTGGGTGAACCTGGGTCCATATATTTGGGTGGGGTGTTGTTTCGCATGATTGCACTGACTTGCTTAGTGAGGAAGGGCTTCTTTTTCACACTTAGTTTCCACTTAATAGTGCATAAGTCCTTTAAAAATTTTGCATAAGTGGAAATTTGTTGAATGGCATCTAATAGAGGTATGTTAATCCTTACTTGCTTAAAAACCTCTAAGATCTCAACATGATTCTTATTTTTGTGCAAAGAAGCTAACATTGTAGGAAAATGTGTAGGTGCTGGACAATAACTTTTTTTAGCTTCAATTTGAGGTGGGTTAGAACTCTTACCAGTGTTGTCTGACCTTGGTGTGGGAGTTTTCGGTACTCTACCACTCCTCAATGTGGTGGTAGCTTTCACTGATTTAATGCATGAACCTTCAGTTGCATCAGAAACTTGTTGGACTTGGCTTTGTGGATTTGGTCGTGGTTGTGCAGGAAATTTCCCTTTCTCTTGGATACTCAAGGTTTTGGTCAGTTTTGTAAGGGACCCCTTGATGTCATTTATGGCCTGTGAGTTTTGTTTATTAATTGTGGCTTGTCCTTGCATGAATTGCTAGAAGTTTGCTGCCAACTGTTGGACAGTGTCTTCAAGACTTCACCTCCGCGTCAAAGGTGCTTGTGTCCCTTGAGAAGGCCCTTGTGATGCTAGATTTGCATTAGCTATGTACTGGAAAGGTCCAGGTGCATTGGGTGTCGAGTGAGTGGCTTGGTCATTTCTCCAGCTGAAGTTTGGGTGGTTCCTCCAATTTAGGTTGTAGGTGTTGGAGTGTGGACCTGAAAAGGCTTTAGAAACCATATTAATAGTGTTGGGTTGATCTAAGAGAACTTCTTTGAAAGCTAGGATTGTAGGGCAATCATTAGTTGAATACCAAGGATCTTCCCAAATTTTTCACGGCTTCATATTTGGTTCTTATACCAAAGATGGAGTCTCCTACAGGTTTTGATAAGTTTTGTCCTATCAGTCTTTGTTCAGTATTTTATAAAATTTGCTCCAAGATTATTGTTTCTCGATTAACTGGTTTTTTACCTCGCCTAATTTCTTCTAAGCAAGGTGCCTTTATTCCTGGAAGAAGTATCTTTGGGAACATAGTCTCACTCAGGAGTTGGTGCAGTCTATCAATAATAGAATACATGGGGGTAATATTTTGTTAAAAGTGGATATGGCGAAAGCTTATGATCGGGTGGATTGGGGATTCTTGATAACGGTTTTGCGAAGGTTTGGCTTCTCCTCTCAATTTTGTGATTTGAATTATTCATGTATTTCTAGCCCTTGGTATTCTGTCATGATGAACGGCACTGTTAAGGGTTTTTTTCCAGGTGGTCGAGGTCTACGCCAAGGTGATCCTTTATCTCCTTATTTGTTTATCATTCAACAAGAGGTCCTTTCCCGCTTGATTCATAGGAGTGTGCAAGAAAATCAGTTTGGCCTTTTCTCTCAGGCCCGAGGTACGCCTATTATCTCTCATTTGATGTATGCTGATGATGTCATGGTTTTTTCTAATGGAAGCCAAAGATCGGTGCGGGTTCTTCAACAAATTTTGATGCAATATGAGAGGTGGTCAGGTCAAAATATTAATGTTCAGAAATCTGCTTTGTATTGTTCTAATAAAATTCCACATTGGCGTAAGCAATGGATTTTACGTCAAACGGGCTTTGTGGAAGGGACTTTCCTTTTCAAATATCTAGGTGTGCCAATCATTCAAGGGCGGTTGACACAGGCTCATCTAGAAGACATGGTGAATAAAGTGAGGCAAAAGATTAGTGGATGGAAGATGAGGCTTCTTTCTTCGGGAGGAAAATTGGTTCTTTTAAGACATGTTATTTCTAGTATGCATATCCATCTACTTGCTGTTTTACAGGTACCTCAAGTTACTATTGCCAAAATTCATAGATTGATGAGCTCTTTTTTTTTGGGGAGAAGCTGATGGGTGGAATAAAAAAAAATGGTTGGCTTGGAATAAGATTTGTAAGCCTGTGGAAGAAGGAGGTCTTGGGTTACGAAGCCTTGGTGACATTCAGAAAGCCTTGCATATGCGTTTTGCTTGGAACCTTTTTCAAGGTAATTCTTTATGGGCTAATTTTTTCAAAGCCAAATATGTTGGAATCCGACCGTGGTCGCTTATTGATAATAATAAAGGTTCTCGTTTTTGGAGAATGGTTGCTAATTGTATTCCGTTGTTGTTAAATAATTCTAAATGGAAGATTAAAGAGGGTGATCTTTTTTTCTGGTATGACAATTGGAGGGATAATGGCCCTTTGATTAATGAGATGGATGTTACGGGTTCTCCTCTTTTGAAAGTGAAAGATTGTAGGCTTTCGGACATTTGGGATGTGGAGTTATTGGAGGAGTTGGTAGGGCAGGATAAGGTGGATGAGATTGTTATTGCTTTAGCTGGCCTGAAGAATGGGAAGGATGTTCTAATTTGGACTCATACAGATACAGGTATGTTCTCTACTAAATCTGCATGGAACTGTATTCGTGTTAGAGGTAATTCTATGGATTGGCATGCATGGATATGGCATAAAACTCTACCTTTAAAAATGTCTATCCATTTTTGGAGGTCATGGTTTATGGCCTTGAGTGTGGATGATAGATTACGTCGCATTGGTATCCCACTTGTTTCTAAATGTGATTGTTGCAATCATGGTCATATAGAAGATATTAATCATGTGCTTTTTGAGGGTGAATTCCCACACAGAGTGTGGTCATTTTTTGGTTCTCTTATTGGCATACCTCTTGGTAGAACTTGGAAACAGAATGTTGAGATTTGGTTTAGGCGTGCTAGCTCTTCCTCACAGGTGGGCTTTATTGTTGGCATTATTCCCATTATTGTTACTTGGTGTCTTTGGAGGAGGAGATGTCTTGCTAGAATGGAAGGTATCTTGGAATCTCATAATACTGTTGTTCATTCTATTTGTGGGTGGTTAGGGTCGCTTTCACAGGTGGCTAAGCAAAAGAATAAGTTATCTCGTCGTGATGGCTTGCTACTGGATGCCTTGCGGATTATTCCGGTGATTCCGAAAGCTCCATGTTGTAGAGTGGTGAGGTGGGAGAAACCGCCTTTGGGGTGGCTTAAACTGAATACAGATGGTAGTAGTATTGGTAATCCTGGTTCTTGTGGCATTGGTGGGGTTCTTCGGGATGATTCTGGTGGGATGGTTCAGGCTTATGCTTCTCATATTGGTTTTGGTTTGAATAATAAGGCGGAGCTTGTAGCTCTCTTGCATGGATTGAGAAAATGCAAATCTTTGAATATCTCAAATGTGATAGTTGAAATGGATTCTATGGTAGTTATTTCTTGGTGGCTCAAAGGGAGATGTGGAGTGTGGTACCTTGAGGATTTCTAGGAGGAAATTGTTGATTTAGCTTGCACGGTTCACTGTTGGTTTCAGCATGTCTTTCATGAAGGTAATAGGGTGGCGGATTGGTTAGCTAAGGAAGGGGCTTCGGGTTCTGATTGGGATTTTTTTAGTAGTTATAATTTGCCTCGGGTTCTTAGAGGGCTGTGTCGTTTGGATACTTTGGGTTTTCCTTCGTTAAGATGTTAGATTCGAGTTTTGGAATTTTGTGGTGTATTTGTTTTGTTTGGGTTTCTGATGGGTTTTGCTTATTGTTATTGGTTTGTTTGGTTGTGGACCGTTTCTATGGTCTATTATTGTTACCACGGTATTCCTACGCCATAAGGGAGGGTATTTTTAATAAATATTGGGAGGGGTCACTATTGGACATGTGACTTCCTGCTCTTTAAAAAAAAAAGTATACCCTTGATCCTCACACAGTGCATTTCTCAGAAATTTTTTGTACAACTTGTATCTCATTCACTCTTTTCATATCAATGGTTTCTAATTTCTTAGAAATCGTTGTCAATCTAGCATGTAAATCATCCACATCCCTTTAGCTATATTTCCCACCCCCAATTATGGTCTTTGAAGGCTCAGCCCTATCATAGGCATCTGAGGTGTCCCAAGATTGGCCATTTTCAACTGGATAATCAAGGTAGTCGAAGGCTTATTCAGGTTCTTTGTTAAAGAACTCCTCATTGCACATTGTTTCCACAAACTGCCTCATCTTGGGTTGAAAACCCTCAAAAAAAAAAAAAGGATGATTCTCCAGTTTTCATAACCATCATGAGGGCAAGCATTAAGTAAGTCTTTAAATCTCTCCTAGCAATGATAGAAGGTTTCACTGTCCTTTTGAGCAAAGTTCATGATTTTCCTTTTCAATGCATTTGTTCTATGAATGGGAAAAAAAATTTCAGAAACTCAGTTTGCATTTCTTGTCAAGTTCCTATAAATCTAGGCCTCAAAGAGTTCAGCCATGTTTTGTCTGTCTTTTAAGGAGAATGAGAACAACTTCAGCCTGATCACTTCCTCAGTGCAGGTACTATCCAAGGAACTTGAACATACATCTTCAAATTCTTTGATATGCAAATAGGTGTTCTCTAATTCCATACCATGAAAATGAGGTATCAAATGAATCATGGTAGGTTTAAAGTTGAAATTATTTGCATTCAAAGGTTGGATTATGCCAGAGGGTGAGCTGGTCCTAACAGATTGTAAGTAATCTCTAAGGGTTTTTGTAATGCCCCGTCCTCGAGGGTCCGGAGAGTTAACTCATGTCACTTAAAAATAATTTTCCTTCCACATAGTACATACTCTAATTTTTCTCTATCGCACAAAATGCTCATATATTTACATCAATTACTCCAGAATAACTATTCTAAGACAATACAAAGTCTTAATATAAACAACAATCTCCCAACAAATCACATCATCAGAGCACAACAAGCTTACTGAATGAGAATCCTCAATACTCATATAAACCTTCCATGCTTAAACCATCATTCTTAACTCTTCTCACCCATGCTCCATATCCTTGATCCTCAACTGAAACATTCAAATCATCTGAAAAATATTATGGAGATAAAGGGATGAGTTATCAACAACTCAGTAAGTAGAGAACATATACTAGTATGTAAACATGAGCCTTTTCAGAAAGTTCAGTATGCAGAAATAAAAACATTTTATTTTTATATGCAGATCTCAGAAAAACTTGTTATTAGAAAATCAGAGCGACTTTTAAATCTTTTCATACTCAAAATCAACAATTCATATTTAAGGATTCATTTCATATTCAAAAACGCTTTGGCATAACATAACTGAACATCTTCATCTTATCATTTCATGTCATATACCATGTTTAACTCCCATGGTAGGGTTGTGCTATCCCCGGTGGCCAAACCAGGCAGCATCATGTGATGAACTTCCCATTTTAAAATCTTGGAGCCCCGAGTGTGCACACAGGAAAGAACACGTAAAAAGACCACTTTGTTTCCAAAGTGGGTGCACTCATATCATATCATATCATGGTGGTACCAACTATATCACGTGAACCAGTATCATCTATCAGAACCATATTCAGAACAGATAAGTATGCCAAAGTTTTATCATATCTATATCATATCAAAACACGTGCGAAACATATTCATATCATTTCCATTTGATCAAAAACAAATCCAAATCATTTCATATCACATGCATAAAAATCTCAATGATATCATATTCGCTCTTTTGCATATTTCAGAAACATGTCAAATATTGCTCATGTCTACACAATGCATGTCAGAAAATATTTTCTCTTTTTTGTACAGGTTTCATGAGTGATGCAAATAAACGACCGATGTTGATTTTTCTCAAGTTTTCATTTCATCACAAAATATGCAGGGTTTTTAAAAAGTCAACCTCAATCTCAATAATCCATATAAAAACCTAGCATAGGAACCCCGCTTACATGGACAACTTAGCTTTTCAGAATTTTCCTCAAAATGTCGAGTCGATTATGAATCTTCACCTATAAAAATAATCACATAATTTCCGTAAGTTTTCAATCAATCAAGGATTTCGATATTTAAGCCTAACCTTCTAAAATAACCTATTTTAATTCCTCTAAACTTAAAACCCTCATAATTCCAAAATATATTATCAGTTCCTAAAATCACCAATATCCACCATAACTAACGTCAAACTCAAAACACCAATATTTAACCCCAAAACAGCCAAAAAATCTCATAACATAAACCAATCACTCAAAAACTCCATCATCCAATCTAACCGACACCCTTACTCCTCGGACTCAGTCCGGCTCAACCAACCAATTAACAGTAAATATGAGTTAGCGCAGAAATACATCTAAATCTCAAAAGTTCTTTGGAAAAATACTTACAATGCTATAATATAATTTTTGAAAGATCAAGGAGATGCTAGAAGTGGCGGCACAGCAACGGAATAGTGCAAAATGCACTGTGGCCGAGGGTGTCAAAAACCCACTTTTGAACGGGGACAAACCAAGACCCGAGATTGATTGGGAAGGCCTAAGGGATGTTGGTGAAGCTAGTGGTGGTGGTGGTTGGCCTTGGGTGGAGGCGTAGAGGGCGGTGTAAGGCCAAAATGTTCAAAATGGAAATGTTGATGGTTGGGCTTCATCGGTGGCGGGTCGGAGCTGGGGTTGGGTGCATTGGGTTACTATGAGGTCGATGATGAAGTGGTGAAGAGATGGTAGCCGGAGGTGGCGCGACGGCGGCGCGCGAGCGAAGAGAAGGCAGCGGCTTGGTGATGCGTGTGGGGGCTAATGGCAGCGCAGGAGGAGCTGAGATCGGCGGGTGGTCGTCGCTTGTGGCTGGGGAAGACGGTGGGCCGGGCGGTGTCGCTCAAGGCGGCGAGAGGCGGCAGGGCTGGGTGGATGAGGAATGGACGGAGAGAGCGAAGGGGGTGGACGTCGCGCGGGAGAGAACCAGGAAAAGAGAAGAAAAGAAAGAAAAGAAGGAAGAAAAAGAAAAAGATGAAAAAGAAAAGAGGAAAGAGAAAATGTAGGGAAAGAATTGAGGTCCAATCCTCATATCTTGGGTCACAAAAACGATCCAACGGAAACGATTTTAAAACAGCAAGTGAAATAAAATAATTCAAACACAGTGATTAAAATGAAAATAAATAATTAAACCCAATAATAAGTTAATTTAACTTGAGAAGAAATTTAAACGCATAACAATAATTAATTTAAAGAAAGCACTTCAAAAATAATTTTCGTAAACTAAAAATCATAAAATAACCCAATTAAAAATCCAATAATTTTAAAACAAGAAAATAAATTTTGAATCAATAAAAATAATTTCTTCATTAAAAATATAGTAAAATACGGGGTGTTACAGTTTTGTTATGTTTACCCACTCTCCTTTCATCTTGTTCATCCTCAGCCATTGTGCTAGAAGTTTCAGATGTTGAATCAAGTGAAAGGGATGCACAATTAGAATATGTCACTGATTCTGTTCTAACCAAGCTAGATGTATGATCTTTATTCCAAACAGACATACAAGGGAGCAAAATAACTAGGAAGTAAAGGACAACAAAAAAGAAAAAAAGAAAAACAGAAAATGGAAAGCAAGTGATTCAATAACAACATAGGGAAAGGAAAAAAGAAGAAAGAAAGGGGTTAGATGTCACTATGAGTGTGAAGAGGTTCACAACGCAACAAAAACATCCTCCCAGCAACAAGGGAAGGCTCTGAGTTTCACCATTAGTCCCCCAGCAACGGCGCCAAAAACTTGGTTAATTAGTAAAGCTGCCTCCCAAGTGTAGAAGGTGTCAAGTTGATTCAAGGGAGAGACCCAAGGTTGATTCCACAAGGACTATGGTGGTAAAAAAATTACTTCAGTTTTAAAATGCTTGAGGCTGCTTTTGATTTCAGAAAATGGTCTAAATGTGCTATGTAACAATTAGATGTGTAAATTTGATCTAGACTTCAAAAGGAACTAAGCTAGTCTTATATGTACTCAAAGGAATGAAATGTACCAAATGTAAAGTATGCTAAATACAAATATACCAACTTAGATTTCTTAGGATGTTTGTAGAGTAGAAGAAAACATCAAAGCAAAGAACAATGGTGGAAAATCAAATCTGTGTGCAATTTTTGGTATCTAAGGGACAAAAGATCAAACACCCAAGTTACGGGTTCACTTTTCATGGGTTGTGCTCAAATAAATTTTGATTCCCTAACCCCCTCAAATACTTTCTCTATCGAGAGATAAGCACTCGGAAGATTTAACAATGAAATGCAAATTCAATAAGCACTAAAACTTCTACTGAATTGTTAAAAAGTTTTGGAATAAACATTGCGACCATGTATTCTCATTGCAACCCAAGCATCCATTGTGCCTCTTGTCAACAATAAATCATGGGTCAAAGGAAGAACCCATGTTGATTCGTTTTGTAAACTGATTTACAATCCCTTAGACTATGAAATTAAACCAAAGGAAATTCAATTTACAGAAACCCCAACCCAATCCAAGTTATGCCCGAGCTTAGGCACAGAAAATTACTCTTGCATGATGAAAACATAATGTTCTTTAACTAATGCAAAAGATTTAACATAAAAAACAAAGAAATGGAAAAGAAGAATGGACAAAGTTCTGCTCTCTTGAATTTCTGCCTCAACCAAGTATATCCCCAATCTCATCTTTCCTTCTTCTTTTATGCTTTTCCCTAGTCGTCCTTGTTGTCTGTGTAACTGATTTCCTAAATCTTGGACCACAGAATATTCCACAATCTCCTTCCCACTCAGCTCCAAGTCCCTTTCGGTTACAACCTTTTCCATTCCAGTCATGGCCTCCCTGTGGTAGAGTAGGTGTAAATTAATGATGGTGTAGGGTTAAAAATAGATTTGGGTATTCTAGAACCTGCTGATTTATCACACGGTGGAAGAAGCAGGAAATCACATGGGCTCAATTATCACTTATTGTATTACCATAGGGGTCTAACACACTTAAAATAGATTAAAGACCCAGACTTACATTTTAGCAATTATCTCTATTCTAATGTATAATCAAGCATTTATCAAAGATTTTGATCTATATTTACTTAACCATGATGCGTAATTATACATTATTATCATCTCATAAAATAGCACCCTACAATAAAAGGACTATATTAATCCCTGCAAATTTAGTGATCAAAACGATGATACTCACTGAGACCCATGCAACACCTTACTCAGTACATCATGGAAGTACAAAGATGTACTAGAATCTAAAGAAAGAATTTTGGTGGGAAGGAATGAAGCGGGACATAGCTCAATTTGTCGAGAAGTGTCCCATGTGTATGCAAGTGAAAGTGTAACATCAATGACCTGTTGGGAACTTGCAGCATAAATCGATCTTATGATGACCATGCCAATGCAAGGGGATAGAGCACCAATGAAGTTGAGTGGAAGGAAAAGATGAGAAGCCAGTTAATTGATTTATTGAAAAATAGCCCCGGGTGGTCCAAAGTGCCACTAGTCTAGCGAATGGGTGAGCAACACTATGTAGAAAGCTTGGGTAACATGTCCTAGCGCAAGATGATAAAGAACTTTTCATCTTATGGTAGGCAAGATAGAAAAGCCACCTAACGTGCAAAGGGGAAGAACGAGCTGAAGGCGAGCAACAATCAAGGACAAGACCCTTGCTGACACATAGGAGCTTTCCTAGACTACACGAAACACTCAAAAAGGTGGCAGTATCCTACACAATAGCCCACACTCCATATCTAGAGTCACATCTAAAGTGGGCCTGCTGAAAGGATTGCAACTCAACATATCATATCGTCTAAAGCTAAAGGTATGGTCTAATGCCACGTTGGAAACTTTCAGTCAGAGAAAAATCGAGGATTGGACATAAGGCAAGCCATAATGACATGTAGACCATGTCCTGGTAGTTTGTCTCTGTCATCCAATAGTGGGAAGATCTAAACTAAAGGGCTTCCATTCAATCACATCTAGAGTCAAAAGGACACCTGATGAGCCACTGCTAAAACATGGTTAAGACAAAAGTCAAAATCTCAATTTTGAAATCGTAAGTACCTAAGAGCCTTGGAATTTTAATCCTCGAAGGAAGCAAACAAATTTAGATCAGACAAAGAAAGGAGATAGGTTAATTTCTAATGTAGTGCCCAAGAATGGAGGGTAAATGTTTTGTGAGGATGCTATAGAACTTTGCTTCATGTTGTAACAGCCTACCAAAAATTCAGTACTGAATTTCTTTAGGTAGAAACATCATGAAAACATAGAAAATGTCTCACGAATCGAACAATAGCATAGGTTTTAATCCATTAGCATAGTCAGTTTCTTGCCCACTTTGGTGTTTGAAACATGATTTTATTTATTTCAAGGACTTATATAACCCATAACCAGATGGGTCGGAGAGTTATTACCTGTCACCCAAAATTATATCTCACAATAAAGATATAAACTCCAATTTCTCAATTACACATAGATCTCATTGTATAAACAAACTATTCAAAAATAATTAACTAGGAACACCACAAAGTCTCAAAATAAATGTCAACCTTCCAAAATTCTAAGTCAATAAAGCAAAATAAAGCTACTGATCAAAATTCTCCAATAATCAAAGAACCCTCTTTGTACTAAATCCACTATGCTCACATAGTCTTACCCATGCTTCCTATTCTTGATTCTCAACAGAAACATCCAAAACATCTAAAATTATTATGGAGATTAGGGGTGAGTTATCAACAACTTAGTAAGCAGAGAACATATACTAGTATATAAATATAAGCCAGTAAAAAAATACAAAACCAAAACTTGTTATCAAAAATATTAGAACGACAGTTCAGAACTATTCATAATCAAAAGTTCTTTAGCATAACATAACTGGAATATCACATCATAATGGAATTCCATGTTAAATCTCTTCCTTATTATTCTTGGAGTCCTGAGTGTGCACAAAGAAAAGACCATACAAAAAACCACTTTGTTTCCAAAGTAAGTGCACAAGAAACAAAAACTTGGTACCAACCCAAACATAGGCACGATTTTACATTTGTGGTATGGTCAGAATAGAACAAAAACATAATCTCATACTAGAGGTTTTTAGAGGTCACATCATATCATAATAGAGTATAGAATAGATTTATAACACAGTAGACTCAGATCATCTTCATATAATCATGCACAAATTTTTATGTTTGCTCTTTTTCCACAATTCGAAAACAGAATGCTAAAAATAGCTCATGTCTACACCAGTCATGATAGAAAAATATTTTTCTCTTCTTATACAAATTTCATGAGTAATGCAGATAAATGACTGAGATTGTTTTCAAGATTTCTTTTCATAACAAAACATGCATATTTTCCATAAAATCAATCTCAGACCATTCTTTAATGTATAAAAATCCTCAAAACCCTAAAATATTGACTCTCCTCAAAATACTTTGATTTTCATATAATTTCTCCAAATAATTTCATGATTAATTCCTAAAATCATATTAACTCCATAATATTGACATTGAAGTCAGAAATCTTGTGTTTATCTATCCAATTTTAATTTTTCAACCTCCATAATATCATTAACTTCAAAATAGTCTATTCTTTCCTTGGATCCAAATAGCCTAAACTCAAGTGACTAATGAATTGAGGGTCGTGTATGTAGTTATACTTAAAAAATTTCTCGAGTATTTCATGTATGCATCTCAGCTTCATTGCTTCAAATTAACACTTGAAGGTAGATGGCTTAGATTGCATGCGCCGATAGACTGAAGTAAGAGAGAGAGAGAGAGCTAACGAGAAAGATGGGATGAGAGAGAATGCTTTATTGCATGGAGGGGAGAGAGAGTCCAAGCTATGCGTTTGTAACACCATGTCCAGTGGTATGGGTAGCAGCCGGGTAGCTCAGAGCAACAGAGGGAGATGAAACCTAGTTGTACTATTGGAGCAACTGGGTAGAGAGAGATGTGGCATGACATTGCTATGTTTCTACTTTATAAAATAGGGGTGTAGATTTGTGGTTGTCGTGGCTCTCGGTTGGTGGTGGATTTGATGCCGTCGGGTGGTTGCTTTTGGTGGTGGTGGCTTGTGAAGTTGGGTGTCATGGCCGGCAGGGCTTGGCTTCGAACGAAGGCCATTGTGGTATGGAAGGCACACTGCTTAGTTTTCAGGAGCAAAAATAGATGAGGCTTTCGATTTGCTTACAATGATTGGGCAGTGGTGGTGCTAGGCAATGGTGCAAGATGGGGCTTTGGGCTTATGGTTAGGCTTGTTTCAATGAAGGTAACGCTTTGGTTGCCACCATGTGGTGTCTCCATGGCTATAGACACTGATCTTGGTTTGCTCCACTATTGTGGAGATGTGGACGCAGGGATGGTGGTGCATACAAGTTTGTTGCCTTGACCATGAGGAAGACCGGGGGTATGTTGTTGTGCTCGTTGGGTGCTTTATGGACATGGGAACATGGGGAGGAAACATGTGGACTGAGGATGGTGGTGGCCGCACAGTGCTTGATTGTGATTTTATGGAGAAGGTGCAGCAACCCTAGCTTGGGGGAGAAGATCAAGATGCATGGGGGTTTAACGTGTTCTATATATACACGGTTTGGGGTTGGGTTTAGGGTGATGTTATGGGCCGAGTATTCAATAGATTCCATTGGGGCATTGTCTCAAGTCCGACTCACCCAATAAATAATTTTGATATTTTTTTTAAAAAATAACTCTGGACTTGATAGATAAATATTAACTGGGCTTTTGTCCAATCATTGAGCCCAATGAAACTCTTATATTTTATCATAAACATTTCTGGGCTTGGGGACTTTCCAAAAGTACTCGACTAATCTAATTTGGGCTATTATAAGTATTGGCCCATTGATGTTCTCAAAAATCATCAACTACACCTTAGTGATTTTAAAAAAAATAAAATTTCAGCGTATAGGCCTAACTAAGTTTCAATAAATAATAACTTGAGAGGTTATCTAATATGGCCCATTTAACCTATTTTAGGCCCAATAATTTATCCATCTTTCATCCCTAATAAATTTTTGATCAGGCCATCATGACTTAGGAGTGTGAGAATGAGAAACAGTTTGCACGATTAGTCTTAGATGAATTTAGGATTTTTCGGTGCAGTAATATGCTTTTCATTTTTTGGAGCAGAGCTGTTCAAAAATGCGTTTTGATTTGTTAAAGGCACTTAGGGTCAACGTTTTTGAAATGAATTGCGTTGTAAGTTTCATAGGATTATTGAGGAGTTTATGGTGCAATGTTATTTTCGCCTTTTTCGGGGTGAATAATAACTTTTTTGTTAGCGCCATATGGCACGCAAGTCAGTCGTTTTCATATCATAGTGTGGAATGACCAAATCAATCTAGAGAAATTTTATTTGGGCACTTGACAAGATCTTAGCCACACTTAGTGAATAGTATAGGTTGGAACCAAGAGGAACCATGAGGTGGAAATGTGAAAACTCAAGCATTGTGATCATGCCACCTAAGCCAAATACTATTCCATCCAACCATTCATTTTGTGCCAAACTAAAGAGGGTTTCAACCCTATTGAAATCCAAAATATTCGAGATCCAATTGAAACCCTAAATACCTTGTGGAAACCAAAACCCTAAATGGTTTTCCAAACCCAAAATGTTGTCGATTGTAGCCTAGTGTTTAATCACTTGATCAAATTACTTCCGCATGCTATTAACTACAGAAATTCATGTCATTATACCTTTATCCATTCTTTTATACCATAGTATTTTATTCGGCCAAGAAATATTTGATTTGGGCTTGTTAGAAATCGAAATCCCAAACCAAGCCCCATTAAAACCCCAAATGAGGCCCAAACAGTTTAGGCCCATTAAGGCCCACCGAAACGCTCCACCTATGTATGGCCTTTTGAGGAAGTTTCCACAGTGACATGAGTGTACTTCTATTGCCCATGTCAGCCACAAATGGTGCTTGATGGGAGGGCAATCAACCACCTCACCACCACCTTTCACATGGAAGTTTCCTTGCATTTGCCCATGGTTTTGGCTGACAACACATCACCAAAGGGTCACCCTCACATCCTCTCTCAACCTTTACTGTAGCATATGAGTCGTTCATAGCTTGTTCATTAGATTTTTGTCACTTTTGGTTCACTTTCTCGAAGAGAACTGAAGGAGAAATTTCAAATAGCTTTTCTGGCTATTCTTGCTTGAATTCTTCAAAGCCTTTATAAGTATCCTGTCACGAAACTATCTACATATAAGTTGTTCCAATTTGAGTCTAGTTCCCATTGGTATATTTTGTATGATATTTTGTGAATTTTTTATTAGTGAAAAGTCTCTTTAAGAATGTAAAGGTCATATTTTCCTATAAACTGGATAGTGTGTAATTCTTTATTTTTTTTGATGAAGTTCTTGGCAAGCTCTTAGTATAATATTTTATGGTTTAGATTTAACATATTAACATGCCATTTGGATCTAATTTGTTGCATATTAAGAGTTTTAACTAAGACTTTTGCACGATTTTAGAAAGTTGGAAACTGGAGGTGTAAAAATAGTTTCTGTTTTGAGTATGCTCAAGAATTTTGTTATGGAAGCAAGTTCCTCTGGTCTTGATATTCATGTATGTTGTCCTTAGGACTTTGATCTATGTCTTAGAAGGTTATTTTGAAGTTTATGGTTGTGAACTTGATGGAGTAAATTGTTATGCATGCAAAGGTTCTGATATGGCTAGATATTGAAGCTCTTTCAAGTTGCTTGAGGCTTTTATGAATTGTTTGCCATATGATTTTTGGATTTTGTGATAGGATCATGTTTAGGAATTGATTACACAATGTGTAGTTTTGTTCTTTGAGGTTTAATTGTTGAATATTTCAGAGTTGGAGTGTGATCTAAGTCAAGAACACGTGGTGCTTGATTAGGACCAAACTTAGGCTCACTTGTTTGTTTTGTCTTTTTATGGATTTTTTCCATGTGATCTTAGGTTTAATACTTAGATCATGTTTAGAAATTGAATATGAGGTATGTCATTTTAATTCTTGAGGATTTATTTCATGAGAAATTCAGATTTAGTGGTTTGATTTTAAATCAAAGTATGTGGTACTCATTTTTGAAGATAATATGGAAGCGGATTGTGTTAGATGATGTTTTGTGATTTTTGTGGTCATTGATTTGTTTTTTCAAGCATATTATGAACTTAGGCACATGTTAAGAGTATGCTTATGGACTTTCGGAGTCCTTGGAGTTTTTTGGAAAGGAAATAGTCCAATTGAATCAAAGAGTTGTTTGATTTGGTGTTTTAGCATTTGTTTAGCATGAGGAGTTTATGCTTTCTATAAAATATATATTTTATGGTCTTAGAATGATTTTAAAGCATAGGATATTATTTTGTATGTTGCATGATTTGGTTTTAGCATCAAATTTGGTGTTTGAAAGAATTGTAACAACAACCAAGGATTTTAGCCTTAGGACAAAATTTAATGTGATTTGGCCTATGTTGGTACTTGTAGCTATGTTGCATTTTAAATTTTTCTAATTAAATATTTAGATTTAGGATAAAATTTACATGATGAATACAAATTTTGGTGAGTTTTGTAATTAGGATGCGAAATCCTTAAATTGGGGGCAAAATGGTCATTTTCCACACATAGTGGGGTAAAATAGTAATTTTGCCATGAGTTAGTGATTTTATATTTCCAAGTATTCTTGGGAGGAGTTTTTAACCTATAGAAATGTCTCCTTATTGTTCTCATTATTTACACTTAAATTCATCTTGCTACAATCAATGTAAGTTAAGACTCTAACTTACTTTTCTGGATACTTGTTTATGTATGGTGGTAAGAAACCATCATTCATGTTTATTATTCTTATTATCAACGTCATATAATGCTATGCTATGATTTATTTTAAATACGTGATTATTTATGAGTAAGGTTGTCTCTAATTAACTCCCATGATACATGTGTATGTATGGTGGTAAGAAACCATCTTTCATGTTTGTTGTACTTATATACATGAAACCATCTTTCATGTTTGTTGTACTTATATACATGTTAGTCAGACAAACATGTCACGTCACATTATGGCATGTCATGAGTCATACGAGTCCATCAAAAAATATTTTCCAAGTCTAGTCATGTTACGTCCATGTATAGTCAAGTTATTGTTCAAGTCATTTTCGAAAAATCATGGTAACCCCATGTAACAAGACTACACTATCATGGTAACCCCACGAGACAAGAATATCATGAAAACCTAATGAGACAAGAACAACATGGCAACTCCATGAGACAAGGACATCGTGATAAACCCACGAGACAAGAATACATTTTAATACATTCTAAGTTTAGCTTCAAGATTCCAAGTTCATGTTCAGTTCACATTTAGTTTCGATTCACATCATGTTTATTTCAAGTTAAGTTCAGTTTCAAGTCAGTTCAGTTCATGTTAGTTTTCAAGTTATGTTGAAATATATCATGCTATTTGCCAAGTCATGTCACGCTCATTTATGTTCACGTCGGCATCCATTTCTTTTTACTGTCATGCATGCATTTGTAAACTGTTAGTCTAAGTTAGTTATTAACTTATTGAGATTTATAACCAAATCTCACTTGATAGTCTCAACTACTATTCTTCCCAAAATGGTAGATCATGTGTCAGGATTTGGAAAACCAAGGGAGGATCACCTGGACGAGGTCGATTAGAAAATGACGCAACAACAAGGAGCTCATCACATCGATGCTCTAATTTTTGGATAGGATTATGCCTATCTTGGTTGAGTTGTTCGAGCTACTCCTTTGGCTTGCCTAGTTGGTATTATGTTAGTTTTATTTTATACATGAGGAGCCCCATCTCTAGTACTAATGACGTTATAGAAATTTTGGACAAATACGTTAACTTTTGGACATCATTTATTAGTATGCTTATGTTAATTTGGGATTTGTTATATTGGTGCATAGTAATGCTAAAAAAAAACAATTATCTGCTATTAATATTGTATATTATTAGATGCATGCTAGGTTCATTGCATCTTTATTTATCATGAAAGGAGGCAAATAACCTTTTATTGTATGTCCCAAAGCTTCATACTTTGCCAAATTCCAAGCCAAATTTAGGGGCCTCACACATGCATACTTTGTAATCTCCCCCTTTCCAATCATGAAATAATAAATGTTTTGCCATTACATTTACGAATATTTTCACTACGTCTTTTCTGAGATTTGAATGCATTTGTAACGCCCCGGTCCCGCAGGGATCGAAGAGTTATTCCCTATAACTTAAAACTCACAATTCATCAATATATTTATAGACTCCAAAATATAACATCATCATAATACTACAAAGTCTCTTAATAAAATCTACCACTTCTCAGAAATCTTCTATGAGTAATCCACTATGTTTAAATAATCATCTCACCGATGCTCCATAATCCTGATCCTTAGCTGGTCTATTCAAAAAATCATCTGAAAAATAATTGGAGATAAGGGGTGAGTTA
Source organism: Juglans regia (assembly GCF_001411555.2). Lineage (NCBI taxonomy): Eukaryota > Viridiplantae > Streptophyta > Magnoliopsida > Fagales > Juglandaceae > Juglans > Juglans regia. The sequence continues at coordinate 8,993,334 of NC_049916.1, forward strand.
TCAACAACTCAGTAAGTAGAGGACATATACTAGTGTATAAACATGAGCATTTTCACAGAGTTCAAAATGCAGAAACAAAACATTTCAGTATCAATATGCAAATCTAAAAAAAACACATATTATCAGAAAATCAGAGCGACTTTTCAAATATTTCATATTCAATGACTCCTTTGGCACAACATGACTGAACAACTTCGTCTTATCATATCATATCAGAACAGAGACCATGTTTAACCCCCGTGGTAGGGTTGTGCATCCTGTGGAAAGCCAAGCAGAACATAAATCACCGTGTTACCAAAGCGATTGCACTCAGAACAGAAAACCACTATTATATCCCATGGCAGGAGAGAGGTCACTATTATCTCCCGTGACAGGGCAAGAGGTCACTATTATATCCCGTGACAGGGCCAGAGGTCACTATTATATCCCGTGATAGGGCCACATATCAGAGCAAAACAGAATCATAATCACCATATCAGAGTCAGAACTGAATCAAAAAGTTATGCCAAAGGTTTTTCAGATGCCACATAATATCAAAACAGAGTACTGATATTCAGATCATTTCACATTTTCCAAACACAGACTCAGAACATCTTCACGTCACATGCGAAATTTATCAAATTTTTATATTCACTCATTTGTCTCAGTTCAATAACAGAATGCCAAAAATAAGCTCATGTCTACACCAGTCATGACAGAAAATACTTTCTTATTAATCATATTCTCATGAGTAATGTAGAACAAATATCTGAGGTTGTTTTCAAATTTCTTTTCATAACAAAACATGCACATTTTCCAAAAAGGACCTCAGTTCATTTTATTTTATGCAAAGTCTAGCATAGGAACCCCACTTACCTGGATTTCTTACCTTTTCAGAATTTTTCTCAAAAATGTCGAACAAATATTAATCGTCACCTATAAAAATAATCACGTAACTTCCATAAATTTCCAACCAACCATGTATTTCGATATTAAAACTTAAAAATGCTAAAAGAACCTATTTTAAGAACCTCAAAACCTAAAATTCTCATAATACCTAAAATACCAACATTTTCTAAGACCATCAATATCCACTTAATCGAATTCGTACTGAAGAAGAAAAATTATCGAATAAGTATTATGATAATTATAGAACTCAATAAAAAATTAATATTCAAAATATCTAAAATACCAACAATATTTTATAAATAAAAAGAATACATTGGTTGCTAAAATTTTTCTAAAATAATTCATGAAAAACTCACCTCTTAAGAAAAATAGATCTACTTACTTTAACTAACAATATTATCAAAATACAATATAATATTTATTAAAACTTAAAACAAAATCCTATTTAAATATAAACTCAACACAAAAAAATACTTCTTAGCTGAAAACTCAAACCGTGAACTTTCCATATATATATTAGGTTAAAACTAGTAAGTGCCCAAGTTAAAACTTTACTTATAAATATACACACACACACATATATATATATATATATATATAAATACATACATAAACTCCCTATACGTAAAACAAACGATAACATACAAAAGAAAAAAAGAAGAAAAATGCAGCGGCGGCAGGGACTCACCGAGATGGTAAAGTGCGACGGCGTAGTGTGCGATGGGAGGTGGTGCACTCGGTGGCTATGCACTGGACGAGAAAGAGAGAGAGAGAGAGATGCACGGTGAGAGAGCTAACGGAGAGAGAGAGCTTACGGGAGAGTAAACCGAATGTGAGAGACAGAAAACAGAGTGGGAGATTACCGTGCGATAGGGTGGCAAGAGGCGAACCTGGGGTGACGGAAAACTTCGCTGGTGGTTTCTGGAGCCGCAACGTGAAGGAGCTCTCGGTGGTTAGTGGTTGTAATGGCTCACGGTAGGAGGAAAAACATCATCTGTTTCGAGAGTGAAAAACAGAGGCTTGCGGGATGGCTATCGAAGGCTACACTGGTGGGTTCACGGCTGGGTCATGGTGGCGGCGTATTGCAGCGTTGAGGAGGAGCATGAGGTGACTTGACTTCCTTGGGAGGCTGCGTTTTCCAAGAGACGGTTGGGTAAAACCGTAAAGATGCAGGTTGGCTTTTTGGCCTTGCGCGGGCGAGTCTCTTGCCATGCGATCCGCGTGCTCAGTGTCTCACGTGGTGCAATGGTTGCCCGCGGTTGCTGACCTCCACGTATGAGCGGGACGTTCTCACGGTAATGGCATGCTGCTACGGCTGAGGCCGAGACGGAGGTGATGGTGTACAGTGAGGCGTTGAGCCTTGGTGATGGACGTTTACTGGTGTCAGTTTTACGTGCGTGGAGATGAAAGTTGGCATCGAACTAGGAGGGGCTGCAAATGGTGAACTCTGGAGGCTGGTGGCAGCGACAGCACAGGGTAGTTTTCGAAGGTCTAGGATGAAAGTGTGAAATTATACGGGTGCTAAGAAAAACCCTAGATAAAGAAAAGAGATAAACGTGCACCGTGTTGTGCCGTGCGTGGGAAAATAATATAAATAAATAAAACAATAATAATTAAAGTCCAACAACAAAAATTATTCATTTATGCAAAAAGTAAATTTAAAAAAAACACTAATTAATATCACCAAAGCACATCAAATTAAATTTCACAACTTAAAAATTATAAAATAAATCCAACGAGAAAAAATTTGATAAATTTTTAGAACCAGAACAATAATATTTAAATTAATTAAAAAAAATCTTCCACATAAAATAAATAAATACGCTAAAATACGGGGTATTACAGCATTTGTTTTCAATGCTATCTCTATGTGAGAATCTATATCTCTATGTGAGTAATCGTACTCTGTGTTGATCATCATAGGATAGGATAGATAATTCCCCTAACAATTCCTACGAGACATCACCTCTAACTTCATACTAGTAGAGGGAGTCCCTATGAATGATTGGGGTGGGGTGGTATCATGTTGGACTCACCTGATCGACGAGATGCAGAATCCCTCAAGTGTATAATGTGTTGGTGTCTTTGAGTTGGTTGGTTGGTTGGGCAGATGTCTCCTTGGTGCAACATATATATCTTTGTGTGAGAGTAGACCTGTGTTCGGGTATAGACAAGCTGACTTGCACCATGTTGGTTGACTGGGAGAGATTCCCCTATTTCGAATGGTGGAGTGGTTCATCCCCTATTGGCCCATCAGGCGACGTATGTTTGTGATATCTATATGATAATTGTGAACAGCTATATAATTGGTGTTACGGACTTTACATGGTTTAGAAGGGGGTAATTCCTTGCCTCGATGACATGCATAGCTACATATATAGGTAATGAGTTTTACAAAAAGGGTAATTCCTTTGAAGGCGATTCCTCGCCAAGCTTATATAAAAGTATTTTACCAAGAGGGTGATTCCTCGCTATGTTTTACAAATACATATGTTTTTTCTTGAGAGGGAGATTCCTCGCCATGTACTATGACATGCATTCACCTTTGTTTTTACTACATAAAACTATTCATTGAATATTCAATAACATTTTTTCTGATTAGCAGTCTTGTGATAGCTTTCTAACCTGCCTACTATTTCAGTATCAGAACCGTAGACCTTAATGTAAAGGTAGATCCAGGAATAATACTCGAGGAGGAAGAGTCAACCCAACCCTAGCAATAGGCCCACCTCTTACTTTAGAATCTATCTATTGTGGAAGCTATATTTGTATCTATTATGCCTTTCAGGTCAGCTAACACCCTAGCAGCTTTTATGGACATTATGAATAGGGCACTCTAGCCATTCCTAGACTTATTTATAGTAGTGTTCATAGGATATACTGGTGTTCCTTGCCAGGTCCTGGACTTACGACCTGCCTTATTAGAAAAAATAGTTCATGGACTTATGTCTTGCCCTATGTACAATGCTCAATCTCTCTCCAATTGAGGGTCACCCATGTTACGTTAGAACATACCTCTAGTTTTAGACTATATGGTTAGCCAAATCACAATCCTTTCAGCTGACCCACTCCGAATGTAACTCTTTAGATGGAGTGTGGACTACTCCATACGACACTACCACCTTTTGAGCATTTCTGTGTAATCCTGGAAAGCTCGTATTCATCAGCAAGGGTCTTGTACTTGACCGTTGCTCGCCTTCAGCTCGTTCTTTACCTTTGTACATTAGGCAACTTTTCTAGCTCACCTACCACGAGTGAAAATCTCTTTATCACTTTACACTGAGACGTATCAACTAGGCTTTCTCTACATAGTGTTGGTCACACATATGCTGGATTAGCGGCACTTTGCAGCACCCAAATTATTTTCCACCAAACGAGTGAAATGACTACACATATTTTCCTTCCACTCAACTCCATTGGTGGTCAATTCCCTTGCATTGACGTGGTCCTCACATCCTCTCCCCTTACGAGGAATTTCATCGAAATTTGATAAGGGTTCTTTCCAGGATCCATACATGGATCTGTCGATGCCTTTGGTGGCCTTTGACTGAAGAGGGGGCTTGCCCTTGTTGGGATTAACAGATTGACCTTCACCATCTTAGATCAAGACATGAGATGACTCCTTATGTCTCCTTTGTTTGCTCCATCTGGGTTGCCTGACGGTTGTGCTCTCTCATAATTTAGCTTATCTAGTTGGTTTGGCATTATAAGACATTAGTGAATCCTCACCTTTGTCCTTTCTTTGGTTGTCATCTTTCGATGCCGCCCGTTTCTCACCCTAAGGTGCCTTAGCCGCACCATCGTGGTCCAGCATTTCTGCTATTAGGTTCCTCGCCCTCTAAGAACTCTCTTAATCTTAGCGGCATTCCTTAACTTCTCGTATGCATTCAGCTTCTAATCTTGCCACTTCACATCGATCTTCCAAGAACTGTCTGATTATCTCAAGCTATACAAATACCCTTTGTGCAATTCTTTACTCTCTCACCATAGTTACATTCCTGAGGACTCTAAGTGGTATGGTTCCAAAGGGTGATACGAAGGCTTATTATAGCCTTACTCTGGCCCTTGACTAGATTGATTTAACTTAGTCACGAGCATTACATCGCACTAATTACGACTCGAGTAAATATGGGAACTGATCTTGCATGACACGCTCACTTTCCCAAGTGAACTTCTCTTTTCCCAATACTCTCCACTGCACCTTTACTAAGGGTGTGACTCTTGACCGAAATCTCTGCTTCTTCGTATCTATTTGCGTACTACCCTCTCTACATAGGTGAGATTTGGTTGCAAGAGAAATAGATCCGAACTGATTGCTCGGGGTTGTTGATTCCTGAAACTTTTTCTTAATGAGGAAATGTGGAACACATCTTGAATCCCTTTGTATTACGTTGGCAATGCAACCCGATATGTTATTGGAAGTTAAGCCCAAGGTATGTTGGACCATAATAAGTAATGGAGAAGGTCAACTCCCTCATTCTCAGGTCAGCGTTGTTTTTTTGCCTAAGTTGAGCTGTAGCCATCCTAGCTCGAATGAGCTTGGCCTGTTCTGTCATTTCTTGGACAGCCTCTTGTCCAAGCATCCTGGCTTCTCCTACTTCATCCCAACATATTGGTGACCTACATTTTCTCTCATACAACACCTCTTATTTGGATAGTCGCTTGGGAACTATTGTTGTATGAGAACTTAATAAGTGGGACATGGCTCTCCCAGGGTCCCTTAAAATCCAATACGCATGCCCTCAACATGTCTTTCAACATATGAATGGTCCTTTCTGACTATCCATCTGTTTGGCGATGGTAAGCACTACTAAACTTCAGCTTAGTTCCCATCGTTGCTTGTAGACTTCCCAAAATGAGACATAATCTTGGATCTTGGTCAGATACTATAGTCTTAGGTATTCCATACAATCTAACTATCTCCCTAATATACAACAAAGTGACTTTGCTCTAAGTGTTTGTGGTGTTGACACCTAGCACTCCGTTCCTCGATAAAGGATCTAGTCATAAGACTGAGGATTGAACCATGTGGGAGACCCTCATTTCCATTCACCCTTGTTTTTATTGCATAAAGTTTCTCATTGCATATTCACGAGTATTGTTTCTCATTAATGGTCCTATCACAACCATTTTGGTATTGGAACTGTAGACTTTAATGCAGGGGTAGATCCATGAGTAATACCTGAAAAGGAAGAGCCAACGCAACCCGAGCAGTAGGCGAGTAGGCTCATTTCCTGTTGTAGAATATGTCCATTGTGGAAGCTGTATTTGAAACTATTATGTAGGCGACCATATGTGTTCAGTCAACCATAATTTGGAGATACAAATCAAATAGTTGGATATGTGTACAAATATGTAAGGAGTACTGTGACTTGTGGATATTGTGAGAATGTAATTATCACATTTAGTATTCAGACTAACACTTTACTTTTCCGCTACAAATCATATCTTTTCTTCCAACACGTGCACATTCTAGGGAACGTTGCAAACCTAACCTGATTCAAACCTTGGGTGTTTCCGCGAGGCTAGCACCCTGGGTACCACAGATGCTCACCAGATCCTTTATAGAGGATTAGAGTGCCACACATCGCAGAATGGAAATGATACGATGTAGGGATAGGTTTTGTTGTCGGGTTGGCAAGGACTCCTAGTGGAAAGAACTCAGTGTGGGTGATCGTGGACAGATTTTGTTTTCTTCCAATTACAAACACAGATACTCTAGGAAAGTTGACCAAATTATATATTGAGGAAATAGTCAGGCCTCACAGGTCTCTAAGACTATTTTGCAGGATAAGAACCCAAAGTTCACTTCCCATTTTGGGAGAGTTTACAAGCGGCTATGCACACCAGATTTAGTAGTACCTAAAACCTACAGATAGATGGCTAATTGGAATGGATTATTCAGACACTCAAACACATGGTAAAGTCATTAAACAATTGGGGAAGGAGGGGAAGTTGAGTTCAAGGTATGTCAAGCCTTACTAAGCGGTGGATAGGATAAACCCAGTGACCTATAGAGTTGCACTACTAGTCAAATTTGGAAATTTGCACAACGTATTCTAATTCTCCACCTTGAGGAAGAGTTTCAAGAAGCAGGAATGGTGAGCGGTCAACCCTAGAGAGATTCATGTTTACCCAAATCTTACACATGAAGAAATGCCGATACAAATTCTAGATCGGAAGGAGCATAAGTTGATGTATAAGACAATACCCGTGGTGAAGGTGTTATAGTCGAATCCAAAAGCCCACAAAATCACCTGGGAAAGCGAAAGAAAACATAACCTCATCTATTTTCAGCGACTCCATAAATATAAATTCATCTAATTCCACAAATCTAGATATAGAATATATCCCTCTACAAGTCATCAAAATAATAATATAACAAATAAATCGACAACTCCTTAAGACTTAATAAAAGTATCAACATCCCAATAAACCAAATCAATAGAACAAATCAGTCTACTGAATAATAGTCTTTAGTAATCTTAGTACTCATTCCCTACACTCAACAATCTTGTCCATACTTTCTCTTCTTGATTCTCATCTAAAACATTCACTTAATCAAAAATATTGTGGAGATAAGGGATGAATTATCAATAACTCTGTAAATAGAGGACATATACTAGTATGTAAACATGAGTAGTTACAGAGTTCAAAATGTAGAACAAAATATTTTTAGTTTCGAAAAGCAGAACCAAAACATATTATCAAAATATCAAAGCGATTGTTCAAAATATTCATACTCAAAAGTCCTTTGGCATAGCATAACTAAACATCATCGTCATCATATCAGAGCATCATATTAGAACAAAGGTCATGTTTAGCCCCCGTGGTAAGGTTGTGCTTCTGTGGATAGCCAAGTAGAACATAAATCACTGTCACCAAAATGGTGTGCACTCAAACAAAGGCCACAACTATAACCCGTAGTAGGGCTAGAGGCCACTACCATCACCTGTGGTCGGGCCGGAGGCCACTACTATTACCTATGGCAAGGTCGAAGGCCACTACTATCACCCGTGGCTAGGTTGGAGGCTACTACTATTACCCATGGCAAGGCCATAAATTAGAGCAAAACAAAATCAAAATTATTGGATCATAACCAAAAATAGAATCAGATATAGAATAAAAAAGTCATGCTAAAGATTTTTCATATGCCATATCATATCAAAATAGAGTACTGAGCAAATTCATATCATCACAATATAAAAATAGATTTAGAGCATCTTCAATTAATCAATGCAAAAATTTTTAGATTTCATATTCACTCTTTTTGCATAGTTTAGAACCATAATTCAAAAAGTAGTTCATGCCTATGCTAGTCATGATAGAAAATATACTTCTTTTTTTATACAGATGAATGAGTAATGCAAATAATTGACCAAGGTTGTTTTGAAGTTTTCTTTTCATAACAAAACATGCATATTTTTCACAAAATCAACCTCAATTCATTCATTTTATGCGAAGTCAAGCATATGAACCCCACTTACTTGAACTTTTAACTTCTCTGAATTTTCACACAACAGTGCCAAGGGAACATCAATCATCACCTAGGAAATCATTACGTAACTTGCGTAAATTTTTAATTGAACACATACTTCATAGTTAAAACATGAGATATACAGATCTATATTTCCTTAATGTCTAAAAATCCTCAGAACCCTAAAATATCGACTCCCCCTAAAAGACTTTGATTTTCACATATTTTCTTTGAATAATTATATGATTAAACGCTAAAAATATTACAAAGCCCAACATCTAATCTCTCTCGATTTTTATCATCAAACATGTCAGGGTAAAATAATAAACCGTAAAATGGTTTTTCCCACAGTATCCACTTTAAAAACCTAATCTTTGTAACCCACTTCAATTTCTCAACAATCCCTCATTTTCCAAAATAATCTAGTCTTTCATGGACTGATCTCTCACAAATTCATATAAGCCATAAGGAACAAGTTTTATGCTCAAGTATGTCCTAACACATGACACCACCCTCAATATCTACCCAAGAAATGGTAATTATGGGCTTGTGAGAGAGGGATGTCGATGAGCTAAAGGAAGAACAAATGTGAGAGAGATTATAAAATGTACCGAGATAGAGGGAGAAACTGAGGGTTGGCTTAGGTTGTGCAACCGTGGTGAGGGGCAGAGTACGACATAATAGTGGGGGTTGTAGTTCGATGATCTCTGTTAAGAACTCAATAATGGTTCTATTCTTGCGGATGATTGTATGTAAAATGAGTAAGGAATGCAGATGCCGTGTATTGGTAGAATGGATAAGATAAATACTATCTGTTAAGGGCTCGATATTGGTCTGTGTTCTTGCGGATGTTTGTATGTAGGAAGAACAATGAATGAACAGGCAGTGTATAGATGGAATGGAGATGATGAACACTAGATGTTTGAATAAATGCGGAAGGCCATTGTATTGATACGGGGGTACTTCGAGGGCTCCTAGACCTCCACAGAATCCACTTCTTACAGAAAATATTCCATAATGCTCCATTCCACTACCTTCCCTGCCTTAAACGATTTCTCTAACAGAATTCAAATTAAACTAACTTGACCTCCCCCGCATGAAAGTAAATGACAGACCACTTATAAAAACAGCAAACTGATAGATGAACGCACCGTTTGGAACAATTCCAAACGCTACGTTTTACAGACTCACTAATTAACCAACATTTAAAACGGTGCGCAGCACCCAAGCTATCTAATAAAAACATCCCTACGGTGCGTTTTGTTCTTCAATCTCAAACTGCACGACGTCGTTCCAGCTTCATCCATTACTTCAAGTCTATCTTCTTCATTTCGACAGATCCTACCCTTGACTCCCGTAACTCCACTTCTGTCTCCTTCTTAGCATCTGCCATAAACGGAACCTTAACAATCTCTCCCTCTTCAAAAAACCTTGCCCACAAGGTGTGGGTAAAGGTCTCTAAGCTTCATCAACACTTCCCATGTACTTTCTTCCGTTGGTAACCCACTCCATTTGACTAACACTTTCGTAACCGCACGATCCCCTTGTCTTCTCACTCTTCTTTCTAAAATTTCTTCTGGATCTGGTTGTATTTCCCCCGAAGAGTCAGTGGGAGGAAGGGTCTGAAGGATGGGAACTCGAGATCCCACTTTCTTCTTCAAGCAAGAAACGTGAAATGTGGGGTGGATCTTGGAATTTTCGGGAAGCTTGAGTCTGTAAGCCACTGATCCGACCCTATCTTCCACCTGGAAAGGCCCGTAGTACCTCGGAGAGAGCTTCAGATTCTTCCTCAAAGCTAGGGTTTTTTTGGCGATACGGCTAAAGCTTGAGGTAAACCCAATCCCCTTTTGTAAATTCTCTCTCAGTTCTTTGCTTGTCAGCGTAATGCTTCATCCTTTGTTGTGCCTCTGTTAAATTTTGCTTGAGTACATTGATAACTTGATCTCTGTTGTTGAGGAACTGATTTGCTGCTTCATTTGTAACTGTGCCGGGTATGTAGGATAGAAGAGTGGGTGGGTTTTGGCCGTAGACAGCCTGGTAGGGGGTCATTTTAGTGGCGGTATGATAGGTGGTATTATACCACCACTCAGCCATTGGAAGCCAATTAACCCATACCTTAGGTTTGGAGCTAGCATAACAACGTAGGTAGGCCTCTACACATTTATTCACTGCTTCTGTTTGGCCATCTGATTGCGGGTGGTAAGCTGAACTGAAGTCTAGTGATGATCCTTGTGCCGTGAAGATAGCCTTCCAGAAATTACTTTAGAAAAATTGGGTCCCTATCTGACACCACAGATCTAGGGCACCCGTGTAACTTAAAAACATTTTTCATAAACTCTTCTGCTACTACTTGGGCAGTATACGGATGAGCCAGGGGTATAAAATGGCTATACTTAGTGAGTCGATCCACCACCACCAATATTACACTGAAACTCTTTGACACTGGTAGCCCCTCTACAAAATCAAGTGATATATCAGTCCAAGGTTGGTTGGGAATGGGGAGTGGCTGGAGTAACCCCGCTGTACTGTCTCATTCTTCATAATCTGACAAATATCACACTCTTGAACTAGCCTCTTTATGTCACTTTTCATTCCCTTCCAGAAAAAATCCGTTTTGGCCCTCTTATAAGTTTTCAAGTACCCCGAATGGCCTGCTTGTGGGTTATTATGGATAAATTGCAACACTTTTTTTTTTAAAATCAGAATCTTCAGGTAACACAATACGCCCCTATTTTAGAATAATCCCTTGTCTTAAGGAATACCCCTTAGGCACATTCAGGTTTGCCTTGAGCTGATCAAGCAACATAATCATCTCACATGATTCTTGATAACTATGTTTTAACTCATCTAACCATGAAGGGGTAGGAAAAGATAGTATGGCTGCACATTCCCCCTTGCATAGGCCTTCCATCCTTCTTGTGAGTGCATCCGCCACCTTATTTTCCTTTCCTTTCTTATACTCAATAGAAAAATGATAGCCCATCAACTTAGCCACTCATTTTTGCTGCATTTCAGTTCCTATTCTTTGTTCCAACAAGTATTTCAGTGCTTCTTGGTCGGTTTTAATAATAAAAACTTGACCAAGCAAATAAGTCCTCCATTTTTGAACTGCTGTCACAAGGGCCAAGAGTTCCTTTTCATATGTTGATAGTAACAAGGCCTTCCCCTTAAGCCCCTTACTCATATAGGAAATGGGTTGCCCCGCTTGCATTAACACGTCACCCAACCCCGTTCCACAAGCATCACACTCAATAGTGAAAGGACTATTAAAATCAGGTAACCTCAACACGGGAGGCTGTGATACAGCCTGTTTCAGCTCCTCGAAGGCCTTCTTAGCTTTGCCATTCCACTCAAAAGAATTCTTTTTTAACAATTCTGTCAATAGGGCTGCAATGGTCCCGTATCCTTTTATGAACTTTCGATAATAACCCGTTAGTCCTAGGAATCCCCTTAGGGCCTTCACGTTCTTAGGCTCGGGCCATTCTAACATGGTGGCAATTTTAGAGGGGTCGACCATTACCCCATTCGCATTAATGACATGGCCTAAGTATTCGATTTCTCCCACAACAAACCTACACTTGGACCTCTTAGCAAACAATGAATTCTGTTCCAGTAGTGATAACACTTGTTTCAAATGGTTCAAATGTTCCCTTCTAGACCGGCTGTACACCAATATATCATAAAAAAAAACAAGCACGAATTTCCTCAAAAACGGTTTAAAAACATCATTCATTAACCCTTGAAACGTGGCCGGGGCATTAGTTAAACCAAAAGGCATTACCAAGAACTCGTAATGCCCTTCATGTGTTTGGAAAGCTGTTTTTGGAATGCCATCCACTGCCACTCTCACTTGGTGGTATCCGGACCTTAAATCAAGCTTAGAAAACACCACTGAACCAGCCAACTCATCCAACAATTCATCAATCACAAGAATGAGAAATTTTGCCTTCACTGTTTCTTTATTAAGAGCTCGATAATCCACACAAAGCCTCCAACTCCCATCGGCCTTTCTTACTAGCAAAACAGGAGATGAAAATGGGCTCATGCTTGGTCTAACAACTCCAGATTTTAACAATTCAGCAACAATCTTTTCTATCTCAGTTTTTTGGTAATACGGGTATCGGTATGGCCTATTAGCAATGGGTTGAGTGCCTTCCTTAAGGACAATTTTATGGTCATATTTTCTGGTTGGTGGTAACCCCTCAGGCTCCTTAAAAACCCCTCCCAACTCAGCCAATAGTTTGGTAAATTCAGGATCTAACACTTCCTCTTTTTGCTCTTTTACTTCTTGGGTCATGATTTGTAACAAAATTCCCCTGCTCTTAGCCGTGGTGGCCTTGAGCAACTTGTGTCCATCTTCTACCACAGATGGGTTTAATTTTAACCCCTTCAATTCCACACTTTTTCCTCCATATATAAAACCCATCAACAACTTAGAAAAATTCCACGTTATAGTGTCTAACGTAACCAGCCATTGAATGCCCAACACAATATCACAGCCAGCAAGATTTAATAAATGAAAAGAAGGTTGGAACACTATACCTTGCACCTTTAATCTCACTTCCTTGCATACCCCATCGCTCCTCAAACTTTGTCCATTAGCCACCCTTACATTCAAGTTGCTGGAAGCATCAATAGGCAACTTTAACTTAGTTATCAAAGTGGACTCCACAAAGTTGTGTGAGCTCCCCAAGTCCACTTGGATTACGACAGGTTCTCCCATCAAAGTTCCCATTAAACGCATGGTACTCATGGTGGGTGTTCCTGTAATGGTTGCTACAGAAATTTCAGGTGCTTCCACATTAGTCTCAGCCACTCCTATTTCATCTTCCGTGACCTCTACCACAGGTAACTCTTCATCCACTTGCATCAAGTAGATTCTAGGGTTCTTACACATGTGCTGTGGGTTCCATTTCTCATCACAGTGATAGCATAACCCTTTTTTTCTCTTTTCATCCATTTGAATGGACGAAACCTTCTTCGTTCCCCCCCACGGTTTTTGCCATTTAGTGCTGTTTCCTTCACCCGAGTAAGATCCACGGCTGTAACTTCCTCCTACCATTGGACTGATTTTATCTACCCCCACCTTGCTGGATTTCTTGGAACTTGCAAGGTATTCTTCTTGTATTTTAGCCAATGCGTACGCAGCACTTAAACTAACCGGATTGAACATGCGGATAGGAAGACGGATCTCATCTTTCAACCCACTAAGGAAACAACTTAGCTTGTGCACATCGGATAATCCTCTTAACCGATTAGAAAGGGCCTTAAACTGTGCTTGATAAGCAGCTATAGAACCTGTTTGTTTCAAACGAGTAAGTGCCTCCATGGGGTCATCGTAAGCTGTTGGTCCAAACCGAATTAGTAACGACCTTGCAAAGGTATCCCAATCCCGAAACTGACCCCCTTCCAATGCCTCTTGGTACCACACAAGAGCCTCTCCATCCATATAATAGGAAGCCATGAGTAAACGGTGAGGTAGAGGTGTTTGATGAAATTCAAAATAGTGATTGGCTTTAAAGAGCCAAGCTGCTGCATTATCACCATGGAAATGGGGAAAATCTAGTTTAACTCCCCTCAGGTTTGGCCTTCTGAGGTCATTTTGGTCATGGTCATTTTGGAAATGGATGTGTTCTTCGTGATGGTCTCTGTTTTGGGGAACTTGGGTATTTTGGGCTATGACAATGGTATGTACCAGGTCATTTAACTGTTGTATATCTGTTTTCAGGTCTTGCATTGTTTGATGATGATGAATGTTCTGCTGTTGAATATCCTGCACCTGCTGATTGAGGGCCTCGTATTGCTGATTTTTGGAGCGTGTGTTGTTGGCCATAGGAACTGCTGCTTGCTGATACCACTGTTAAGAACTCAATAATGGTTCTATTCTTGCGGATGATTGTATGTAAAATGAGTAAGGAATGCAGATGCCGTGTATTGGTAGAATGGATAAGATAAACACTATCTGTTAAGGGCTCGATATTGGTCTGTGTTCTTGCGGATGTTTGTATGTAGGAAGGACAATGAATGAACAGGCAGTGTATAGATGGAATGGAGATGATGAACACTAGATGTCTGAATAAATGCGGAAGGCCATTGTATTGATACGGGAGTACTTCGAGGGCTCCCAGACCTCCACAAAATCCACTTCTTATAGAAAATATTCCTTAATGCTCCATTCCACTACCTTCCCTACCTTAAACGATTTCTCTAACAGAATTCAAATTAAACTAACTTGACCTCCCCCGCATGAAAGTAAATGACAGACCACTTATAAAAACAACAAACTGATAGATGAACGCACCGTTTGGAACAATTCCAAACGCTGTGTTTTACATACTCACTAATTAACCAACATTTAAAACGGTGCGCAGCACCCAACCTATCTAAAAAAAACATCCCTACGGTGCGTTTTGTTCTTCAATCTCAAACTACACGACGTCGTTCCAGCTTCATCCATTACTTCAAGTCTATGTTCTTCATTTCGACAGATCCAGCCCTTGACTCCCGTAACTCCACTTCTGTCTCCTTCTTAGCATCTGCCATAAACGGAACCTTAACAATCTCTAATGATCTTGAGTCACTACCAATGGTTGTCTTCCAATCCTGCAGTGATTCTTAAGTAGACGACAATAATGGTTGGCGTGAGCTCTTCATGGTGGAGCTACTCGGGCTGGTCATCAAGTGAGGATCACGGTGACAAGTTTGAGTAGTGGAGATGTAACACCCGGACCCAAAATTGGTATAGTTGGACTATGGATTTTATTTATTTATTTATTTGAACTTGATATTTTAAGTTTTTATATTACGGACTAGAGTAGTGATTTTTTTTATTTTATTTTTCTGCACACGTTTATTTATTTATTTATTTTTTTTCCCGCATGTATCATTTTTGTTTTTTATTTCTCTTTCGGTCTTTATCTCTTATTTCCCGTAAGTTTTTTTTTCTCGTTCACGTCGTGCATGCTCACACACAACTCATCTTCATCCACTCACACGTCTCCTCCTCTAGGGTTTTCTTTTCTTGTTCATCCATCTATATATATGTATTCGAAGAAAGCTTCCGCCGCTGCCCTCCTATGCGAAACCTTAGCCCGGCATTTTTTTTTCTCCTCCTTTTTGCAAACAGCGCTCACCCTCTAGCTCGGTCTCGACCCACCCAGTCGCGGCTCACCCAGCTGCCGCACAAAACCAACCTCCACAGTCACGACCCACGCCGTCCCAGCATCACCACAGCCTGTCCTCACCCTTTCGGAAAGCACCACGCCAGTTTAACTGAAAGCCTCTGCCTTCCTGCTCCGCGTAACGTGCACCGAGTTGCATGCCGCGGGAAGCCTTCGCAGCTGCCTTCCCGACGAACCTGGTCTAACCTCCTTAAGCCACCGTGAACCCACACGGAACCACCGCTGACCTTCACCAAGAAAAATAGGAAAGCCCCTGTTTCTCCTCTCAAAAATAGAGCATCACCACTTTTTCGGTTGGTCACCACCGTACGTCTGGAAAACTATTGGGCTAGCCACAGAATCCGCCGTTTGTCACCTTTCCGTCAGCCTCAAGCCGCCTCAGTTCTGTCTTGTCCCTCGTGGTGAGCTTTTGCCGAACGCTTGCACTGCTTCTCCGTCTTCTTTGGTTCTATCTCACCGTGTTTCTCTTTCTTTCTCTCTCTCTCTCTCTTCCAGTGCACCGCCGCAGTGCCTCACCACCATGACCTTCTTCGCCACGTCGCGCGCAGCTCCTCCCTTGGCGGTGAGTACCTCGCGCCCCTATTCTCACAGTTGTGCACCGAGACTGAGTGAATGTAATTCCAGTATACGTAAACTTATATTTTGCATAGTTTTTGAATAAGGAATTACAGTTTTACCCTTAGTTTTAGAATGTGTTCAAGTTGATATTTTTGGTCTGTTTTTACGTGGTTTATACTGGTGGTATAAGAAAAGTTTATAGAAATAAATAGGATTTTTTCAAATTGTACTTTGGTAACAAATTATTTTAGTAATTGTGTATTTTTTTCTTTTAAACATTTAAATTACGATTAAAGTTATTTGTTTATTTTTTATTTAACGAAATTTTTACTTGTACTTACCTTGAATCGCTTAAATATTTTAACATGTTATTAAGTAAAGGTTTATTTTAAGAGTAAACAATATTGGTGTTATTTCTACATTTTAGATATATTTTAGTCTTTTTAATAATAGTTATGGTTTATTTTAAAATATTTTGGGATAATTATATTACTTAGTATTAAGCTTCATAAGTTGTTTTCATTTGTAAATAGGTCTGATTTTTAAATGTTTTAGTCATAGTATTAAATTAGCATTGACGATTTTAGAAAGTGATGATTGGTAATTTTAGGTTTTGAGGAATTAAATAGATTATTTTATAAGCTTAGGATTAAATATCGAAATACATGATTAATTGGAAATTTATGAGAATTACGTAATTATTTTATAGGTGACGATTAATTATTGTCCGATGTTTTTGAGGAATTTCGAAAAAGCTAAGAAGTTCAGGTAAAACCTCTGGCATAATATTTTGTTTTTGTTTCTGTTTCTCTTCCGTTTTGACCTCACCACGGGTGTAAAACTGTGGCCTCTGTTCGGGTTGGTACCAACTTTTCTGTTTCTGGTGTAGCCACTTTGGAAACAAAGTGGTTTTCTGCGTGGTCTTTCCTATGTGCACACTCGGGGCTCCGAGAATGAATAGGGGGAAGATTCACATTCTGTTTCTGCTCGGTTAGCTACCGGGGTTTGCATAACCCTACCACGGGGGTTAAACATGGTATTTGTTCTGATTTGATAAGATAAGATGTGATCTTTCAGTTTATGCTATGCCAAACGGAATTTGATTATGAATATTTTCGAACTTTCGCTCTGATATTTTTGATAACATGTTATGACGCTGCATTTTGAAAACATTATTCTGATTCTGCATTCTAAAAGAAAATATTTTGTTCTGCATTCTGATTTCTGTAAATGCTCATGTTTACATACTTGTATATGTCCTCTGCTTACTGAGTTGTTGATAACTCACCCCTTATCTCCATATATTTTTCAGATAATTTTGATGGTTCAGCTGGAGAACAAGAGTAGAAAGTTTTAGCAGGTGTGATGATCAGAGTGGCATAAGTGTCCGAGGGTAGAAGTGTTTAATTGAGAGTCATAGTTAGTAAACTGAATTTATGTTTCGAATATTTTGATTTGATGAGTTAAAGATAATTTCGAGTTTTAGAGAGTTTTTAATTTATATTATTGAGATTTTCTTTGTTGTCCCCATGGAGGAACTTAGATTTTTGGATTGATTAAATTGATTAATATTTTATTGGATCATTCGGATTTTTTTAGTTGTACTATTTAAGTTGATTTGAGGTATTAAGAGTTAACTCTCCGGACCTCCGAGAACGGGGCGTTACAGGAGACTCACTAGGGTGGTTCCGACGTGGGGCAGCAGTTGAGATGAGTAGTGGAAGAGCCGTGCTCTATTGAGTGTGGAAAATAGGGGATGATGGAGGCTAATTGTGGGCTGGTGGTGTCGAGGCAGTGTTGTGGAGGAGTATGCATTGGCTTGATCTTCTTGGGAAGGTGTAGTTCCATGTGATAGGGCTGAGGGAAGGCCATGAGAGTGCAATGCCGTGAGACATGTGGACTTCTTTGGTCATGATGGAGGCTGCATGGTGGTGGTTCTCAATGTTGGGGCTGCTTGCTCAACTTGTGGTGGTAGAGAGACTCACAGTGGCGTTGCTATGAAAAGTGTGACGGGCTGGACATGGGCTTTGGTGGAAGAACCAAAGGGTTGAAGTGGTGGGGTGGACAATTTGGTGATGCAGGTCATTGTGCTTGGGTATTTTGTGCAAGAGAGAGAGAGCGGGGGAGAGAGAGAGAGAGAGAGAGAGAGAGAGAGAGAGAGAGAGAGAGAGAGTTAGAGAGAGCGAGGAATCGGAAGAGAGAAATAGAGGAGTCGAGAAATAAGGGAATTTATTGGGTTGTGACGTGCGGCAGTTGTTGGTCACAACTAGCAGTTGGCAAAGGCAGCGGATGCTCTAGAGTTAAGGAAAAAGTGAGAGGGTTAGTTGTAGACAAAAGGGGATGAGAGAGAGAGAGAGAGAAATTGAGATGAGAGATAGTGTGAGAATGAGGAGAAATAGGAAGAGTAAAATGAAGAGACTGGAGTGATGGGGAGGAGAGAAACACGGGGAAAGAAGAGTGACAGGGAGGAGAGCGAATCGGGACGGAGAAACTATCGGGAGCATGGGGATGAAGAGGGAAAAGAGAAAATATCCACCCTAAAGGAAACAACATCGTTTTCCTTCCCTCGGTGGGCTAGGCATTCCTGTGGGTCTAGGCCTTGGGCCTAGGTGTTACATCCTTCCCTTTATAAAACTTTCTTCATCGAAATTTGCTAGTACCTCAAGCGAAGCCTAAACACTTATCAGTCACGACCATTTCATGCCAATTCTAATCCTCAATCATTTGTCGAACATACCATTCAAAAATTTGAATGTTCCAAGATTTTAGCCTGCTGCCTCACGTACCACCTTTTAGGCATGCACGTTTGTGCACATTGTATCAATTATCATACTTTCTAGGGTCCAGTTCATGTATAGAAATGTAAACCTCAAATATAAATTTACAAGCCCTATAATAATTTCACCCAAATTTTTAGTCTTCATCTAAAATAGCAAATTAAACTCTCCACATAATATGACAAACTCATACCCGAAGAAAAAATACAATTCTCTAAAGTCTCAGGTGTCATTTCAATAGTAAGTTGAGATGAGATGAGTTAAGATGAAAAGTGAAAGTTGAATAAAATATTGTTAGAATATTATTTATTATTATTATTATTGTTGTTTTGAGAATTGAAAAAGTTGAATTATTTATTATATTTTGTGTGAAAATTTAGAAAAGTTGTAATAATGAGATGAGATGAAACGAAACACTTTCATTATCCAAACGAGTAAATCTTACACTTGATTCATGAAGGTATCTGATTCATGGTACCTAAGAATCTAATGTTCCTAATAATCCTCAAAAGTTTGAAAATCCATAGCTAAGATTTAAGTCCTAAGTGATCTCAAGCCAACTAATTTCCAAACCTTCACAAAGTTCACTCTCAACCCATCATGCCAATCTCTCGTTGCAGCCTCTAATAATTCCACCCTAATGCTTAAGGTCAAAATCTCATAATTAAATCATTGTTGCAAATAATTGACATTCATATCTACCATGACAACTCTTACCAAACTTTATCAAAATAAGTATAACATACTCATATATAATTCTAGATGATGATCTCTTTCATCCTTAGTTGTAACCAATATACATTCTCATCAACCTAACGTTTCATCTCCTATAACACCGAATTTTAGAGTAATCCGGTGAAATAAAAGGAAGGAGTACTCTTAGAGTTAAGTAATAATATGATTTCTTGGAGGTTAGAGGAAAGGTACTTGTACCCATGTTGTTGTTGTCCTTGGCCTCTCTAGGGGTTAGTGCATTAACTTGAGCAGGCACTGCATTGTGTTGGGTAGTGGCTCATGTCGCTAGTTCGATCCTCTGGAGAGCACTAGATTTCTTATTGCTACCTAATTGCCCTGGATAACCTTTGATGAAGTGACCATATTTACCATAACGAAAACATTGTCCAGTTCCCTTCTGCATTCCACAAAGTGTACGACTTTGCATGACTTGTACGGGTTATTTCATTGATTGTCCTAGATCGATCTTTGGCCCGAGTTGTTTGCTTCATTCCTTCTCTTCCATGGTCCACAATTCTTGCTAGAGGGGAACCCCAATGGCATTGACCTCTTCCTCTGCTCTTGAAGTTCAATGCTTCTCTAGAGGCTTTGCTCAAGTATTGTGGCCTTATCCATTAATCCTACAAAATTCTGGATTTGATGGGCCACCACTCACTCATATATCTTGTTATTCAGTCCCTCTTCAAACTTCGAGATCTTCTTCTCCTGATTGGGAATCAGATATGAGGCAAATCGCGACAATTCAACAAATTTGGCTGCGTATTGGTGCATTATCATTATCTCTTGCAATAAGTTAGAAAACTCTCTGGCCCTAGTGTCTCTAACTAATCTGCGAAATAAATGATCAAAGAAAAGTTGCTTGAAGTGGGACTAGCTAGTAACTCCCCTCCCATCAGCTTCCCTGATGGTTCTCTTTGAAACCCATCATCTCTTAGCTTCTTTTGTCACCATGAAAGCAGAGTACAATATTTTTGTTGATCAGTGCAATTCAGGACGCAAAGTATTTCTTCAATGTCTTGGTTCCAATCCTCTGATAGGGTCGAGTGGCCATGCCCATCAAAAGTGGGAGGGTGCATCCAATTAAATTGCTCCACGGTGCAATTGCCCTCATCATTGGTTGCATTCAAGTTCAAAATGTTTCAAACCCAGTGACGAGATACCATCCTGAAAAACTAATACCTGGTTAAATGTTTCAAGGGGAGTACTCATAAAAATTTGGATGTACAAGTAGCTATAACAATATAAATATAACAAATCAGAATTCCTTGTTTTACCCGTTCTTACCCATATATTAAACTATTGATCAAAGCCTACATACAAAGATTTATAGAATCCAAGGTCACCAATCCTGTCTAAATCCTTTCTTACAATCTATAGTTGTAAATCTGGCATTGTTTTAAACTTACGTACGTCTTTAGAATCTAAACCTCAACTCTTTTTTACATTAATTAATACAGTCTGCAAAATTTCAAACTTGTGATTTGATTAGACCTACATGCGTCTTCAGAATAAAATAAAATAAAAAGATTTCATAAAGACCTCAGAAGTTTAGAACTTCATATTTGACGAGCTCATACGTTAAAGTCTACAGAATTTAAAACCAAGCACTTGATCAAGTTTATATACGCCTCCAAAATCTAAACCTTGAATCTTATAAAAAATATTTGCTAAAATCTACAGAATAAACTTACCGGATCTAAAGCCTCAAACATCATAAAAATCATTTCTTAAAATATGCAAGATCTAAAACCTCATATTTCGTAGGACACATTCCATGGGTCTGCAAATGCTAAAACCTGAAATATCGTCTAAATCATATCTTGGAGTCTGTGGAACTCTAGAACCTTAGATCTCACCAAAATCATTCTTAAAGTATGCAAAATCCTTAAACCTCAAATTTTCAAAAACTCATTCCGTAAAGTTTGCAAAATCTAAAACCTTAAATTTCATCAAACTCATTATTATAGCCTGCAGAATTTCAAACCTGGCTCTGATACCAACTCTAACGCCCCAATGGATGGCCCAAACCACGTGGCCTATACTCCAAAAGAACTAATCAATGATACAATTGGAACCCTATGGAACCTTATAAAGAGCAATAACTTCTCATTCTCAAACAATGTGAGATCCTATACAACACCTAACCTTACCATTATCATATAGAGTATCACAACTCTATATAAAGTACTTACTTTCTGGTTTTAAATAGGGGTATATGGCTGTGTAAGTGGATCATGACCCTAAGCCGAGGTGGGACATTATCTCGGTAGAGCTTCAGTGGTTAATCGGGAGCGTCAATTGAGTAGCGTCCCATGGGTTGTCATCGGGCGAGATGGTAACGTTCTCAAGTCGAAGTCGTCACCTCTCGGCTATTGAAGGCTAGAGATTGCGTGGTCAGGATGGGGCGCGATGCCAGGCGTCGCTCATTACAAAATTGTAAGCATGGTCATTGTCCACGGTGCTACTAAGGGAACAAGGGTGTGCACATGACCATTCTAGGGGGAGACCGTGGTGCACATTTTAATCAACCGAAGTGGTTGGTATGATGGTTTTCATGCTGTTGAATAGGCTTGACATCTTGGACAAATATATTATGTGATGTTTTGGGTATTGGATGCCCAGTAACGTTTTGTGGTTTATTAATACTTTTTTAGTTTGGAGCCTAGCGGCTCAGTATGTATGATCTTAATTATATCTACTTTGGAAATCATTTTTTTTTTATATTCATCATCATTACTTGCATTATTAGTTGTTGTCATGAGTTATAACTTATTGAGATTTCTTCAAAATTTTACTGTGGTAGTCCTACGTACTACGGTTTCATTCCACGAAACCGTAGATTTTGATGTAGATGTAGGCATTGAGGTGGTTTACAAAGAAGAGGATCCAGTGTAGCCTTAACACTAGTATGGGGGTTTGTCTCGATTTAAGTTACTATAAGTTGTTTTGTAACGCCCCAAACCCGGGTGGCTTGGAGAATTACTACCTGCACTCATAAACATGTCTCCCAACACATCCAAAGAATCTCCAAAGACTTCATAAGCGAAATCAATCTCATATCTTCTAAATAATCTCATTACAAACCCCACACAATCTTTAATGCAATAATAATAAATCAATGGGTCCACAGTCTCCCGCTAATAGTAACATACCAAACTAATAAAACCATAGGTCCTACTAAACCCAAAATATAATTAAATTTTGACATAATAAACTGATACATCTTAAGTCTCAACAAATCTAAACATCAAGAAGAACCTCAAACTCTTCTTCTAACAATGGTACCCTTAGGTACACGACCGTCTATCCATATCTAGCCAAGCTCTAAATTCTATTCCTGACCCCCAGCTGAGTCGTCAATAACATCTGAAAAATAATGAAGATAAGGGAGTGAGTTATCAACAACCCAGTAAGCAGAAAACCTATACAAGTGTGTAAACATGAGCCCTTTTAAGAAAGTTTAGTATGCAGATACAAAACTCTTTCTTTTCATGTGCATATCTCAATATGTATTATTAGAAAAATCAGAGCGACATTTCAACCCTTTCATATTCATAAACCATTTCATATTCAATAACACTTTGGCATAACATAACTGAATATCTTTATCTTATCATATCATATTGTGTCATATCAAATATCATGTTTAACCCCCGTGGTAGGGTTGTGCTATCCCCGGTGGCCAAACCAGGCAGTATCATATTGTGTAACTCTCCCTTTTTCAATCTCGGAGGCCCGAGTGTGCACATAGGAAAGAACACATAAAAGACCACTTTGTTTCCAAAGTGGGTGCACTCATATCATATCATATCATGTTGGTACCAACCATATCACGTGAACTAGTATCATCATATCACAAACATACTTAGAATCAGAATAAAACAGATAAGTATGCCAAAGGTTTTTCATATTCATATCGTATCAACTGCATGTTGAACATATTCACATCATTTCCATTTGATCATAAACAAACCCAAATCATTTTATATCATACGTACAAAAAAATTCACAGATATCGCAATCGCTCTCTTTTGCACATTTCAGAATCATGTCAAATATTGCGCATGTCTCTTTCATATGTATCTCATGAGTAAATGCAAAAAATATATTTACTGAGGTTGTTTTTCACATTTTCTTTTAAAAATAAAATGCACATTTTTACAAACCAGTCTCAATTCATTTTTTTTATGCAAATCTAGTATAGGAACCCCGCTTCCCTGACTCTTGCAACTTATTATCTATGCCTTGAAAATGACCTCTATCAGTCTCGTCACCTATTCATAAAATAAAATATATAAACTAAGTGTTAAAAGAAGAAATGACACAACCTCTATCTAAAAAATTAAAACCCACAATCCCAAACCATATAATAGCAAAAATAACTTACTAAGCCAACCATGTAGTAATCTGGACAACCCTAATTTCAATCCAAAATACCCTATACTAATCAGAATATTTACTAAAACACCCTCCAAAGTCAATGTCCAACACCAATAATCAAAATATAAACCCCACTTCAAAGGCGTCTAACTCCAAGCAATCCTCACAACTCAACCAAAACTACAACAACAATGTAATTCCAAATAACTTAACCTCCACTTCAAACGGTCGTATAGAAACCTGAACAGTACAACAACAGCCCCTAATCAATTCCAAATGTCACTCAGTTTACTGCTCGACCAACCCACAATAATCCACAATTCTAAGACCATTCCAATACAAAGTGTTGGCTTACCCACAAGAATGACTGGGAACTCACGAACAACACTTTCAAGTATATCATTGAAGTGAAAAATAACTGCCTTGAAGTGAAAGTGTGTGTGCGTGCGTATGAGATCAAGAATGAAAAATGGCTTACCAACGAAAAAATAAAATTCTCCCGTAATGGCTTCACTGGTTACACGAAAAGCCAAAACTGAAAGCGCAAGAACCTGAAACCACAAGCAAAAACTAAAACTGCAAGTGATGAAACAGAGAGGGTCGACTGAGAGGGTTAAGTTCAGGGTCTAACATGAAGAATAGAAGAGAGGGAGAAAGAGATACCTGTAGGCAGGAAAAAAAAACACCAAGTGGAAGAGGAAGAGCCACGTATGAAGAGGAAAAAAAAAACCAACTACCGAAAACAGGGGTACACGCTAGGGAGAAGCACAGTGATCTGCTGCCATGGAGGGAAAAATCGAAATGAGGAGATTTAGGCAATGTAATTCTGACGCACGAGAACAGCCCAAAGAAAACAAGGAAAAGCGGTTGGCGAAAATGGTTTACCTGTGAAGGGTGTGTCTGCGCGAGGGAAACCCAGAAGCAGAAAAAGAAAAGAAACCGTAAGAGGAAGAGGGTGAAAAGAAATCGGGGGGGAAAAGAGAAGAGCTGAGGAAGGAATTACTAACCGCCAAAACGACGCCGTTCGCACACCACCAAGGAAAAGGGGCTGGGCCCTCACGCACGAACTGGCCTCACCAAAATAAAAATGGGCCTTACATCCTCCTCCCCTTACAAAAAATTCCGTCCTCGGAATTTGCTACAAGCTATAAAAACTCCCTTCGAACAAGTGAGGATACTTTACTCGCATCTCTTCCTCGAATTCCCAAGATGTTTCACTGGTAGCATGATTATTCCACAATACTTTAACCAACGGAATAGTTCGAGTTCGTAACACTTGCTCTTTCTTATCCAAAATCCGCACTGGTTCCTCGGTATAGGTCATATCCTCTTGAATCTGGAGGGGTTCATGATTTATAATATGAGTGGGGTCATGGATGTACTTTCTCAACATAGACACGTGAAATACGTTATGCACTCCCGAGAATGCCGGTGGTAGAGCCACCCTGTAAGCCACTGGTCCAATGTATCTAGGACTCAACTTACCCTTCTTTCCGAATCTCATAACTCCTTTCATTGGTGAAATCTTCAAGAATACCTTATCTCCAATCTCAAACTCTAACTGATGGCGGCGTTTAGCTGCATAACTCTTCTGTCGGCTTTGAGCTGTTTTCATTCTAGCCCGAATTGTATCTATCTTTTCTGTGGTCTGCTGAATAATCTCTAGCCCTAAAAGTTTTCTTTCACCTACTTCATCCCAAAACAAAGGAGATCTAGACCTTCTGCCATACAAAACCTCGTAGGGTGCCATCCCAATGCTAGCCTGGAAACTATTATTATAAGCAAACTCGACCAATGATAAATGTTGTATCCAAGATCCCTTGAAATCCATCACGCATGCTCTCAACATGTCTTCTAAAATCTTAATAGTTCTTTCTGACTATCCATCTGTCTGAGGGTGAAAAGCAGTACTGAAACTTAATTTAGTACCCTTTGCCTCCTGTAAGCTTTGCCAAAACTTAGAAGTAAAACGAGGATCTCTATCCGACACAATGGTTACCGGTACTCCATGCAACCTCACTATCTCCCGCACATACAGTTCAGCTAGTTTCTCCAATTTATAAGAAACTTTAATGGGCACAAAACGGGCGGTCTTCATTAAGCGATCCACGATCACCCATATCGCATCTTTTCCACTTAAGGTCCTTGGTAGACCTGTCACGAAGTCCATGGAGATATGCTCCCACTTCCACTCTGGAATCTAGAGTGGCTGTAACAACCCTGCAGGTCTCTGATGCTCCGCCTTCACTTGTTGGCAAGTTAGGCATTGCCCTACAAACTTAGCAATTTCTCTTTTCATACCATTCCACCAAAAAGACTCTCTCAAATCTCGATACATCTTGGTACTCCCTGGGTGAACAGTGTACAAAGAACGGTGTGCCTCTTCAAGAATTACCCTTTTTAGTTCATCATCAGCATGTATGCATACTCTACCTCTAAACCTCAAAACTCCATCCTCGGAAATGTTAAAATCAGCTTTGTCCCCGCTCCCGACTTCTTCCATTAGCTTCACCAACCCTGAGTCCACTTCCTGAGCAGTTTTGATTCTATCTATCAAGGCAGGTTGAACTACTAAACTGGCCATGAAGGCATTTGTATCACTAGCAATGACTTCAATACCGGCTCTTTCTAAGTCCATCAACAATCTATGCTGAGTGGTAAGGGCTGCAACCGTTGATCCCATTGACTTCCTGCTTAGGGCGTCGGCTACAACATTAGCCTTGCCTGGGTGATAATTAATGGTGCAATCATAATCCTTGATCAACTCAAGTCATCTCCTCTGCCTCATATTTAATTCATTCTGAGTAAAGAAATATTTCAAACTCTTGTGATCCGTAAAAATTTCGCACTTTTCCCCATACAAGTAGTGTCTCCATAGCTTGAGTGCAAAAATGACTGCCGCTAGTTCTAGATCATGTGTGGGATAATTCTGTTCATATACTTTAAATTGGCGTAAGGCGTAAGCTATAACCTTCCCATACTGCATCAGTACACATCCCAATCCAAGCCTAGATGCATCGCTATAGACAACAAATCCACCTCTAGCTGTGGGAACTGTTAACACCGGAGCTGTCACTAATCTCTGTTTCAACTCCTGGAAACTTTCTTCACACTTTGCTATCCATTCAAACTTATTATTTTTCCTGGTGAGTGCAGTGAGAGGAACTGTTATCTTAGAAAACCCATCAATGAATTGACGGTAATAACCCGCCAATCCCAAAAAACTTCTAACCTCATGAACATTCTTCGGTGCCAACCAATTAACCACTGCTTCCACTTTTCCTGGGTCCACTGAAATGCCATCTTTCGAGACTACATGTCCCAGAAACGTGATTGAATCAAGCCAAAATTCACACTTCTTCAACTTAGCAAACAACTGCTTATCTCTGAGTGTCCCAAGTACCAACTTCAAATGTTCTTCATGCTCGATCTTGCTTTTGGATTAAATCAGTATATCATCAATAAAAACTACCACAAATTTATCCAAAAACTCATGGAATACCTTGTTCATCAAGTCCAAGAATACTGTTGGGGCGTTAGTCAGGCCAAAAGGCATTACCAAAAACTCATAATGGCAGTATCGGGTCCTGAACGCTGTCATAGCCACATCTTCTGCCCTGATCTTCAATTAATGGTAACCAGATCGAAGATCAATCTTTGAAAATACCTAAGCACCTTGAAGCTGATCAAACAAATCTTCTATACGGGGTAGTGGGTACCTATTTTTTATGGTCACCAGATTAAGTTCCCTGTAAGCGATACACATTCTCATCGATCCATCCTTCTTCTTCACGAAGAGAACTGGAGCTCCCCAAGGTGATACACTAGACCTAATGAAACCCTTGTCCAATAAATCTTGCAACTGCTCCTTGAGTTCCACTAGTTCAGACAGCGCCATACGATAAGGTGCTTTTGAAAGGGATGCCGTGCCTAGGACTAGTTCAATAGCGAACTCTACCTCTCGCTCAGGTGGAAGTCTAGATAAATCTTCAGGGATGACCTCTAGATAATCTCTCACAACAGGTATATGTTCCAACTTCAACTCTTCCTTTGGTGCTTCTACCACACAAGCTAAAAATCCTTGACAACCATCACGCAACAGTTTCCCAACCTGTATGGCTGAAATGATGGGTGGAACCAATCTCACTTTCGACCCTGTGAACCGAAATTCACTTCCATTAGGGGGTCTAAACACCACCTCTTTTTTGGAACAATCAATACTAGCATGGTAAGAAGCTAGCCAATCCATACCCAAAATCACATCAAACCCAACCATGTGGAACACTATTAAATCTACTGCCATCAATCTTCCATCTATAGATAGAGGGCATCCCGGTAGAATCTCACTACAGACTACCGAATTTCCTGTTGGGGTCGCAACCACTAACTTGTGCTTCAACCTTTTAGTTTCTAAAGTGCAAAATCTAGAGTAAGCCATGGAAACAAAAGAATGTATCGCTCCCGAGTCAAATAACACAAAAGCGTTATTAGAAAACAAAGAAAGAGTACCTGTGGCAACAAACAGTCTTATACATGAACCAAAAATATTCAAAACCTTAACCAAAACCAACCAAAAGAAGTAATAATAACATAAAAAAAAAAAAAGTAATAATAACATAAAATCTTTAAAGCAAAACAAATGAGTCATACCGGTGATCACGTCATTCCTACCCTCAACCTCTCCAGGTGTCAGAGCAAAAACCCGTGTAGGTGCAGTAGTACGCTGGAAGTTGCCCCGTGCTGTCCCTTCTGCTCTAGGTGGTGGTGGCCTGTTGCTGTTTAATTGCATTGGGCAGTCCCTGAGATAGTGACCTGATTTGCCACAACGGAAACATAATCCCGCCTCCATCCTGCATACTCCGGCATGTACTCGGTTGCAAGTTCTACAATGATATGCTTGTTGAGTGCCCGGAACAAGCCTCTTACCCATGCTACTACCTTTGTTCCTCTTTTTCCATGATCCCTGGTCCAAGCCAGAATGATACCCAGAAGAAGTAGCCCTTTTTCTTTGTTCATGCATTGCAGCGCTTCTTTGGAGAGTTCTTTCAAAAGCTGTTGCTTTATTCACCATTTCTGAGAAGTTCTGAATCTGGAAGCCTACCACACGCTCATAAAGTTTCTCATTCAGTCCTTGTTCAAATTTGCGTGCCTTCTTTTCCTTATCAGGAATCAAATAAGTGGCAAAACGGGATATCTCAATAAACTTAGCTGCATATTGATGTACCGTCATTGTTCCCTGAACCAAGGTGGCAAATTCCATAGCCTTGTCCTCACGGAACAAGCTAGGGAAGAAGCGCTCAAGAAAGATCTGTTTGAAGTGCGGCCAATTGACTATCTCTGTCCCCTTAACTTCTCTGATAGTCCTTTCAGAGATCCACCACCTTTTCGCTTCCCCGGTAAGCTTAAATGTGGCATATGCCACCTTTTGCTCATCTGTACAAGTTAGGACTCGCAAAATCTCCTCAATGTCCTGAATCCAATCCTCTGCCAAAGTTGGATCGCCTCTCCCATGAAATAAAGGAGGGTGCATTCGATTGAATTGCTCAATGGTACAGCCCCCTTCATTAAAGTTACACTGGCGACCCGAAGGATTCCGCACAAGGTCATCAATTAATAGATGTGCAGCTGCTCGTAGTACCTCGAAAGCACTCGGGTTTGCTTCCCTTTCGTTTTTGTTTGCATTCAGGTCCGACATGCTTCATTCACGACGTCGGGGTGGCATCCTGACAAAATAACTTAGGTCTTCAATAATCGATTCAAAAAAATAGAGTTTATATGAACATAAATAATTAGTGGGATTCGTGAAACAAAACATATATATTATACTTCAAAAATATAAGAATATCTATAAAAGAGAGAAAAGAGAAATGCACAACGATAGTAATAGTCAATCTCCCAAAATTTAACACCTTACTCCCTCTGACTATTTAAGAAGACTCCGTAATTAATCTAAACCTTAAATAACATGACCTTAGTTCATAAACCTGTGAAATACCACACCTCAAAGCTATTCCTAAAATCTGCGAATTTTAAGACTTCCCACATCAACAATATTCAATCCTATACTTCGCTTCACTATCATAATAAATCCGAAAAATGATTTCTTAAACATCATCTATACTCCGAAATCCTACATACTATAGTCTACAGAACCTCAAACTTGGCTCTGATACCAAATGTAATGCCCCAAACCCAGGTGGCTTGGAGAATTACTACCTGCACTCATAAACATGTCTCCCAACACATCCAAAGAATCTCCAAAGACTTCATAAGCGAAATCAATCTCATATATTCTAAATAATCTCATTACAAACCCCACACAATCTTTAATGCAATAATAATAAATCAAAGGGTCCACAGTCTCCCAATAATAGTAACATGCCAAACTGATAAAATCATAGGTCCTGTTAAACCCAAAATATAATTAAATCTTGACATAATAAACTGATACATCTTAAGTCTCAACAAATCTAAACATCAAGAAGAACCTCAAACTCTTCTTCTAACAATGGTACCCTTAGGTACATGACCGTCTATCCATATCTAGCCAAGCTCCAAATTCTATTCCTGACCCCCAGCTGGGTCGTCAATAACATCTGAAAAATAATGAAGATAAGGGAGTGAGTTATCAACAACTCAGTAAGCAGAAAACCTATACTAGTGTGTAAACATGAGCCCTTTTTAAAAAGTTTAGTATGCAGATACAAAACACTTTATTTTCATGTGCATATCTCAATACGTATTATTAGAAAAATCAGAGCGACATTTCAACCCTTTCATATTCATAAACCATTTCATATTCAATAACACTTTGGCATAACATAACTGAATATCTTCATCTTATCATATCATATCGTGTCATATCAAATACCATGTTTAACCCCCGTGGTAGGGTTGTGCTATCCCCGGTGGCCAAACCAGGCAGTATCATATTGTGTAACTTTCCCTTTTTCAATCTCGGAGTCCCGAGTGTGCACATAGAAAAGAACACATAAAAGACCACTTTGTTTCCAAAATGGGTGCACTCATATCATATCATATCATGTTGGTACCAACCATATCACGTGAACCAGTATCATCATATCACAAACATACTTAGAATCAGAATAAAACAGATAAGTATGCCAAAGGTTTTTAATATTCATATCGTATCAACTGCATGTTGAACATATTCACATCATTTCCATTTGATCATAAACAAACCCAAATCATTTTATATCATACGTACAAAAAAATTCACAGATATCGCAATCGCTCTCTTTTGCACATTTCAGAATCATGTCAAATATTGCGCATGTCTCTTTCATACGTATCTCATGAGTAAATGCAAAAAATATATTTACTGAGGTTGTTTTTCACATTTTCTTTTAAAAATAAAATGCACATTTTTACAAGCCAATCTCACTTCATTTCTTTTATGCAAATCTAGTATAGGAACCTCGCTTACCTGACTCTTGTAGCGTATTATCTATGCCTTGAAAATGACCTCTATCAGTCTCGTCACCTATTCATAAAATAAAATATATAAACTAAGTGTTAAAAGAAGAAATGACACAACCTCCATCTAAAAAATTAAAACCCACAATCCCAAACCATATAATAGCAAAAATAGCTTACTAAGCCAACCATGTAGTAATCTGGACAGCCCTAATTTCAATCCAAAATACCCTATACTAATCTTAATATTTACTAAAACACCCTCCAAAGTCAACGTCCAACACCAATAATCAAAATATAAACCCCACTTCAAAGGCCTCTAACTCCAAGCAATCCTCACAACTCAACCAAAATTACAACAACAATGTAATTCCAAATAACTTAACCTCCACTTCAAACGGTCGTATAGAAACCCGAACAGTACAAAAACAGCCCCTAATCAATTCCAAATGTCACTCGGTTTACTCTGCTCGACCAACCCACAATAATCCACAATTCTAAGACCATTCCAATACAAAGTGTTGGCTTACGCACAAAAATGACTGGGAACTCACGAACAACACTTTCAAGTATATCATAGAAGTGAAAAATAACTGCCTCGAAGTGAAAGTGTGTGTGCGTGCTTATGAGACCAAGAATGAAAAATGGCTTACCAACGAAAAGCCAAAACCGTAAGCCCAAGAACCAGAAACCACAAGCAAAAACTAAAACTGCAAGTGATGAAACAGAGAGGGTCGACTGAGAGGGTTAAGTTTAGGGTCTAACATGAAGAATAGAAGAGAGGGAGAAAGAGATACCTGTAGGCAGGAAAAAAAATCACCAAGTGGAAGAGGAAGAGTCGCGTATGAAGAGGAAAAAAAAAAACCAACTACCGAAAACAGGGGTACACGCTAGGGAGAAGCACAGTGATCTGCTGCCATGGAGGGAAAAATCGAAATGAGGAGATTTAGGCCATGTAATTCAGACGCACGAAAACAACCCAAAGAAAACAAGGAAAAGCGGTTGGCGAAAATGGTTTACCTGTGAAGGGTGTGTCTGCACGAGGGAAACCCAGAAGCAGAAAAAGAAAAGAAACCGTAAGAGGAAGAGGGGGAAAAGAAATCGGGGGGGAAAAGAGAAGAGTTGAGGAAGGAATTACTAACCTCCAAAACGAAGCCGTTCGCACACCACCAAGGAAAAGGGCCTGGGCCCTCACGCACGAACCGGCCTCACCAAAATAAAACTGGGCCTTACATGTTTTGAAGTAATTGATGGTTATTTTATGTTGGGCATTAAACACACATATGGTCTGTTATATTATTATAGCAGCGGTAATATGGTATGACTTATGGATATTATTTTGGATAGATAAAGTATATTTCTCTAATATTGATGCATGTTATCTTTAGCATGAACTTGCATTCTAACTTTTCTGTTGCGATTATTTTGTATACATATGCCGGACATACATACATACATATATATATATAAGGCCGGGTTTCGCCCATGTGGCATGCATCCTGACATCGTGGGCTTCTAACACATAGATTATCAAAATCTTAAGAGTGAGATATGTGAATATGGAGTTAGAATCTTGTTACTATAGATAAGAGGTTTTATATGTCTTTGGGACCCTGTGGAAGTTCCAAGAGTACGAGGTAGGGGACAATATTCCCTTTTTAGTAAGAAATAACGAATGCTCTCATAATTTTGATATGAGATGGGCAAAGTTTCATTCTCTAGTGTTTGAATATTTCTCCAAATGTAGACATTATGATTGGTCATATATGATGGCTCTGGCAAGGTTATTAGTAAACCAAGTCCGTGCCACATGGCAAGGTTATTGCTAGAGATCAACGTCTCTATGCTTTAGGATCTCCAAACTTCTTCATTAAAAATATTTACTATATAAGCAGTTCTAAAGCATGTGCTATCACGCATCCATAGAATTAACTACTTAATTTATATTTGTTGTTTTTCGATCGTTCTTTTTATGTTTTGAGTTTGCAGTTTTTAACTCTTTAAAGTAGGAGGCTCTAAAGTCTAAACGAATGATAGCAATCTTGTCCGATCACTTTAGATGGGAGCCCGAAAAGAATAAAAAATAATAGAGGAAGAGAGAAAACTTATGTACGAAGAAAATTTTCATCAGTTTCGTAGAAAGAGGGAAACACAGTTCACACGAAATATTGGTCAAGATCATACCCAAGAGTACTTTAAGAATATTTTTGAAAAATATTCATAATTTCCAGAAATCCATGCATAGAGAACTGTACTCAAATATATATAAGAAGTGTCATAATTTCCTTCTTACTTAGCAAGAAGGAAATCCCCTCCCCCCGCTCTTCTTGTTGCCCAAGTTTGCACTTTTGAGTTCTTCTCAGTTCCATCGTTATTGTTCCCATCATGGAAAACAAAAGTAACACTGCCACAGAAGGCTTAGAAAGTCCGAGTGCCCAATCGTTTTCCCAGACTTGGAACCCAAACAAGAATATGTTAAAGGGTATGGAACATAACATTAAACAACGTTTGTCATTCCTGAACTTAGTACACAAGTGTTACAAAGCTATCATATTCGTCAATGTTCGTTCCCTTAGAATGCAATTACATGCTGCCACTTCTCACTTAAGAGTGAGGTGGGCTCCTCAGCCCATGCATGCCTACGTTAGCTTGAGTATACTTCGGCAAGAAGTAGTTGTACTCATCTTTTGGCGCCAGAGGTAGAGACTGCTTTCTCTTTACCCTCGTCTATATATAGTGGATCATGAGCCTTGTTTTTTCCCACGCCAGCAATTCTACACTCGGTGTTTTCCTTTCAGGTCAGGTTCTCTCTCTCTCTAATTCTCATTCCCTTCCCCTTTGTCAACCTGGTGGTTTTGAGTATATATATTGCTTTGAAATCTGAATGCTGGGTGGTTTCAGATTGGCTTGAATTGTGTTTGTGCTTTTTCTTGTGGGTTACTGTGTTTTTGAATTGTAGTTTCTCTCAAATACAGTAATATGCATTGCATTGTGTAATGCATGTGTTCCAGTTTTCTTGGTTGTCGGTTGACTCTGTTTGCTCTGTGTAACCTACTGATATAGTGTTTGTATACTGAAACTGCAGTTGAAGCTTGCGACTTCAGTTTGACATTGTACCCGAGCCAAAGATCTTTCTATAT
Source organism: Juglans regia (assembly GCF_001411555.2). Classification (NCBI taxonomy): domain Eukaryota; kingdom Viridiplantae; phylum Streptophyta; class Magnoliopsida; order Fagales; family Juglandaceae; genus Juglans; species Juglans regia. The sequence goes on from NC_049916.1 coordinate 9,027,907, forward strand.
ATCATGAATAAAATACCGCTGCACTTTGGAAATCAGGTTTCGGAGGACAGTTTTTCTGTGCTTTGGAAACTGGAAGATGTCTCTGGGAAATTTGATTTCAAAAACAAAAACTTGTTTTTCTTTTTTTCCTATCTTTCCAAAGTGTACAAGTTTCAGATCTCTTTCGACAACATTAGGAAGATTGAGCTATATCTTCCACCTGGTCAAGCAAAAAAGTTTCTTCTCATTCAGGTTAGCTGGTGAAAGATTTCATCAATATCTCTCAATATGCATAGGTTGCTATACTCTTTCTTACAAGCATTTTTTATATTATTACAGTTTACTGATATTAATGGTTTTTGCGTCGAAATTGCCACACTTTTTCTTCTAACTTAACGAGTTCTATCTTCTCTATTTTGCTAGTTACTCGGTGCTCCAAGGATATATGTGAAAGATGTCTCTGATGTTGGTCATTATGAATGGGTCAGAGAAGTTGATTTCACTCCATCCAGCTCCATTGGCCAATCTTATGCTCTATGTTTGGAGCTTCCAAAAAAGAGGCGGCTTCCGAATTTACATCTTGAATTTGTCCATTATAAAGAAATTGAAGACCAATTTGGATTGATAGAAGGCTCTCCTTACCCATTCAGTTCAGGTCTTGTGCCCATTGTGAATCCACCCACAGGCTTTCACCTGCCATACAAAATCTTGTTTAAGATCAACTCTTTGATTCAGCATGGATGTGTTCCTGAGCCAGCAATTGTTAACGCTTTTTATAGGTTGGTCGATCCAAAGAAAATAAAAATCAAGATGCCAAAGAAAATCAAAATCAAGATGATAGAAAGTGCCCTGGACAAGCTTTTTCATTTGAAGGACTGCTGCTATGAACCTGTGAAATGGCTCAAGCAGGCGTACACAACATACCCAACATCTACTCGATTTCAAACAACTCCTGCTATTTCTTTAGATGATGGACTGGTATATATACACAGGGTTCAAATTACTCCATCTAAAGTATACTTCGGTGGTCCAGAGTTGAATCTCTCCAACAGAGTATTGCGCCATTATCCTGAAGATATTGACAATTTCCTGCGTGTTTCTTTTGTCGATGAGGACTTGGATAAAATGTACTCAATAGCTTTATCTCCACGTTCATCATCTGCAAAGGAGGATAAGCAAACTAGAGTTTATGATAGGATACTATCCACTCTCAGAGATGGAATAGTTATTGGGGATAAGAAGTTTGAGTTTCTTGCCTTTTCAAACAGTCAGCTACGAGAAAATTCTGTTTGGATGTTTGCTTCAAGATCTGGCTTGACTGCAGCAGATATCAGAGAATGGATGGGTGATTTTCGAGAGATAAGGAATGTGGCAAAATATTGTGCCAGACTGGGTCAGTCTTTTGGCTCTTCTAGAGAAACTGCCAGCGTTGGCATAGATGAAATTGAAGTTATTCCCGATGTAGAAGTTAAGAGGGGAGAAGCCACGTATTGTTTCTCAGATGGCATAGGGAAGATATCTGAAGAATTGGCTCGCAAAGTGGCAACAATGTTACGCTGCAACTCTGTTCCATCAGCATTTCAGATTCGATATGGAGGGTACAAAGGTGTTGTGGCTGTTGATCCGACATCATCGGTGAAGTTGTCATTGAGAAAGAGCATGTGTAAATACGAATCTGATAACACAAAACTCGATGTTTTGGCATGGAGTAAGCCTCAGCCCTGTTTTCTCAATCGTCAGATAATAACTCTTTTGTCTAGCCTCGGGGTTAAGGATCAAGCTTTTCGAAAAAGGCAAAAGAAGGCTATACATCAATTGAATACCATATTAATAAATCCTTTGAGAGCACAGGATGCACTGAAAATGATGTTCACAGGGGAGATCTCAAAAGTTCTTAAGGAAATGCTTATATGTGGTTACAAGCCAAATGCAGAACCATTTCTTTCAATGATGCTTCAAACATTCCGTGCATCTAAGTTGATGGACATGCAGTTGAGAACAAGGATTTTTGTTCCAAATGGAAGAGCTTTGATGGGATGCCTTGACGAAACCAGGACATTGGAATATGGTCAAGTATTTCTGCAAGTTTCTCGCTTTAGTAGGGAGCTCGGTAACCCAAATAACTTCATGATCTGTGAAGGTCAGGTGGTTGTTGCTAAAAACCCTTGTCTACACCCAGGAGATGTGGGAGTCCTCGAAGCTGTGAACGTGCCAGCCCTACATCATATGGTGGATTGTGTTGTTTTTCCACAAAAGGGAGAGAGGTAAGAGTTTAACATCCCATTTATATGAGACTTTAATCTATAAAAACATAAGACTCATCACATACATGCAGACATACATGTGAATGTAATATTAATGACTGCCTATTTGTACTTTTAGACCACATCCAAACGAATATTCGGGAAGTGATTTGGATGGAGATTTGTACTTCGTCTCTTGGGATCGTGATCTTATTCCTCCTCGTCCAATTAAACCAATGGAATATAATCCAGCACCTGCTAAGCAACTCGATCATGATGTTACAATAGAGGTATTTTGATAATTTCTTTACATTTGTCCATAACAATTGAGAGAATCATCTATGCTTGCATTTCCAATGAGAATATATATAGAAGTATATAGACATGTACGTAAGAAGTTCATGTTTCCATATTGACATCTATATCGAAACAAAGTTGGTGACACAACATTTCATTCCTCTCTCCTGTTTGCATGCAGTCATTGAAAAGCATGTTATTGTTGTCTTGCAGGAAGTAGAAAAGTATTTCACAGACTATATAGTCAACGACAATTTAGGAATCATCGATAATGCCCACGTCGTCTTTGCAGATAGGGAGCCCGATAAAGCAATGAGCTCTAACTGTATGAAGCTTGCGGAGCTTCACTCAATTGCTGTTGACTTCCCAAAAACTGGTATTGTAGCCAAAATACCTCCTGATCTACGAGTCGAAGAGTATCCCGATTTTATGGAAAAGCCTAATAAAAAGAGCTACATATCAAGATCTGTTATCGGAAAGCTTTATCGAGAAGTGAAAGACATTGCATCGCCCACTTTGGATTTAGCAAAACAGTATTATGACTCTGACATGGAAGTAGACGGCTTTCAGGACTATCTCAGTGATGCTTTGAAATACAAAAGTGACTATGATTACAAGTTGGGGAATTTGATGGACGATTATGGGATCAAAACTGAAGCTGAAATTCTCAGCGGCAATGTTTTGAAAATGTCAAAACATTTTGATAGGAAGAGGGATCTGGATGCAATTAAATATGCTGTAAAGTCACTAAGAAAGGAAGCAAGGAACTGGTTCAACGAGGGGAGTGATGCAGACAGTACTGATAACGCAAAAGCAAAAGCATCAGCCTGGTATCATGTCACATATCATTATACTTACTGGGGTCGCCACAATGAGGGAACTCAGGGAATGGATAGGGCCCATTTCCTTAGTTTTCCATGGTGTATCTATGACAAGCTTCTGCAAATCAAGAAGGATAAAAAGAGCATATAATTTCTTCACAAGTACTACTGTCGTCGTCGTCGATGATTGCATTTCTCTAAGCAAGTACTTATGTATATTTGATAGCAGTTTGATATGGCTACTATTTTAACTTTTGTGTACTGTTATTGGTATTTGCTTGTAAATGCTCCAGGCAGATTTTTGGAGCTTGAGAATATGTATTAGTTTATATTGTATTTGAATAGATTTCCAGTACTTGTGCATCTCTTTATATTACAATTGGTTTGGAATGATTGTATTCTTTTAATATAATTTTGTCGTGTTTATTTATTTGAACTTGCTTGCTCCTAGTTGGCTTTGATTAATTTCAAAACGATTACATATGGCATTGTTTAAAAGATGGATCATCATCACCAGTCTGATGCTTGACCTGCATTTATGATTATTACAAAAGTATGATCATAGCTTTTGGCCAAACAAAGTTGCAGTGTTGACCTTATTTTGATAGTCCAATAAAAAATGTTTCTTCTATTCAGTTATGTGTGTGAGTTGGTTCTACGACCAGATGGGAGAAAAAAAATTGATGTTTGGTAATCTCTCTGCCTCTCTCTGAAAAAATTATTTTCTAAAACTTTATCTTAAATTCTTTGAGTTTCCATTAACTACATACAACTCTATATGTAACGCCCCGTCCCCGAGGGTCCGGAGAGTTAACTCATATTACCAGATAATCAACTCCAACGTTACTAATACTCTTCCAAAAGATTCAAAAAAAAAAAAAAAAAAAAAAAAAAGATTCAAATCAAATGTAAACACTTCAAATTTAATTAACCACACCTACTCGCATATAAAATCCTCAATACAGTAACCCCAAAAAATTTTACCAACTTCTCTACATGTCACTTATACTCACATTTCAACAATATAATTATCAAAAATTACCAATACTCATCGAAAGCTTTCTATTCTTAATCCACTATTCTTAAGTCATCTAACCCAATTCTTCATAGTCCTGATCCTCAGCTGAAATTTCCAACAATCATCTGAAAATATTGGAGATAAGAGGGGGGTGAGTTATCAACAACTCAGTAAGCAGAGAACATATACTAGTATGCAAACATGAACATTTACAGATTTCAGAATGCAGAACAAAACACTTTATTTTCAGAATGCAGAGTCAGAACATGTTATAAAGATATCAAAGCAAAAGTTCAAAAATATTCTTATTCAAATTCTTTTGGCATAGCATAACTGACCACCATCGTACCAGAGCATCATATCGCATCAAAGGCCATGTTTAACTCCTGTGGTAGGGTTGTGCAAACCCCGGTAGCTAACCGAGTAGAAACAGAATGTGAATCTTCCTCTTATTTATTCTCGAAGTCCCGAGTGTGCACACAGGAAAGACCACCAGAAAACCACTTTGTTTCTAAAGTGAGTGCACCAGAAACAGAACAGTTGGAACCAACCCAAACATAAGCGACTATTAACACCCGTGGTAGGTCAAATAGGTCACCATCCACAAACCACATCCCGATTCAGAATGTCATGCCAAAAGTTTTCAGAAATCACATCATATCAGAATACGGAACACCTTCAGAACAGAACAGAATTTTCAGAAATCATACCATATCAGAGTACAGAACATCTTCAGAACAGAACAGAGTTTTCAGAAATCACAAAACATAATTTTATGCACAAACTTTCATATTTGCTCTTTTTTTCATAGTTTAGAAGCAAAATGCAAAATAGCTCATGTCTACACCAGTCATACCAGAAAATACTTTATTCTTAAACAGAATCTCATGAGTAATGCAGAACAAATAACTGAGGTAGTTCAAATATATTTTCATAACAAAACATGTTTATTTTCAAAAATCAACCTCAGTCCATTTTATTTTATGCAACTTAGCCTTTCAGAATTTTCCTCAAAAATGTTGAGTCGACTATAAATCGTCACCTATAAAAATAATCACATAATTTTCGTAAGTTTCTAATCAATTACGTATTCTGATATTTAAGCCTAAGCTTCTTAAACAACCTATTTTAATTTCTAAAAACTTAAAACCTTCATAATCCCAAAGTATATCATCACTTTCTAAAATCACCAATATCCACCATAACTCACGTCAAACACAAAACACCAATATTTAAATCCGAAACAGCCAACAAATCTCGTAGCATAAACCAATCACACAAACAACTCTATCATCCAATCCAACCGACCCCCTTACTCCTCGGACTCAGTCCGGCACAACCAACCAATTCACAGTAAATATGAGTTAGCATGAAATACATTTAAATCTCAAAAGTTCTTTGAAAAAAATACTTACAATGTCATAATATAATTTTTGAAAGATCACGAAGCTGTAAGAAGCGACAACGCAGCAACAAAACAGTGCCAAATACACTGTGGCCGTGGGTCTCAAAGACCCACTTGTGAACGGGTACAAACGAAGACCCGAGATTAATAGGGTAGGGCCTAGAGATGTTGGTGAAGCTAGTGGTGGTGGTGGTTGGCCGTGGATGGCGGCGCAAAGGGTGGTTGAAGTGCAAAATACCCAAAACGGAAATGAGGTTAGTTGTGCTTCACCAGTGATAGATCGGAGCTGGGGTTGGATCCATTGGGTTGCTAGGAGGTGGAGGATGAAGTGGTGAATAAATGGTGGTCGAAGGTGGCGCGACAGCGGCGCAAGGAGTGGCCCGACTTGGAGAAGCTCGTGGTGGCTAACGGCCGCGCGAGGAGGGCTGGAAATGGAAGGGTGGGGTCGCCGGGCGGTGGGGAAGCTGATGGGAGGGGCAGTGTCGGTCATCGCCTGCTCACGACGGCGGGCTGGGGGAGAGGGGCGACGCACGGGAAGAGAGAGGAAGAGACGGGGCGCGCGCGAGAGAAGGAGAAGAAAGAGAAAGAAAAAGAAGAGAAAAGAAAAAGGAAGAAAGAGAAAGAGGAAAGAGAAAATGTAAGAAAAGAAATGAGGTCCAATCCTCACATCTTGGGTCACAAAAATGATCAAACGGAAACGATTTTAAAACAGCAAGTCAAATAAAAGAATTCAAACGTAGTGATTAAAATGAAAATAAATAATTAAATCCAACAAGAAGTTAATTTAATATGAAAAGAAAATTAAATTCATAACAATAATTAATAATAAGGAAACATGTCAAATTTAATTTTCACAAATTAAAAATCATAAAAATAAACTCACTAAAATCTGAAAATTTAAAACAAGATAATCAAATTTTAAATTAATAAAAAATAATCCTTCAATTAAAAATACACTAAAAATACGGGGTGTTACACTATATGTCTATACTGGAATGAAACCATTACTTGACCCCCCATGGCTTCTTTGGTATCAAAGATTATATCCAATTCCCAAAATGCCGTTATCAATGGAAGACAAAGTCTTGACTCGGTTGTTATTGCCAATTTGTTTCTTGCCAATGCATATCTACCATTCATTTTTCAGTATTTGTAAACAGTACCCCCCATGTGCATTTTTAGTAGCACTTGAGGTCTACTATGTTGCACAGGGGTCTCCTCTCGGGCTTTATTGTGGGAACTAGGAATGAGTCTTCTTATAGGTCAGAGTTTTGTTCTGACTTACAAGTCATCTCCTCCCTATGTGGTCCAAAACAAGAACCCTCTCAAGCTTTAGTTGTTTGGCTACATGTTGGTTTGCTCTGCCCTGCAGATGATTACAAGAATAATTTATATTGATATTTTGCTACTCTCAGGATATATCTTTTGGTTCAATTATTTTAAGACAGTTTTTATTTTGAGGGTATACTGATCTTTTACTATTACTTGTGTTTCAAGGGTGTTTGTTGAAGTCCAAAAGAGAGAGAAAGAACTCCAACATGCAAGGGAAGAGATCCATAAAAGAGAGGAGAACATCCAAAAGAGAGTGTTGTTTGCTACGATGAAGATCAATGGAAGATTAAGTTTGTGTTAGGGACTTTTTGTATGTTGTTAAGTTTGTTAGTGTTTCAATGTAGCCAAACTGGTGACTTGTAAACATTTTGCATTAATATACAGTCTTGTCGAAATTGTAATATGCAGTTTATGTTTCCAACTGCACCAGACTTATGATTCCTTCAATATAACCTATTTTCCAATAGATTTTGTAACACCCGGACCCAATCAAGCTCAATTCTTTTATTTATTTGTTTTGTTTTAATTAATTAATTTATTTATTTTTTCACACGTTAATTTCCGCACGTTTTATCCTTTTCGTCTATTTTCTTTTTCTCCCCTAGGTCATCCTCTTGTCCACAACATGCATGCACACACACGATTCAGCTTTCATCCGCACACACATCTCTTATCTCTAGGGTTTTTTTTTCTTCATCGCAATATATATATATATATATATATATACACGCAAGTACCTGCATGTTGGTTTACCAAGCCTAGCTGCCGCAAAACTACCACAGCATTCTCCATCCACGCACGCACAGAATCTCCATCCACAAACCATCGTCTGTTTCAATCTCGTCCCTCCTTCCCTCATCCCCCAGCGTTGCACGTCGCGTGAAGCCCAGTAGCCACATCTCTTTCTGTCAACCACGAGGCCACCGTGGAACTGCCACCAGCAACCTCAGTACCCATCCCATACGAAACCGACGCAACCTGTACACACTGCATCTCCACGGATGGCAACTCGACCTTGCTGTGCGTCACCTCCATTTGACCATCACTGGAAGTCTAGCTCCTCCATTGTACACCGCTGCACCACCACCAAAGTGCCGAGAACAACCATCTACAGAGTGAATCGAAACTCCTCTATTTTGGGTTCGAAAAACAAAACATTCTTGGAGGGCACCGTGAACCACAGCCACCACACCACCTTCGTTCATGGCCACGGATCAGAACCACCTTAGCCATTGATCTGCACCTTGCTGCCTCAACCACTGCTCTCTCTCTCTCTAGGTAACACCTCCAAGCACATTCCGTGTGTCATTCTTTATATCTTGACTTTGTGCCTCTCTCACAGTGTTTCTCTCTCTCTCTCTTCCAGTGCTCCGCCGTGATCACCACCGTAACCTTCTTCGTCGCATCGCACAAAGCTCCTCCCTTCGCAGTGAGTACCTCGTGCCATTGTCCTCGCCGACTGTTGCACTGAGATTGCAGGAAGCGTTTTCTTTAAATTCTACGTAAACCTAGTTTTTGCATATTATTTAGATATGGAATTACAGTTTTGCCCTTATTATTAGATGAATTCAATTTGAAATTTTGTTTATGTTAAATCTGTTTTTACATGGTTTATGCGGAAAGTATAAGAAATTTACAGAAAATAAATAGGGTTTCCAAATTGTACTAATGGTAGCATATTAGTTTTACAGCAAGTGTGAAATTTTATATGATTTAGTCTATTTAAAAAAAAAAAGTTATGATTTATTTTAAAATATTTTGGGATAATTATATTATCCAGTATTAAACTTTATAATTTGTTTTCAATAATAAATAGGTCAGACTTTTAAATGTTTTGGTCAAAATTATTAAATCATCATTGATGATTTAGAAAGTGATGATTTTGTAATTTTAGGTTTTGAGGAATTAAAATAGGTTATTTTAGCATCTTAGGATTAAATATTGAAATATGTGTTGGATTGGAAATTTATGAGAATTACATTATTATGTTATAGGTGATGATTTATAATTGTTCGGCATTTTAAGGAAATTTCTGAAAAGCTAAGAAATCCAAGTAAGCGGGGTTCCTATGCTAGACTTTGTATAAAATAAAATAAAATGAGGTCCTTTTTGGAAAATGTGCATGTTTTCCTATGAAAAGAAATCTGAAAACAACCTTAGATATTTGTTCTGCATTACTCATGAGATTCTGTTTCTGTCATGACTAGTGTGGACATGAGCTTATTTTTGACATTCTGTTTCTGAACTTTGAAAAAGAGAGCGAATATGAAATTTTGTGAATAAGTTATGCTTTTGCGACCTGATTATGTTCAGTACTCTGTGTTGATAAGACGTGATACTTGAAAATCCTTTGGCATGACTTTCTGATTCTGTTCTGACTCTAATTCTGGTTCTGATATGGTGATTCTGATTCTGTTTTGCTCTGATAGTGACCTCTGTTTTGCCTTGTCAAGGGATATAATAGTGACCTCTGGCTCTGTAACGGAATAAAATAGTGACCTCTGGCCCTGTCACGGGATACAAAGTGACCTCTGGCCCGCCACGGGATATAATAATGGTTTTCTATTCTGAGTGCAATTGCTTTGGTAACATGGTGATTTATGTTCTGTTTGGCTTTCCGCAGGATGCACAACCCTACCACGGGGGTTAAATATGATCTCTGTTTTGATATGATGCTCTGATATGATATGATAAGATGAAAATGTTCAGTCATGTTGTGCCAAAGGAGTCTTTGTGTAACACCCCGTATTTTAGTGTATTTTTAATGAAGGAATTAATTTTATTGATGCAAAAATTTATTCTCTTGTTTCATAATTATTAAATTTTATTTGGGTTATTTTTATCATTTTTAGTTTATGAAAATTATTTTTTCGTGCTTCCTTAAATTAATTATTGTTGTGTGTTTAAATTCCTTCTCGAATTAAATTAATTTATTATCAGGTTTAATTATTTATTTTAATTATAATCATTGTGTTTGAAATATTTTATTTCACTAGCTGTTTTAAAATCGTTTCCGTTGAATCATTTTTGTGACCTAAAATGTGAGGATTGGACCTCATTTCTTTCCCTACATTTTTTTCTTTTCCTTTTCTTCTTTTTTTTCTTTTCTTTTTCTTTCTTCTTCTTCTTCTCTCCCGCCCGCACGTCCAGCCCTCTCTCTCTCCTTCCGTCCGATTTTTCTTCTCCTCCCAGCGCCGCCTGAGCCGGCGGTGGTTGACACCGCCCGGCCCACCGTCTTCCCCAGCTGCCGACGAAGCCACCCCTCCGATCTCAGCCTCCCTTGCGCCACCGTTAGCCACCACGAGCCTCTCCAAGCTGCGGCACTCTTTCCGCCGCTGCGCCGCCGTCGCACCACCATTGGCCACCATCTTCTCACCACTTCATCCTCGACCCCTTAGCTACCCAATGGACCCAACCCCAGCTCCGATCCGCCACCGGTGAAGCTCCACCATCCACATTTCTGATTTGGGTGTTTTGATCTTCTACCGCATCCCACGCCGCCACCCACGGCCAACCACCACCACCACTAGCTTCACCGACCTCCCTAGGCCCTACCCTAGCAATCTCGGGTCTTCGTTTGCACCCGTTCAAAAGTGGATTTTTGAGACCCACGGCCACAGTGTATTTGACACTGTTCTGTTACTGTGTTGCCGCTTCTTGCACTTCTGTGGTCCTTCAAAAATTGCTATATAGCACTGTAAGTATTTTCCAAAGAACTCTTGTGATTTAAATGTATTTTTACACTAACATATTACACTGTATTGAATTATTGATTGGTTTTGCCGGACTGAGTCCGAGGAGTACGGGGGTCGGATGGATTGGAGAATGAAGTTGTTTGTGTGATTGGATTTTGTTGACATTGTTGGTTGTTGGATATAGTTGTCGTGTTGTGTTCATTGCAATTTCATGCATGTTCATGTTTGTAACTGAAAACTGGGTTTTCGCATGATTGCATGCATGTTCTTGTGCTTATTTGAAAATTGAGTTTTCGTGTGAGAAATGATTTTGGGTATGTTTGAAATGTTTGGATTGACTGGTTTGAAAAAAAGGGAAAGAAACTGTAGAGATGGTGGTAAGCAGGGACGGTGGTAGAGTCCCGCCTGCAATTCCCGCCTACGGTGCATGCAGTAGAGATGGGGGTAAACAGGGATGGTGGTTGTGTCCCACCTATGATTCCCGCCTATGGTGCATGCAGTAGGGATAGTGGTAAGCAGGGATGGTGGTAGAGTCCCGCCTATGATTCCCTCCTACAGTGCTCTGATATGCATCCATTGTGTAGAAAGGAACTGTAGGGATGGTGGTAAGCAGGGACGGTGGTAGAGTCCCGCCTGTGATTCTCACCTACGGTGCACACGGTAGGGATGGTGGTAAACAGGGATGGTGGTTGTGTCCCGCCTGTGATTCCCGCTTACAGTGCACGTGGTAGGGATGGTGGTAAGCAGGAATGGTGGTATAGTCCCGCCTGTGAGTCCCGCCTACAGTGTCCGATAAATGGTTGGGTTTTGTGTAAATCATTTTCTGGAAAAATACTCTATGGATATTTTGGGCCAAATGGGATTTGGCGTGTGTTGGAAATAATCATTTTCGGAGAAAATGATGTTTTGAGATAAATGCATATTTCTTCATATGCATGCATGTTGGTCGCATTTAATGCATTTTTATTACGTGGTTATTTGGGTTATACTTACCTGCGGTACCATTTTATGGTATCGCAGATTTTGATGCAGATGAGGATGATGAGTCTTAGGCTTTGCCTCCATTGGAAGAGCGATCTGGGATTACTCTCGTGTATCGAGATTTATTATCCTGCTCTTTTATGTATTTATCCTTTGTAATATATTTGGGATGACTGTATAACTTTTTTTAAAGGTAAATTATTTTGGATACCTGTATTTAAATTTCTGGTACTTAGTTGACTTATTATATTATCCGCTGCGACTTTTGTTGTGCACTTTTGTATGTTGCACACACTTGGACACATTTCGTTGGGATTCGTGACCCGTGTTGTCACCATCCTAACGTCTCAATCCCCGTGTTTTTATATAAGGGGGGTTGGGGGCGCCACACTTTGAATATGAAAAGTTGGTTTTTGAATATGAAATGTTTGAAAAGTCGCTCTGATTTTCTGATAAAATGTATTTTTGAGATTTGCATATTGATATTGAAATGTTTTGTTTCTGCATTCTGAACTCTGTGAAGATGCTCATGTTTACACACTAGTATATGTCATCTGCTTACTGAGTTGTTGATAACTCACCTCTTATTTCCATATATTTTTCAGATGATTTTGAATAGTCCAGCTAAGGATTAGGATTATGGAGCATCGGTGAGATGATTCTTTAAGCATAGTGGTTTACTCATAGAAGATTTATGAGAAGTGGCGGATTTTATTAAGAGGTTTTGTAGTATTCTGATGACTTTATATTTTGGAGTCTATAAACACATTGATGAATTGTGGGTTTAAGTTATAAGGAGTAACTCTTCGGTCCCTGCGGGACCGGGGTGTTACAGATTTTCTGTTGTATCAGTAAGCTGGAATAAGTGGCAGTTTCTCTTCTTTACATACCAATACATTAATAAAGTGTAAAACTGAAGTATATATCTGACACATCCAGTGACCTAATAACCAAACTAACTCTCAGAATGCAATAGGCAAGACTGAGTTGTTTAAAAAAAAGAAAAATTGCATTCTTCATTAAAAAGCACAAAACAAGTACATTGCTTGTATGGTCATACAATTGATCCATTTGTCTAAAAATAAATCGAGTGCCACATAGAAACAACGACCACACATTGCGACCACAAAAATGTCAAATACAAACAACGGCCACAAATAGCAACCACAAACAACTAGACTCCACTGAACAGAGGCCATAAGCCTTTCTAGTGTGCATTTCTAGTGTTTGTTTTGCATCAAAGAGTCTTCCACTTGTGTTGTCAATATTAAGTCATTTGATGTTGGAATAGAAATGGAAGTTCTCATACATATGTATATGTCAAGTTAGCCCTCATTTTTAATGAAATTTGGTATTCTAAAACTTTTGATTCTGTTCTTTTTTTGTTTATTCCTCCATCGTTTCCTTCATTTACGATTCATATCAAACTCAAGAAACAACAATACTATTTTTCTTGGTTGACATTTAAATCAAAGCATATTTTTCTTGGTCTGTCTGTATCTAAAAAATGAGGAAAAGAGAGTGAGAGCAAAGCAACTACCTAGTTCGTGGCGGCATCGTGGTGGCAGAGATGATGTCGAGTGGCAGGTAGAGATCTCTTATCGGGGGTGGCAGGCAGGTAGAGGTATGAATTTTCCTCATTTGGTTACCATGTGGAGGAGTTGTGCATGATGCCAATGGTGGAGGAGATGAGCATGATGTTGGAACTCAAATGTGACAGAAACATCTAGGTCGCACGGGGTTGGGTAGCGGCAAAATAATTTATTTTTTGAATTCTGAATTCTGTTCGTGGAAGGCTACAATTGATTTTGGTCATTTTGGAAGGAGGTTATTTTGGTCATTCAACCTAGCTGATATGGACAAATGACAAACAGTAGCATACGCAGGGACTGGCTTCACAAACTGCACCTAGCAGTTCTCATACTGATATAGGTAACAAACGATTTGATGAGGGCCCAAAGATTTCACACAAAATATTATTACGTACAGTCAGAAAAAATATTTTTGTCAAATATTTTTTATTTCAGCTATGCTTGATCTGTACTCCAAGTTAGAAGTTTTAGGTCCCATTTGGATATTGAGCTGAGTTGAGAGAGGTTGAGTTATTTATGAATAGTAATGAGTTGAGATGGTGAAGTGAGTTTTGTAGGACCCACCTAAAATGAGTTTAAATATATTTAGATGTTAAGATGAATTTAGATGTATTTATGGGAAGTTAAAAAAGATTGTAGGTCCCGCGTGTAAAAATGTGTTGAGTTGAAAAAGGTTGTGGGTCCCACGTATAAAGAGGTTTTGAGTTGAGATGAGTTTAATAATTTGAGAGTTGGGTGTTTGGATGTTAGACTTAGTTTAAAATTAAACTGAGTTAAGTTGATCTCAGTTGAGTCTGTTCCAAACGAGGCAGAGTTTTGGTTTTTACAAAAATAGTTGCAAGGTTAAGGGGAATCATTGAGTGGTTGTATAAGCAATACTCAGTGCATGTTTGGGACTATGGTGGGAAATATAGCTTATATCTTTAGGGTTTATAGCTTATAACTTAAGTAATAAGTTCTACTATTAAAAAGTTATTTACTGTTTGGTCACCATATGTTTAAAACAGTTTCAAACATGTTACATTTGTTTGGAAACAAATTAAAAAAAGTACTTTCTGAGAAAGAAATGACGATTATTTGATTTTTTAAAAATTATGACAATATCCTTGAAAGTTTGAAAGGTGTAATTATCTGAAAGTTGTATGGGTACTTTCGCCCATCGGCAGTTTTTTTAAAATTCAAATTACCTCCCACATTATTTGGAAAAGCACATTTGAGAAAAAGTATCAAAATCTCAAACATAATTTCTAGCTTATTTGAGATTAAAAATGAATTTAATATGTCACATCTAGATCGAAGTTTGATCAGTATATTATGGGGAGCCTTGAAAATTTGACACCCAAACTTAATATCATAATGTGGTGGAAGGTAAATTCAACCAAGTTTTCGATATTTGCCAATATAGCACAAATTGTATTGGCTATTCCCATCTCTATTGTTTGCTTTTAGGTCGACATTTTGCATTAGAGATTATTTGATAGATCCATTCGAAGCTCCTTGACCTTGATAACGATTGAAGTGGCTATACACAAAACCAGGTATTAATTATGACTAGATGAGGGTAAGTTTGAGATTGACAAAAATACCACTTTTCCTTTTTTCTGATCTGCTAGGTTTTTTGTTTGTTTTGTTGCACGCTTTATGGTCGCCGCTGTGGGCCTTGGCTCTCAGGCGCCGGTTGGGCGGCTACGCACCTTTGCTGATATGGTTGCCCAGTCGCCTCAGGCCCTTCCAGAGGTTGATGTTCCTTTGAGGTTGTCGAAGGTGATAGATGGTGAGGTATGCATCATTTTCTCGAGGAGGAGATTGAACGTTCGGCTGTTCCATTCAAGTTTTCGATGGTTCTGAAATTTTTTTGACAACCCCCCTCGTTGGACTCTATCCGTTCATTTATCAAGGGTCGTTGGGGGTTGGTCTCACAGCCTATTGTTTTGTCTATGCGTAGGCCTCGTAATGTGTTTATTCGCCTCTCGATCGAAGAAGATTTTTTGAAGGCTCTTTCATGTTAAGCCACAGAGATTGACGGGGTCCCATATTGTGGGTTTCACTAGCACCCTGATTTTAATGAGGATACGGAGCCATCTATGGTTCTGGTGTGGGTGGTCCTTCCGGGGCTGCCCCCAAATTTTTACCGTGAGTCTCTTTTTAAGAATATTACTGCACCATTAGGTAGGTTCTTGCATAGAGATAATTCCACAAAGTGTGCTACTCGTACTGATGGGGCTCGCTTGTGTATTGAGATGGATGCAGCAAAGGCTCCTCTTCGTGGGATCTAGATTGGTATTCCACTTCAATCTACTAGCTTGCATATTGAGATTGGTTATGAGACTTTGCCGGCGTATTGCTGTCGATGTAGAATTCAGGGCCAAAATGTGAAAACATGCCATTGGCATCCATTGGCGGGATGGAGGAAGGAAGAAGGGGGAGCTGAAGAGGAAGGAGGTGAAGGATCCTATGCGACAGTGGGCTCCAAAGCCTGGGAATAACTCCGTGCAAGTGCAAGAACCTCAACAGGAGGTGGTTCAAAAGGGGGGTAGTGTTGTTCTGGGGCCAAGTCAAGTTGTAGAATTGGAGAAGATGGGGTCAGTTTCGGAGGTGGAGGCTATGGTGGAAGAGGGAGAGGTGAATATACTTCTTGATCCAGTACAAGTTACAAGCGCACTTTTCTGGGTAGAGGGATGATGGGGGCCTCTGCTTTGCAGGTAGAGGAGGTGACCCATGTTGCTATGAAGGATGTGGAGGCAGGGGGGTGAATGTTGTTGCTACGGAGAATGTGGAGGCAGAGGATGAGGTTGAGGTGGAAGCGAGCAAGGTGGAGGTAGTGATTGGTCCAGATAATGTACCATGTAGCACGCCTCTGGATGGTGTGATGTTAGAGAATTCTAGCCTGGGGCGAAGGGGGTAATTTTTGTTGCAACGCATGCTGCTTTACATAGTTTTTTGTTGTTTTGGGGGCGGTTAAGTCCGCCTCGGAAGGTTTTGAGGGGGTACAGATGAATTGATGTGTTACGTGAATTGGTGTCTGATGGTTTCCTCGGAGCCAGAGTGTGTGCATGTGGAGCATTTAGGGAGAGATAAAGACTACCCATCTATAACAGCCCGCTAGAAATTCATTGGTGGAATTTCTATTGACTTTAGGAATCTTGAAAACCACATAAGTTTTTACGAATCGACCAATCGCTCAGGTTTTAGTCTGTCGTCATAATCAGTGTTATTACTCACTTTGGTGCTTGATTTATGAGTTTAATTATTTGAGGTAGTTAGAAGTGTCAGATTGGGTTTTGGTCTAAGCCATTAGACTCAGTTGATTATTTAGGATTTTATGGCGCAATAATCATTTTTCATAATTTCGGATGAAACGTCTGTCGAAAATTGTGAAATTATTTTTAGGGGCACTTCGGGGTTGAATTTTGGTAAACGGTTTTCACTATAGGTTAATATGAATATTTAGAATTTTTCAGTAATAAGTTTATTATGCATTTTTTTGGAGTGAATCATAACCTCGATAAGCGCACCCAGTGCAGTATTTTCAAAATCACAGTGTGGAATGTCCAAATTAGGTTAGAGAAGTTTTATTTGGACACTTGGCAAGATCTTGGCCACATATAGTGAATAATATTAGAGACTTGGAACAAAGAGGAACCACTAGATGGATTTGTGAAGGAAGTCAAGGTGTGAGATCATGCCACCTAAGCAAAGCTCTGTTTCATCTGATCAATTAAATTATGCCAGACCAAAGAGGGTTTCAACCCTAGCAAAACCATAAATGGTTGGAATCAAATTGAAACCCCAAAAGCTTGGTTGAAACCAAAACTCTAAATGGTTTTCTCAAACCCTAAAGTTGGCCTCCAAACCCTTTTTAATTCGATTTATAGCATTGTGTTTAATCACTTGATTAAATCACTTCCACATGTTATTAATTAATCAAATCCTTGTTATGACATCATTATCCAACCTTTTAAACCTTAGAAATTTGTTTGGGCCAAGAAAAATTGGTTTTGGGCTTGATAGCATCTCAAACCCAAACCAAACCACCTTTCAACCCCAAATTGAGGCCCACTTGGTTGGGGCCCACCAAGGCCCACGAAATTGGCCACCTTGGCATAGCTTCTTGAAGAAGTTTCCTCCCCCACATGGTAGACCATCCACTGCCATTGGCTGCAACCCATTAGTGCCTTGATGTGAAGAGAAGTCCACTCCATCAACCTCCATCTCTCACAGCTGCTAATTTGATTGGTCAAGAGTATTTTTAACCATGGAAAGGTCATTCTGGGCGTGAAACTGGAGAGTATGATATGTTTTAGAATTTTTGACCAAGCTAATGGACATATCTTGGTCCGAAAATTTTATGGAATGTTTTTAGCATGTGTTTGTAAATGTTCATTGAGGTTTTGTTGCATGAATAAAGCTTTTGATGATAGATTTCCTTAGATTTAGAAACTTGAAAACTGGAAGTGGAAAAATAGTTTTTGTTTTGTGAAGGTTTGAATATTTCGTGGTTTAATCTTATTCCAAAGGCTTTGATATTTTTATATGATGATCCTAAGCCTCTTATATACATGTTAGGATGTTATTTCGAAGATATTTAGTATTGGTTTTAAAGATATGATTTTCTATGCAAGAGGATTTCGGTTTTTGCCTTAAGATATGATGTTTTTGGGTTAGATCCATGTTTTATTGAGTTTTAGCCATGTGATTTTAAGTTTGATGGCTGGATCTTCTTTAGGACACAGCTTTAAACCATGAGATGTTTTAGTTTGAATATCACATGTGTATAAGCCATGGATCAAGAGATT
Organism: Juglans regia; assembly: GCF_001411555.2. Taxonomy (NCBI): domain Eukaryota; kingdom Viridiplantae; phylum Streptophyta; class Magnoliopsida; order Fagales; family Juglandaceae; genus Juglans; species Juglans regia. The sequence goes on from NC_049916.1 coordinate 9,046,066, forward strand.
GATCAAAGTTAGTGGAGAGAAAAGTTTCTGTTTCGGACTAAGTTCAAAACCAAAAACTCTAAGTATTATTTTGTGATTTTTGGTGGCTTTTGTTTGATGATTTAAAGCATGGTTGATCATAAGATGATGTTATGAATATGTTAGAAGTAAGATTTGATATTTTGAAATTCTTGGAGATGTTTTTATTAAGGTCAAAACTTGTGATTTAAGGGTTTACTTTTTGTTAAAAAGTTTGGATCTTTTTACAAAACGTTTGGTGTTGATGATTAGCATTTCTTAATAGATATTTTAAGTGTATTTTTAAACTTAGGATAGGAAGATCCTTGTTACAAAATTTTGGTTCAATCATGGGCTTTAAAGATGGAAGAAATTGGAACCAAAATCAAGAGAAATGGCTTATGTATGTTTCGGCCATTGTGAGTTTTCCATAGTTGTGATTGGTTTTAAATTTTTCTGAGTTGTTATTTGAGTCTAGGACAAAATTTACTAGAGGAATGTAAATTTTGGTAATTTTTGGAGTTAGGATGTGAAATCTTTAAGTTATGGGTAAAATGGTCATTTTCCCACATGTAGAGGGTAAAATGGTAATTTTACTCTAAGTTTTCCCTCTTCACTTTTCTAATTATTAGTAATTAATTTCTAACTTTTAGAATACCCTCTTACAGTTCTTCGTGTTTCGCACTTTACACTCATTGGATGCGACAATCGAGGTAAGTTAGCTCTTAACTTACTATCAGTTTACTGTGTATATGTGATGGGTAAGGGAACTACAGTTTATGTTCGTATGTTGTTATAGATGCTATGCCATGTCATGCCATCACATGTTTATCTATTACACGAATTATTCTGTCAATAAAATCTTATATGCTATATAATATATTCTATCATATGTTACTATCTGTTGCAAGTATGTCACATTATGTATGCCATCTGTTACATGTATATCATGTCATATGATATTCACTGTCACATGTTATGCCATGTTATGAAATATTGTCTGTTACATGTTATGCCATGTCACGAAATATTGTCTGTTACATGTACACCATGTTATAAAATATTTTCTGTTACATTTATGTCTTAAAGTATGTCATACTTGTCATCTTACGTTCATGTCACGTTACGCTACGTTAGGACTTCTGTCTTTTATGTCACATTCATGTTACGCCACTTTACGAAATGTCATGTATGCCAGTTAAGTTATTCATGTCAATCACGATCCTAAGCGCTAGGATGAGGTAATATCCTAGTGGAACTCCTTTGTTCACGCTGGAGTGTCTAAATAGGTGTGAAATTCCCTGGGTTGACGAAGTACAGTCAACAGGTTGCGAATGGGGCCTAACTAGCTGGTCACCGGAGCACGCCAGGCACTAATGCCGATGGAGCCACACATTATGTTACGTGTGTCCACAACAAGTGTGGCACAAACAATTCATGGGGCCACAACAACTGTGGAGCATACACTACGTGAGACACAGCAATTGTGACACGTAAAATACGTGGGGCCACAACAACTGTGGAGTACATATTAACGCACTCACAGCTGGTATAGACACCTGTGTTGTGATGCGGTAATCGGCATGGACACACGGCTCAAGGGGACCCGTGTAACACCCATATGGTCACTTTATGAATAAGTCTATTGAAAAAGATTTCAAGTTCATGTATTTCACGTTCAAGTCATGTTTCACGTTATGTTATGTTCAAGTTTACGTTCATGTCAAGTTTCAAGTTCATGTCAATCATGGTAACCTCATAAGATAAGATTACTCAATCATGGTGACCCCATGAGACAAGAATATGTTTTAAGTTTATGTTTATATCATGTTATGTTCAAGTTCACGTTCATGTTATGTCATGTTCATGTTCACTTTATGTTCCAAGTTCACATTTATGTTATGTCATGCTCAGGTTCATATTATGTTTAAATTCATGTTCAAATTATGTATGTTCACATTCATGCTATGTTTCAAGTCCATGTTATGTTTCAAGTTCACGTTCATGCTATGTTGCTAGTCCATGTTATGTTTTAAGTTCATATACATGCCTTGTCACAACAAGCTAAGTTTCAGTTTTAGTTCAAATTATGTCATTTATGCCATGCGATATGTCAAGTTATGTTATGCTTACTTATGACTTTGATTATGCATTCATGCTTTTACTGACATGCATGCATTAATAACTTGTGTGGAAGTTTCCTGTTAATTTGCTAAGATTTGTAATCAAATCTTACCGTGGTAGTCCCAACTACCATTCCCCCCGAATGGTAGGCGATGTGTCAGGATCAGAGCAGGGAGCACACTGGTAGACTGGAGGAGGTTAACTAGACACCGTAGATGCAATACGGAGCTTGCCGCCTCCATAGTTAGGTCTTTGGATAGTATTCCGGCATCGTTAGTCGAGTTACGCGAGTTACTCAATGAACTAGCCCAATAGTATATTTTGGCATTGTAATTATGGAGTCAGGTCTCCGTTGTTTTGAGATTACAGTCTTCTGAGACTCGTGCTGTAATCGTGGATGTTTTAGGTATGCATCGTTTATGTTTTAATTATTTGGGATATTATAAGTTTGGTGCATAGTATTTCTAAAAAAAAAATATATTTATCCGCTGCGAATATTGCATAATGCTAGGTGCATGTTAGGAACATTGCATCTTATATGTCATGAACGGGGGCAGGTAACCTTGTGTTGCATGTCCCGACGCTTCAGATGTCCGTCCGATCACAAGCGGAATCTGGGGACGTCACACCATCTAATAGTGAAAAAAGAAAACGAGACAAAGAACTAGGCTCTTGAGAAGTTCTACCAGGGTTTCCAACAAGCCCTCTCGGTTGGATCTATCATCTTTACACCTTTGTTTTGGAATATATGGGGTTTACGTATGTCAAGGCAAAGGCTACGTAAACTCGTTAAGAGGAAAAAGCTGAATTTTCTTATGTTAGCAGAACCTTTTGCTACTGAGTCTAGGATGTTATCGTTTATGATTGTGCTTCAGTTTGAGAAATTTTTTTCGAATTATGGAAGTGGAGGAAAATTGTGGTTGTTTTTTTTTTTTTTGGGGGGGGGGAGGGTTTACAAGTTACGGTTTTGAATGTGAGCGCTCAGCATGTTACGGTTTTTGTGGCTCTTGATGATGGGAGGCTTAGTCTTTCTGTTGTTTATGCGATGTGTAATTACCATGATCGAAGGGAGTTGTGGCGGTCTTGAAAGCTAGAGATTCCGTCTGTGAGCCATGGTTAGGGCTCGGTGATTTTAATGTCATACGTTGGGATGAGGAGCATCGTGGTGGAAGACCTCGTTTGCGGATGGCTATGGATGATTTCAATGGGTTTATTGAAGACTGTGGCTTACAGGATGTGCTGTCCACTGGCAATTAATTTTCGTGGTGTGATGGGCAGGAGGGCTTGGCTCGTAGCTGGTCCAAGTTGGATCGGTGTTTGATGAATACAACTACAGTTGATTTGTGATCGGATGCTTTATTGCATTATTTGCCTCAAATGTCCTAGGATCATGCACCAATGTTTGTTGAATTAAAACTGGTGGTTTGTTTTGCCTCGCCGGAAAGTTGAAAAGGCTAAAGTGGCCCTGAAGGATTGGAACCATCGATTGTTTGGTCGAATGGATGAGCGTATATGTAGTTTGGAGGCTCGGAATGAGAGTCTAGAAGAATGTCTCCAGGCCCAGCTCTTGGAGGAGGTCGAGTGGACCTGTTGGTTACAAAAGAAGAGCTAGTTGTATGGACTCAGAGGGAGGAGACCAGGTTGTCACAGCAAGTGAAGTTAAACTAGTTGGAGAAGGGGGAAGCCTCAGCCCAGTTTTTTCGGTCTTTTGCATTGACATCCAAAACAAGGGTGAATGAGATGAAACTGAGTGATGTGCATATTTTGAGGAACTCAGAGAAATTACATCTGGCAGCAATTAATTTTTTTGGAGACTTTCTTCATGCTCGTCCACAACTTGAACTGTCGGACCTGTCATCGTTGGTTACTTTTGATGTGTTGGAGCAAGAAAATCAAGTGCTTGTGCAGCTCCCTTCATTCCAAGAGGTCAAAGAGGCTATGTTTTCCATCCCGATTGATACCAGCAAGGGCCTAAATGGTTTCGGCTCGGGTTTTTATTGTGCATGCTGGGATATTGTTGCACTTGATGTCGCTGAGGTGATACGAGATTTTTTTCAGGGTTGTATGCTGCCAAGGTTTTATACGGCCTCTTATATAGTATTAATCCCAAAGGTTCCAAATCCTACTGGTTTTGAGAAGTTTCGACCTATAAACCCTTTGTTCGGTATTTCTTAAGGTGTGTTGTAAAATTCTGGTTAAAAGGCTGTCTCCAATTCTATGTAGGGTGATTGGCCTTGAACAATGTGCTTTCATTCCAGGACGTAGTATTTTTGAGAATTTTTCTTTGGCCTAGGAGATGGTTCACCAAATTAATAAGCGTGTTCGTGGAAGAAATGTTTTAATTAGAATGGATATGGCAAAATCTTATGATAACATTGATTGGGACTTTTTGCTACATGTTATGAGCTCTTTTGGGTTTTCTAGTGGAGTTTGTGGGCTTATTAGTCAGTGTATTGAATTCCCTTGGTTTTCTATGGTGATGAATGGAACGGTGAAATGTTTCTTTTCTAGTGGTCGGGGCTTATGCCAAAGGGATCCCCTCTCGCCGTATTTATTTATTTTGGTGGAAGAGGTTCTATTTCGATTGTTGAAAAAACGTTTTGCGGATGGATTTTTTCAGCCATTTAATCATCCCCAAGGTGCACCATTAATCTCTCATTTGTTGAATGTGGATGATGTTATGATCTTTGTGAATGGAGGTCAATCTTCCTTTAAATTGATCCGGGATATTTCTCAGATGTATGAGGCTTGGTCAAGACAGGTAGTGAGTAAGGAGAAGTTGTAGATTTTTTTTCCTACGAATATGTCTGTTGCTAGACGGAGGAGTATGTTGCGTTTTACAGGTTATTTGGCTGGGTCCTTTCCAGTGAAATATTTGGGAGCTCCTCTAGTCTCTGTCAGATTAAAATTGTGTCATTTTGATGGCCTGATAGCTTGCAAAAGGGATAGGCTGGGGGGATGGCAAACTTGTTTGCTCTCTAATGGAGCTCAGATTCTTTTGCTCCAACATGTGGTTGCTAGTATGCCAATTCATTTACTTTTGGTTGTGCATGCTACAAAGGTTGTTTTGAATAAATTATGTAGTCTCATGAGTAAATTTTTCTAAGGGTCCTTGGGTGGACAGTCCAAGCACAAATGGCTCACTTGGCAAAAAGTGTGTAAGCCGATTAGAGAGGGTGGAGTGGGTTTACGTTGTTTGGATGAAGTGCAGAATTCCCTTTCGATGAAACTTGCGTGGAACTTTTTGTTGGGTAATTCTTTGTGGGTGCAGTACTTTAGAGCAAAATATGTTAAGAATTTACATATTTCTTTGGTGGGACAATAAAAAGGAACTTGGTTTTGGAAGGGCATTATGCGCTGCATGCCACAACTCCTTGGTATCTCTAAATGGCGGTTACGCAATGGGAAGGTTTCCTTTTGGCATGATAATTGGTCAAGTATCGGCCCTCTTGTAAATGTAGTCACTCTAACTGAAAATCCAAATTTACAGGTCAAAGACTACAGGATTGATGATGACTAGGATGTGGGAATGATCCGAAGCCTGGTGGGTGAAGAGACTACTGATGCAATTATGGATAGCCTGGGTACGTATAAGGTAGGTTTGGATGTCTTGATATGGCCTCAAAGCTTGAATGGTGAGTTTACATCAAAGAGTGTGTGGGAGTGTATTCGAATCAAGGTGTCGCGAGTTCGTTGGTCTGAATGGGTTTGGCATGCTCTGTTGCCCAAGAAGTACTCGGTTACGATGTGGAAGGTGTTTCATGCTTGTCTTAGCGTTCATGCTCGTGTATGGCAACTGGGTATTCCATTGCTTTCAAAGTGTGAATGTTGTGTTGGGGGGTGCTTGGAAGGCTTGGATCATGTCTTGGCTACTAGAACGGTTGCAAAGGAAGTATGGCATAGAGCTTCCTTGCAAATTGGCATTCTTTTTTATCCTTCTCGATCTTGGAAAGAAAAAGAAGAGTTATGGTGTCATCGTGCTTCAAGCTCCTCACAAAAAGGTAATGTAATTGGTCTTTTGCCTACCATTTTAACTTGCGCTCTATGGCTTTGGAGCTGCAAGGCACACATGGCAGGTTATGTGGCATCGGTAGAGTCCCTTTGGCATTCAATAAAGGCGGCTATGGCATGGGTAGGGATTCGGCTAAAGGCTGGTAAGAAGCAAGCTCTTAGTGGGGGATGAAAAGGTTTTAGGTGATTTTTCCATTCCGGTAAAAGCTTCAAAAGATAAGCTGGTGGTTATCGTTAGGTGGCAGAGACCGGTGCTAGGGTGGTATAAGTTGAATGTGGATGGAAGTTGTTTGGGTAACCCAGGCCAGAAGGGGGCGGTGTGAGTAATACGGGATGATGATGGTCATTTGGTTTTGGCCTTTTCAACGCATTTGGGTCATGGTACGAATAATTCTCCGGAACTTATGTCTCTTCTTTTTGGGTTGAGACACTGTGGGGAACTTGGCATAAGGAAAGTGGAAGTTGAATTGAATTCACTTTTGGTTGTACATTGACTACAAAGAAAGCGATGTGGGATATGGTACCTTGAGGACTATTGGGATGAGATTCACGAGATGTTTTCACTGATTCAGTGCGTGGTTCGGCATGTCTTATAAGAAGGTAATGGGGGAGCTGATCATCTAGCTCGCCTGGCTACGGAGTTGGGCTCTAGGACATGGGTGCAGTTCGGAGAGCTTTCTCATCTGCTCAAAGGAATCTTGAATTTAGATTAGTTGGGGCTGCCTTATTTGCGTTGCTAGTTTCTGGATGGGATCTTGTGGTTTTTTTTGCAGTTGTTTGCGTTGTGTTGCAGTTCAATGAGCTAGTTTGTAGTTTCTTTTTTGAATGGTTCTTTGGTTGGTTTTTTGGACTTTTGGGTTTCGTAAGTTTTTCAATTAAGTTGGTCTATTGATATGGTTTTCCTCCACCGTAAGTGATGGGTTTAATAAAATGGGGAGGGGATCACTAACATGTGACCCTCGACTCTTTTTTTTTGAATACATGTGACCCTGTATTCAAAAGAAAACTGGGTGATCCCAACGGGGAAGCCCCTAAAACTCAAAGTCAGATCTTAAAACAAATTTAGAGGAAGAAGATATGTAAATTCTATCATCAGCACCACAACTGCAGATTGCAGTGATCCTTTCTTGGTTGTAGCGTCAAATTGCATTCGAGTATTTCCACAGTTAGTTGAACCTATTAGCCTAGATTGAATACCTTCTACACTCATGTTAGAAAATATTCTCTTTTATACAAATTTCATGAGTAATACAAAACACATAACTAAAGTTGTTTTCATATTTCTTTTCAAAAGATAACATGCATATTTTTTTTTATAAAATTAATCTCAATTCATTTTCTTTTTATGCAAATGCTAGCATAGGAATTCTGCTTACCTAAACTTTTTAACTTCTCTGAATTTTTTTCACAACAGAGCAGAAGGACAATTAATCGTCACCTAAAAAATAGACACGTAACTTACTTAATTCCCTAAATAACCACGTCTCTTGACATTTAAGTTTAAAATATTAAAGTTACCTATTTTTCCAAAAATTCTAACATTCTCATAACTATAATTATCATCACTTTGTAAATTAATCGATATCCACTTAATTCTCCAACTATTAAACTCTAAATTATTTTAGTAAAATAAGGTGTATGGCTAGCATAAGTACTCAATTACAGTTAAGCCCATGTAAAATACATCTCCAGCTTAATGCTCTCTTAATATAATTGTAACAAAATCTATTAAAATAAAAAGTAAAATTTCGTTTAATAAAAATAGACTTAATCAGTTTTAAAGCGTTCAAAATAAAATTATACGTAGGTTGCGGAGGAACCAAACGGCGTCATTTAGGCAGGTAAGATTTTTTTCTCCGTTTCTCTTTTCTTTCACTTGCCGGTTTTTCCACCTTCCTTTAGAATTACAGTTTTTTCCCCTCATTCAAAAATCCCTCTCCCTAAATACAATGATCACGTTTGTTTCTCCCGTCATTTTGTATTTTGGCTATGTCTTAAAATAAACCTCAACCTTCCAAAATGCCCATCGACAAAGCAAAACAGAACTATTGAAAAAAAAAGCTTAGATAACCAAAGTATCATCTTTGTACTTATTCCACTATACTGACGTAGTCTTATACATGATTCCTAGTCTTGATCCCAACTGTACCATCAAAATTATCTAAAAAATGTAATGCCCCGGTCCCGGATGGGTCGGAGAGTTACCTTTTAAAACTTAAAATCATTTCTCATTGTACACATGTAAACTCCAATTCCTCATTTACTCATAGACCTTACTGCTTTAAACCATCTACTCCAAAATAAATAACTAAGATTACACAAAATCTCAACATAAAAGTCAACTTCCCAAAATACTAAGTCAACAGAGTAAAACGAAACTATTCATTGAAATTCCCCAATAATAAGTACCCTTTATGTATGTAATAGACTATGCTCACAAAGCCTTACCCATACTTCATATTCTTGAACCTTCGCTGAAGTATCCAACATATCTGAAAAATGTTGTGGAGATAAGGGTTTAGTTATCAACAACTCAGTAAGCAGAGGACATACGCTAGCTTGCAAACATGAGCACTTACAAAGTACAGTATGCATAACAAAATATTTTCTGAAGTTATCATGCAAAACAAAACATGTTTCCAAATGTAACAGAGCGACAGTTTTATGACAAGTAAAACCCAGAGTACTTTGGCATAACATAACCTGAGCATCATCATCACATCAAAACAGAGCATCTCACAGAGCAGAGACCATGTTTCACCCCCGTGGTAGGGTTGTGCTAATCCCAGTGGCCAAATTGGGTAAAGACAGAGGTGAAATGTTTCTTTTAGTCTTCTTAGAGCCCCGAGTGTGCACACAGGAAAGACCACAATAAAATCACTTTGTTTCCAAAGTGGGTGCACATAGAGACAGAGAAGTTGGTACCAACCCAAACAGAGCAGAGCATAACAAAGCAAAGTAGAGACAGAGTCAAATTCAAAATCAGTACACCATGCCAAAGGTTTTCAGATGCCATATCAAAATAAAATAGAGTACCAAAACATAATTAGATCCTTCTCACATACTGAAAATAAAAGTCGGAGCATCTTTTTAAACCAATGCACAATTTTTCAGATTCTCAATATCGCTCTTTTTTTAGATTTCAGAAACAGCATGACAAAATTTAGCTCATGTTTACACAATGCATATCAGAAATTATTTTTCCTTTTTCGTACAGATTTCATGAGTAATGCATATAAGCGACCGATGTTGGTTTTTCCCAAGTTCTCATTTCATCACAAAATATGCAAAGTTTTCAGAAAGTCAATCTTAGTCTCAATAATTCATATAAAATCTAGCATAGAAACCCCGCTTACCTAGATTTTTAGCTTTTCAAAAAATCTCCACAACAGTACTGAACGAAAATCAATCGTCACCTATCAAAATAATCCCGTAATTTCCATTAATATATGAAATTAACACATTTTTCAATACTTGAGCTTGAAACGCTAAGTAACCTATTTTTCTAAAAATCTAAATTTCTTGAAAGCCTAATATATCATCAAAACTCGAATGCATATCGATGTTCACTCATTTTTTTATTTACAAAGACAAACTCTAAATTCTTTAGACCTTAATAACAACCGCAATTTACAAACCAGCTACTTTCTACCAAACAAAGTTTGGACTAAAAATAAAGAGAGCCAAAACTCACATAAAATACACATGCAAGTTTTCTGTAATCATCTTGAAGCCCATCGAAAAATCATGTCTAATATGGAACCATCCTAATGACAAGGGTGTTTTGAGAAAAATTCATAAACATTGCCTGGGCTTTTGGAAAAAAACATGGAAATGATCAGAGTTTAAGAAAATTACCAGACCAAAACCGTGCGACAGAGGGATGTCCAAGATCACCGAGAGAGGGGAGAGTCACGACGGCCGGTGAGGTGGGCAGAGATTAAAGGTGGTAGGCGCGGCGGCACAGAATTGAGAGAGATAAATTTGATGAGAGATAGAGAGAGCCCGAGAGGTGGGGAGGAGGAAATCTACGTACTCTCCATGCATGCAAGGTGAGGGCTGCAGAAGTGGTGCTGGACGTCCAAAAGGTGGCATAAGACGATGGATTGGAGTGGCGTTATTCTCAAATGGTGCTTGCGATGGGCGTTGGCGTGGTGCCAAGAGAAGTGGGTGCTATCCACTTCGTGTTGTATGTCGATCTGTGGAGGAGAGGAGCACGACTACCGAGTGGTGGGGGCTGCAATCCGAACGTCGAGTCTTCCTTTTCAGCATCTTCTATTTCCCAATGAAGGTGCATGAGGGTGGTGGACAATCGTGCGGGAAGTATCGGGGCTAAGAGCACTTTACTTGCTCTGTTTTCTTGCTTAAAAATAGAGGCTTCGCTTTAGGTGGGTCATGGTGTTGCCGTGTGGGCTGGTGGTGCAGGGAAGAGCAGTGCTGCGGTGGCTGACTCGAGTTGGGCTATCAAGAGGCAGGGTTGGTTACGGTGGTGGGGTTAGGGTCAGCGTCGATGGAACCCAAGAGAGCAACTTGATGGGTGGTTAAGTGGTTCACGGTGGCTAAGTGCCTGTCTTTCGGTGGTTGCTCGAGGTTGGCAAGGGCTGGGCAGTGTTTGAGCATGGTGGTTCGGGTGGTGCAAGTTGAGTATCACAGAGGCTTATCATCGGTGATGCATGGTGGTACGCGAAAAGACTTCAACATGCTTGGGCGGCGTTGCTCTAATTCTGGTCCGCTGGTTCACGGCAACCGTGGCCACATCGTGTTGCTGCCACTGGATCGTGCATGATGCTCCCCGTGTGATGCAGTTTGGTTTTCTAGACAGCAGTGAGGGGTGCACTCGGAGAGATACACAGAGAAGAAAAGAAAAGGGATAGGGGGAACAGTTGTTGAGAGAAAATAGGACGTGGGTAACGAAGAAGGAAAACCGTCGAGTAAACCATTTAGTGGGGGAGAGATGAGAGGGAGAAAAATTAAATAATAAAAAAAATTATTAAAGAAGATAAAACAATAATATTAATAATCAAATAAATAAATCAAATAAGAGTGTACACACTCATAAATGGAGCGATTTTCCTTAGCAGCATAGCCTTTCACTATGGGTCCAGGTTAAGATTGGGTTCGGGTGTTACATTCCACCCCCTTTAAAAAAAAATTTGATCGCGAAATTTGCTACACCTAAAGCAAGATCTAAAATACTTAAGCCTTACATCTTCCACCCCTATTTTAATCCTCTGATAATTTAGCTCGATGCCTCGAATACCTTCTAATCCTTTAGGCATACAGTTCCGTGCAAAAAGTATCAATCGACATTCTCTCTAGCGTTCAGTTCAAATCTAGAAACATAACTTCAACAATAGAATTACAAGCCTAATAATAATTCGAAACTCTTCACATAATATAGTAACCTAAAATTCGATAAAAAAAATCAATTGTCCAAATATCTACACAATCTATAACCTTAAATCAAAAAATAACTAGACCCCACATTTAACCAGTCCATGCATTTTAACTCGACAGAGTCAAAATTCACAAATTCTAACAACATGTTTGTAGCCTCTAGCACATCAATGTCACTAATCTAAACCTCAAATTCCTAACCAAAGTCTATACCCAGAAATCAATGCGAAATCTGAACTTTAAACTTCATCTCCCTTTGAAAATCTAAAGTCTGCAAAATACATTTCAATCTTGACGTTCAATGAGACTTATGTACACTTTCCTCGAAATCACCAAGAATGTCTTCCTGAATCAGCACCAACTATTATCCTTAAATTTGATATGGATCAAATCCCAAAACTTGCCGCTATAACCTCGAACTAATAACAATTATTATCTAAACTAGATCAATACCTTCGATCCCCGAAGAAATAATCCCCTTGAAAATCCCTAAATCAATAACTCAACTCTGATCAGCCCCATATTAATGGTCATAGACTAACCAGTCTCCAAAATAAATCAAGCTAGCACACCAAGCCTACGGAATTAAAAACTCTAATCTTATTACAAATCAATCCTTCAAATCTGCAATTCTAAAACCTTAAATTATATAAGAATCATTTTTTGAAATCTGTAAAATCGATAAACTTATATCCAATAATAAAACAATTGCCTCCAGAAGCTTTCAAAATCTAAAACATTAAATGATAACAAATCATTTCCTAAAGTCTTCAAAACCATAAACCTTTGTGAAATTCCCATAAATCTATCCTTAAAGTTTGTTGAACTTACAACCTCCTATGTCATATCTCCATGAAAGCTAAAACCTCAATTATCCTATTCTCGTAATTTCCTACGGTCCACAGAATAAATTTGCTAGAACTGAAATCTCAAATATCATAAAAAAATAAAATAAAAAATATCGTTTCGTAAAATATGCAATATCTAAAACCTTAGATTTCATAGGATACATTCCATAGGTCCGCAAGTGCTAAAACCTCACATATCATCAAAAATCATAATATCCTGGAGAGCGCAAAATTCTACGACCTTAAATCTCATCAATATTACTTTTTTTTCAAAAATATGTTGCATCTCTAAACCTCAGATTCCAACTGAATCCATAAAATTAGCAAAATCTCAAAGTCAAAACTCAAAAGATCTCTATTAATTGATGAGCCTCTGCTCGAAGTACTTCAATCGCACTTGGATTTGCTTCTCCTTCGTTATTAGTCGCATTCAGATCCAAACTCTTTCGTAGTCGACGATGAGGTGGCATACGGAAAACTTGGATGTATAATAAAAGTTTCAAAATATAGAATTCATATAAACATATGCAAAAAGTTGTACACGCAACCTAATAACAAAAATATCTCTAAAATCTAAACCTTCAACCTTATCAAAATCATTAGGTAAACGGATTCAATCCATCTGTTGCTAACCCAAGTCGAACATTACGAGGATCTTCAGCAAACCATGGGTGTTCCAAGTCAAATTTCTTCCAAACTTGAGAGTCTGCAGGATGTGACAAAACATTATCATTCTTGACACTAGATGATGAGTGTCATGTCATATTTACAGCCGTTGAACGTGACATAAATAACCGTGGTAATCTAGGTATCAATAGAAAGTGACGTACGACCTTCTGCGGCACATTTTGTTTCTCAGTTGTCCATCTTGATTCATGGCAAATGGGGCACTCGTTAAACTGCTCATTCGCTCGTGAAAATAACACACAATCATTCTTACATGCATGTATTATATTGTAATCAAACTCGAGTCCTCTTTTCAACTGTTTTGCTTCGTAGAAGTTGCGGGGTAAAATATTGTTTGATAGAAGTGCCTCTTTAAACAGCTCGAGTAATATATTGACAGCCTTAATAGATATTTGGCACATGGATTTTATATGAAGCATTCTAATTATAAATGACAACTTATGGTGCCTTCTACACCCTGGATATAACTCACGCTGTAAATCATTCCACAAGAGGGTAAAAGTGTTATGGCATGGATCATTTGAATTTGAAAGATCTGTACCACTTTCATCCATAAACATTCTGGCATCAATGTTGCCCAACATTTACTCCATATCCTCTTTGGGATCATCACCAACAACCTTAGGATGTACATCTTCATCGATGTCTTCTTCTTTATCTCAAAGTTCGAATGACATTGGATACGGTTCTCCATGTAAGACCCAATCGGTATAATCTTGGTCAATACCTTTGACAAGCAGATGCTCTCTCACCAACTCTATCTTATGAGAATGCAAATTCTTGCAAAGTCGGCATGGGCATCTAATACGACCATCACTACCAATTGTACAGGATGCGAACTCCAAAAATTCCTTAGCTCCTTCAGCATATACATTGTAATCCTTACCCAACCGATCTCTAACTCGCATCCAACTCTTATCCATGTCTAATATCCTATTGCAAACAGTCACGTGCATCAACAAACAATCAATTATCTAACATATTGTGCAATTTCTTCATTTCATTGGGTAGTAGGACCTATCCCATTCGGAATTATAAGATCATAATCGTCAACCTACTAACTATTATCTGTCACGTCCAACAAAATTTCGGCAGCATCTCTCCATAGTTCTCCAAATATGCTTGTTTGGTCGTGCACACCGACGAGTAATACATCAATGCACCACCATCAAAACTGCAAATCCAGAGAAGAATAAGGGATGACTCTACCAAAATCATAATGTCGGATGCAATAGATATAGTTTGATAGTTTACGAGAATGATCTTACAATCCCAAACTGTCCACTCTGAACAATGCACCACCATCAATCAACCGTTCAACATGATTGATAACTCTCAAACGGGTTTAAGGTTTATTTCAATTGCAAGTAGAAGATACGATATTAAAACATAACAATAATAAAAAATACGAGAATAGAAGATGATACGAGAATAGAAGATACAAGAATCTAAGATTTTAATTCTTATGTATTTTAAGTATCTATATATATCATGGGTATTTTAAGTATCCTAAATATTAAGTGTATTATAAGTATTCTGATTATTATGTTTTTTAATATTAAGCGTATTCCTTAGTATATTAAATTTTACTTAATTAATTATTAGATTAATTATACATTATAGTTATTTTTAAGTATTAATTAAAATTTAATTTAATTATTTGTTAAGTTAGTCCTCATAGTTTTTAATTAATTATCTTTTAGATATTAATATGAGTTTAAGTATTAATAATTCTTATGTTTATTATTTTTAACTTATTTATAATTTAATTTTATTATTTTTTAAGTTAGTTGTAAGATAGTTTTTACAACTATTATCTTTTAAGTATTAATATGAGTTTAAGTATTAATAATTCTTGTAACGCCCCGTTCCCGCAGGTCCCGAGAGTTAGCTCTTAATACTTAAAATTAACTTAAATAACACAACTATAAAATCCAGAAAATCCCATAAAATATTAATCCACTTAATCAATCCAAAAATCTAAGTTCCTCCATAGCCACAATAAAGAGATCCCAATAACATAAATTAGAAATTCTTCAAAAACTTGAAAACATCCTCAACTCATCAAATTAAATACTCGAAAAATAAATCAGTTTACTAACTATGACTCTCAAATAAGCATATGTACTCTCAGGCACTTATTCCACTACGATCATCACACCTTGCTAAACTTTCTACTCTTGTTCTCCAGCTGAACTATCAAAATTATCTGAAAAATGTATGGAGATAAGGGGTGAGTTATCAACAACTCAGTAAGCAGAGAACATATACCAGTGTATAAACATGAGCATTTACAGAAATCAGAATGTAGAACAAAACATTTTCATTTTCAGAGTGCGGAAGCAAAACATGTTATCAAAATATTAGAGCAAAGATTTAGAAATAATTTCATTCAAAATATTCTTTGGCATAGCATAAATGATCATCATCATCGTCAGAACATCATAACAGAATAGAGACCATGTATAACCCCCGTGATAGGGTTGTGCATCTGCGGATAGCCAAGCAGAACATAAAACACTCTATCACCAAGGTGTGCACTCAAAACGGAGACCACTACTATAACCCGTGGCAGGGTTGTATCCACTATTATTACCCGTGGTTGGGCCGTATCCACTATTATAACCCGTGGTTGGGCCATATCCACTATTATTACCCGTGGTTGGGCCGTATGCCACTATTATCACCTATGGCAGGGCCGTAATTGAACAGAGCGGAAATAGAATCAAATTCAGAATCAGAGAGTCATGCCAAAAGTTTTCAGAAATCATGTCTTATCCAAAATGAGTACTGAACAAAATCTTCTAAACAGAACAAAATCATATCACAACATCATTTATGCACAAATTTCATATTCGCTCTCTTTTTCAAAGTTCAGGAACAGAATGTCAAAATTAAGCACATGTCTACACCAGTCATGACAGAAAATACGTTCTTCTTAAACATAATCTCATGAGTAATGCAGAACAAATATCTGAGGTTGTTTTCAAATTTCTTTTCATAGCAAAACATGCACATTTTCCAAAAAGGACCACAGTTCATTTTATTTAATGCAAAGTCTAGCATAGGAACCCCGCTTACCTGAACTTCTTAGCTTTTTCTGAATTCCTCAAAAATGTCAGACAATAATTAATTGTCACCTATAAAATAATCACATAATTCTCGTAAATTTCCAATTAATCATGAATTTCTATATCTAATCCTAAGCTTCTAAAATAACCTATTTAATTCCTAAAAACCCAAAATTCCATAACCTCGAATTATAAATCATCACTTTCTAAAAATCATCAATATTGATTTAATAACTTTGACTAAAACATTTAAAAGTCTAACCTATTTATTAATGAAAAACAACTTATAAAGTTTAATACTAGATAATATAATTATCCCAAAATATTTTAAAATAAACCATAACAATTTTTTTAATAAATACTAAATCATAACTAAAGTGAAAATAATAACATTACACCAATATTGTTTACTCTATAAAATAAAACTTTACCTAAAAACATGTTAAAAAATACTTAAGTGATTTTCTGTAAAATTCTTATACTTCCTACAAAGACCATGTAAAAAAAGAAAAAAATTTAATATAAACATAATACTAAATTGAAACCACCCAATAATAAGGGTAATATTGTAATTTCATATCCAAAAATATGAAATAACTAACTTTACGTAAATTCTTTGAGAAAACAATGAATGAGTTTACGGTGCAACAGTCGGCAAGAGTGATGTGAGGTACTCACCGAGAGTAAATGGCAACAGCCAATCGAAGTGGCACTGGAATGAAGACGGCTTCCAGTTGGCCATGGTCTCCGTTGCGTGGTGCTGGGGCTGCGGGGTGCGAGTGAGAGAAACTTGACGTGAGGGCAAAAGGAGCAGAGAAAAAAAGAGTGGGGGCAAGAAGGCTCGTCGTGGGCTTACCGAGAGGGACACGACGGACCTGGATGCACCACAGGCGTGTTTTGGAGGTTCCCACTTGAGGCTGAGCAGTTGGGCGGCGGTGTTGCGGTTCACTATGGAGGGAAGTAGGTGCTCTGCTTTCGGTGGTGCAAAATAGAGTCTTACGTGAGGCGTTGCTACAGTGCACTGCTGTTGCTGGGCGTTTCGTGGTCGTGGAGGCAGTGGCTATTCCACGATGGTCCCGTGGTTGACACTAGGAGAACTGGCTGCTAGGCTTCACGCGGTGGTGAGGACGGCACTGAAGTTGGATAGTGGGAAGGTGTATGAGGATTGCTCTATTTTTAGTTGTGAAAACAGAGGCTCACTGTGTGACTGCAGGTGACTTGGTGGCTTCATGCATGGAGTCTGAGGGAAATACAGGTTAAAGATGGTGACTGTGGTGTACGGCGTAAGAGCCACGATCCGTGGAGATGCAGTGCACGGGTTGCGTCGGTTTCGTTTGAGCTGGGCACGGAGGTTGCTGGTGGCAGCAGTATGGATGATGGAGGGCTGGCTTATGATTCAAGGTGGTGCGGCAGCTTGGGTTTGGGCAGTAGTTTTACTAGCATCGAATAACATGTGTCTATAAATATAATGCGAAAACCCTAGTGATAAAAGAGACATGTGTGTGGATGGAAGGGTAAGCCGTGTGTGTGCATGTATGCTGTGGGCGACGGGAAAATAAGCCGTGTGAAAAAAGAAATAATAGACGGAAGGAGAAGAAAACAACATACAACATGCGGGGGAAAAAATAAATAAATAAATAAACGGCCAAGATCCCCAAATAAAAAAGAAAATCACTACTCAAGTCCGTAATATAAAAAAAAAACCTAAAATATCAAGCTCAAATAAATAAATAAATAAAATCCATAGTCCAACTATACCAATTTCTGGTCCAGGTGTTACAATTCTTATATTTATTATTTTGAAGTTATTTATAATTTAATTTTATTATTTTTTAAGTTAGTTGTAAGATAGTTTTTACAACTATTATCTTTTAAGCATTAATATGAGTAAGTATTAATAATTCTTATGTATATTATTTTTAAATTATTTATATTACAACTCATGAGCACAACCGTTCGAACACTTAAGTGGTTGTTCGAACACGTTAATCCGTTCGAACGGAATATTATAACGTTTGAATGGTCTCAACCCAAAATCCAAAACATCAATAAGTTCAAACGAAACACTAACTCACAAAACATCACAAACTCATATTCAGAAAATACTACAAACATACAACATATATACTTCAAATAGCAACCCTCTAATAGAAGGGGGGTTGCCAAAAAGATCTATTAGTCTGGAGGCAGACACTTAAGCAACAAGAACATATGGATATCACAAAAGGGGAAACAATGGATTGACCATCTATAGAACACAGGTACAGGCGAGCACTTAGAAATTATGAAACAAATTCAAAAGGAGGTGGTCACTTCCATAACAGAAAATGAAATCAAGTGGCATCAAAGAGCAAAACAGCATTGGCTCAAGCATGGCGATAGTTTCACTGAATACTTCCACATGCAGGCAAGCCAGAGAAGGAAGATCAATGCAATCAAATGCATAAAGGATTCACAGGGAAGATGTGTCACTGAATAGGCAAAAAATTGGAGAGGTCTTCATAGGTTTTTCCTCCTCCTTATTTACTACTTCTCACCCTTCGAATGTTGAGAACTGCTTGCATGCAATGGGCACAAAGCTAGATATGGAAATGAAGGCCTAGCTTATAAACCCTTTCACTAGGGAAGACATTACAGCAGCTATTTTTCCAATGAATCCTTTAGGGCGTCCAAGCCCTGATGGATTTCTTGCTCAATTATATCAAAAACACTTGGAGGTGGTAGGTGAACAAGTGTGCAGTTACGCTCTTAAGTTTCTAAATCATTGTGGCTCACTCAATGATATTAATGATACCTTCATTTCCCTCATCCCCAAATTTCAAAGCCCCAAAAAAGTAGCTGACTATAGGCCTATTAGTATTTGTAATGTCTTATACAAGATTGTTTCTAAAACCATTGCAAACAGGCTGAAAGCTATTCTGCCCAAGATCATTGCCCCCAACCAGAGTGCATTTGTACCTGGAAGGCTCATCACTGATAACACCCTTGTAGCCTATGAGATACTACACTCTATGAACTCAAGAATGAAAAGCAAAAGAGGTTTCATGGCCCTTAAATTGGACATGAGTAAGACCTATGATAAGGAAAAGTGAAAATTCATTAAAGCCATCATGACTAAAATGGAATTTCCAATACACTGGATCAACATCATCCAGGCATGCCTTAACTTAGTATCTTACTCAATCCTAGTAAATGGAGAACCTCAACAGTGTTTCAAGGAGATCCCTTGTCTCCTTATTTATTTATATTATGTGTAGAAGCCTTCACCTCTCTTCTAAATCAAGCTGAGACATGTGGCAATTTAACTCCTATTTCAATAGGAAGAGGACCAGTCAGAGTGAACCACTTGTTCTTTGCTAATGACAGCCTCTTGTTCTGCCAAGCAAAGCTTGAGGAACTCAATTGTGTGCTTTATATTCTAGATCTTTATGAGAAAGGCTCAGGACAGGTTTTAAGCATAGACAAATCTGCCATCTTTTTTAGTAAGAACACTGCCCAGGCAACTCAAAAACAAATTTTGTAGCTTGCAGGTGTCCAGTCCACATCCAATTTTGAAAGATACCTGGGCTTACCTGCTATGGTGGGCAGGAAAAAGATTGCCTCATTCCATTCCCAAATTGACAGAACTTGGACTCGAGTAACTAATTGGAGAACAAAGTTTCTTTCTGCTGCAGGAAAGGAAATTCTACTCAAGGCAGTCCTCCAAGCAATCCCCACCTATGCAATGGGAATGTTTTTGCTACCAGCATCTATTACCAGTAAGTTGAATCAAATGCTCAGGAAGTTCTGGTGGGGTTTCAATGAAGATTCCTCCAAAATTCAGTGGGTCAATTGGAAGCAACTCAGCAGCGGCAAGGAAATAGGACGTCTTGGTTTCAGAGACCTGAGATGCTTTAATATTGCTTTGCTCTCGAAGCAAGGTTGGAGGGTCCTACAAAATCCAACATCCCTAGTGGCACAAATTCTAAAGCAAAAATATTTTAACAAGGTTGGTTTGCTTGAAGCAAAGTTAGGGACATGGCATTCCTTTGCATGGAGAGGCATATATGCTGCCTTAAAATTGTTGAAGAAAGGTCTCATATGAAGGGTTGGAAATGACCGAAAAGTAAACATTTGGCAAGACAGATGGATACATTCCTTACCATCTCAAAAAATTCTGACAATTCGAGAAGTAGATTGTTGGTGTGACAAAGTTTGTGATCTCATTGACCCTCAATTGAAGCAATGGAGGGAACCTCTTCTCTATGAACTCTTTCGTCAATAGGAAATAGATGGCATCAAAGCCATTCCAATCAGCTTAGGGGGGAGAAAAGACAAGTTAATATGGCAGTTTACTTCCAATGGCATCTACACAGTCAAAAGTGGCTATCATCTCAACAAAGAGAGGGAAAGAGAGCTAGAAGGGGAATCCTCAGCCAGGATCAGGGACTGCTGAGTGAGGAAGACAATTTGGAAACTAAAAGTACTCCCTGCCACTAAGATGTTTCACTAGAGAGCCTGTAGTGAGGCTCTCCCCACTCTAGCCAACTTGAAAAGGAGGAAGGTAGTAAAGGACAGCCTTTGCCTGATATGCACATATGAACCTAATACTTCTGGCCATGCTTTATGGGAATGTATTGCTACTAAAGATGTGGTGCCAAGGTCCAAAGAAAGTGCAGAAGCTATCTTGCCAGAGTAATTTGGTTTTCAATGTATTGGCAGGCCTTGTTGACACTCTTGATCCAGGAGAACTCGATGAGATAGCAGTCACAATGAGGGTGATATGGCCTAGAAGAAATGACTGGTTACATGGAAAAGTTTTTAAACACCCAAGTGATGTCACAAATCAGGCTAAGACAAAACTTTTCTCTCATAAGGAGGCACTTTAACTGGAAGCTGATTTTACTCCAAAGTCTCTAGCAAGGGCTCATAGTTGGTCAAAACCTGCAGTAGGGTGCTTCAAGGTCAATTGGGATGCAGCTGTACAATCGAGGGAGGGGAGGATTGGCATAGGTGTACTCATCAGAGATCATCAAGGCTTTGTGATAGGTGCCTTTCGTGCTAATAGACCCCTAAGAGGCAATGCTTTTGATGCTACTTTTGGCAACTGTTTTCTGCAAGGAACTTGGATTGAGGCAGCTCTGCTTGGAGGGGGACTCAAAACCGTTTGTGAACCTACTGACTCAGGATACCTCCAATTGGAGCATGGGTAGATGTCTCGTAGCAGATGCAAGCATTATACTAGACTCGGCTGCTACTTGGTTAGTTTCACATGCATATTGGGAAGCTAATATGGTAGCTCATAGTTTAGCAAAGGCTGCTCTCGAATGCATAGAAGATGTTTATGATATTGAGATATGTCCAAACTGTATTTTACCAATGGTTACCAAGGATATGTTGTAGTTTGGTTCCATTATATTGCTCTATCGAGTTCTTGTAAGTGTTTGACTATGATTAATGAGATCAGTTTTTCTTATAAAAAAAAAAAAGAAAAGAATAGCAACCCTCTAATAAACATATTTTGTGTTTAATCTAATAAACACCTACACAATATATATATAAACTATAAATCTAATAAACAATTATATTAAAGTATTATTTCTCCAATACATTTCTACACAATATATATTTCTATATATAAAAAATAGAATCAATAATAGATTTCGAAATAAAATGAAAAAGAAAGCCATACTTTTAAGCAAAATAAGTATGCAATCCTTTTTGTAAGATGATAGAATGAATGATTGTGTGAAAAAAATAGAAGATTTTGGAGAGAAAATAGAGAAGAGAGGAAAAGAGAAGAGCAAAGTGAGGGATTGATGGCGTGTGGGAACATTTTAAGTTCTCACTAACCGTTCGAACGAACATTTTATAGTACTATATACTATCATATATATATATATTATCATATATAATACTTTGATAATAAAGTATTATAATATATTACTATTATATATAATAAAATATATATTATGTTTTCATTTAAAGTATTATACTATCATAATATATATTATAGTATACTATAATATTACATATATATTACAGTATATATAATCTACTATAATAGTATATATATTATACTAAATTATAGTATTATAAATATAATATGTGATATACAATTTTACTAAACTTGAAACAAATATTGTTTGAATGGTTATGCACATATAAGTTATCGTGGGCAAAACTTTCTCGAACGCCACCGTCCCCACCGTTTGAAAATGAGAGAAAACGTTTGAATGCCCATCAATCACCGTCGTCTACCGTCGTAACACCACCTACATCAAACACGCTTCCTCCTAAGTGAAGGTATATACTTTAAAAGTTATTTTACCGTTTATTTTTATGGTTTTATGGTTCTATTTGTTTTCTCTAGAAAAATTATATTTTTTCATCAATAGTCATTGTAGAACACCACAAATCCACCGTAGGATGTTTAGAAATGAAAAGTAGTTTGTGCTTTGTTGAAGAAACCCACGGAATCGAAGTATTTTTAGTGTTTTCATGGCCGCTAAGTTGACTCAGTCATGGGCGAGCTCAATCTGTTTTCCATTCGAACGAGTTTAACCTTTCCGTTCAAACACTTTTTTAAACGTTCAAACGGTTTGAACCAAACAAGTTGTTTTTCGTTTGATCACTTTTTTCTTGTTTGAACATTATAATTGCATTTCAACCACTATATATTATGTTCAAACCATTTACTTTATATTAGCTTATTAAATTATTTTCATGGTTTTATGAAATTGTTCTATCAATTAATTTATTAAATTGCTATAATATATAATTTTGTAAATCTTTTCTCATATTAGATTTTATCACTAATGTTGAATATATATTTTATTTTTTAAATTTTAGGTTCATAATAATGTCTTATAGGGGCCGTAAACATGGTAGATTAGAGGAACCTTCCATCCAAACAGTTCGAGAGCTAGCTGTTTTACTTGAGCGGCAGGTAAAACTGTCTGATTTTGTGACTCCTATATGGGAGGGTCATTCCCTCCCATCAATATTCAATGATTATGGTTGGGTACCAATCTTAGATCAACGCCAAGAAGGAATGGAGCTCATTTACTATATTGACATCTTTGCTGAATTCTATAAAGAGCTTGGTGGTGCCAGCTCAGATGGTAGAGGGGCATACAGGATCTATGTCTGAGGAGCTCTTGTTATATTTTCAACGAACGGACTCACTACATATCTCGGTATTCCTAGGCTAGTCGATGCCTATCTGAACCTGCCACATAGAGAGTCTGATCATTCAGGTGATGCAAAGAGGCATCAGGACAAGGGATCAATTTACATAGATGAGTTTGTTACACTTGTTGATCATAAGGTCAGAGACTTGATTGTTGGTCCAGATGATTCAATGTACGCTGGGACGAAGAGCATTAGGCAGGCAGATTTATCTTCTTTCTTCAAGATCATGAATTTGATCATTGCCAATAATATTGACCCTCGGCAGCACGAGATCGAGGTTAGCATGGATCGAGTGAAATTTATGATACAGGTCGCTCGTGGGATTTCGATCGACCTCGTGGGGTATATATTTGAGAGGATCCAATCAGAGGTTCGATACATTATGACAGAGATATTGTTGTTTGGGATCCTGATCACTCGATCTTTGCTACATTTCGGGGTCGTGCCAGAAGTTGCCGAGCATGCATGGGAGCCGATGGAACCAATCAACAGCACCACCCTGTCACAGAGCACGAGACACTCGAGATTTCACTTTCATGGACCTATTCCTGACATGGCTGATATTCAGAGAGATGTATACCTGAGAGATCCTGGAGTATCAGCTGGTGAGGCATCTACACAGGCCGAGGCATCACGCACATCTACTCGTGAGGAGATGGCTGACATACTGCGTGCTGAGATCTGCATACACACATCAGCGGTGATCGATGTAGTGCATACTGCCATGTTTGAGTTGGGTACAGAGATTACTGCTAGCATCTTTGAGTTACATACAGAGATTAATGCCAATAATGCAACTCAGGTCACGCTCAGTACTCGACTGACACAGGTAGAGACACGATTAGCTGCAGTCGAGGATGTGTGTAGAGATCTCGCATTACAGTAGTTTCTATTTTTTATTTTTATTTTTTTGTTATATTTATGGACAATATATATGGTGTTTTGATAATTTGTTTTAGTTGTAGATTAACTATTTTGTCTTTTGTGAAATAATTATTGATTTATATTACGTGGTGCTTGGCTGATAATATTTATTTAACTAAAAATCTTATTTAACATAAAAGAAATCATTAAAATATTTTTAAATTAATTACATAAAATTAATTAATGAATTTGTATATATGATATATATATTTTTTATATTTTGAGTTACGTACCGAGATTAATATTATATGTTCGAATGTATAAATATGGTGTTTGAATATGTTTGAACTAAATATATTTCGTTCGAACAGTTTAGAAACTTTCCTGCCAGGTTTTGCTACCAAATCTTTTCCGTTCGAACAAAAACATTTATCATTCAAATGGTTTTGAACTTTTCTCGGCATAATAAATTACTTCCCCGCCAAGATTTTTCTGTTCGAATGGATTTTTTTTCATTCGAACAAAAAACAAATTTTGAGACAATTTAATTCGTCACAAAAAATATTATTCGAACAGATATTTATCCAGTCGAACGGTTTTGTAAAATCATCAATTTTTTCAATTAAATTTCTTCCTTAAAAATTAATGCTGGAGGAATACTAAAATACGACGTACATATATAGATCAGCACCGGTAAAGAGTATAAGACACAACACATAAATGTGGTGTCGTAACATGAACCCAAGCATGCAGAACTTAGTTGGCTGTTGATGCATTAATGTTAATTATAAGTAGTCATGAAACACCAGCTTGATTGACATGTGTTGAGGATCAAGAGCTCAGCGAAAAGGTGAAATGGTGGCAAGTGGCAAGTCAGTTTGACGAGTTCTGCATGTAGTACTACTAATGATCATATCTTTTTCGGTTTTCGTTTGAGTCAGACAAACTGAATTTTGAACTCGTTCTAATTGTCCTGATCATCCTAAGCTTCTAGTGTTGTTCAGACCGCGGGAACTTGAAACAGATCTAGCAATATTAAATTGCATCAAGCTGGTAATAATTAATAATGAGAATTCATAAGTTCATCTTGATGATCGAGTCCTGCATGTCCCTATATATCAGTCTGTAGTAATTTATATGTGAATTAATTGTCACGGTTCATACTGCATGCGTACGTGGCTACACTCGATCGACGGCATTTACTTTGAGCGCACTGGTCATGCATTTTAACGTACACGCGGATATTCATGCACTGCGACGTACGCAATATTCCATGCGTAGAAGTAGAATTATGCTGACCAAAAGATAGATGAAAAAATAATAATAATGATAAAGTAGAAGAGTTAAAATGTCATCTAATTAACATAGAAGGAAAGGTATTTTAGTTTGGCTCATATATGTGCAGTGGTACTGTCGTTTGCCATATTAATGTTATGGAAATTAATTGGTTCCAAAAATATTAGATCAAAATAAATAAATAATAATGTGTCTATTAATTTATTAATTCGTCATTTGAGTTTTTTATTTTCAATAGGGGACGTTGTAGATTGGCAAGGAGGAGGCCCAAATTTCATTAGATAAAAGAAAGACATATATATATATATATATATATATATCTGGGCCTTTTCTCACTTCCGGCCTCTTCCTTCCGCACAATCATAAAACAAGAATTATATATAGCCCATGCATTCTGACAAAAGAAATACATAGAATTTCTTAGATCTTATTATCTCTAATCATATTAACTGAAATGGCATATATATATATATAATATTAAGTAACTAATTTGTAAGTGAAGCACTTACATAAAATGTTACTTCATATATATGCAGCAACATCATTTGTAACATCCCAGTCCCGGATGGGGTCAGTGTAACGCCCCGTTCCCGGAGGTCCGGAGAGTTAACTCTTAATACCTAAAATCAACTTAAATAATACAATTATAAAGTCCAGAAAATTCCAAAAAACATTAATCCAGTTAATTAAACCAAATATCAAAATTCCTCCATGGGGACAATAAAGAAAAGCTCAATAACATAAATTAAAAACTCTCCAAAACTCGAAATTATCCTTAACTCATCAGATAAAAAAATAACCAAAAAATCAAATCAATTTACTAACAACGACTCTCAAATAAGCACTTGTACCCTCAGGTACTTATTCCACTTCGATCATCACACCTTACTAAAACTTACTACTCTTGTTCTCCTACTGAACCATCAAAATTATCTGAAAAATATATGGAGATAAGGGGTGAGTTATCAACAACTCAGTAAACAGAGAACATATACCAGTGTATAAACATGAGCATTTACAGAAATCAGAATGCAGAACAAAACATTTTCATTTTCAGAGTGCGGAAGCAGAACATGTTATCAAAATATCAGAGCGAAGATTTAGAAATAATTTCATTCAAAATATTCTTTGGCATAGTATAAATGATGATGATCATCATCAAAACATCATATCAGAACAGAGGCCATGTATAACCCCTGTGGTAGGGTTGTGCATCTGCGGATAGCCAAGCAGAACATAAAACACTCTGTCACCAAGTTCTGCACTCAAAACAGAGACCACTACTATAACCCGTGGCAGGGCCGTATCCACTATTATTACCCGTGGTTGGGCCGTATCCACTATTATAATCCGTGGTTGGGCCGTATCCACTATTATAACCCGTGGTTGGGCCGTATCCACTATTGTAACCCGTGGTTGAGCCGTATGCCACTATTATCACCCATGGCAGGGCCGTAACTGAATAGAACGGAAACAGAATCAAATTCAGAATCAGAGAGTCATGCCAAAGGTTTTCAGAAATCACGTCTTATCCAAACAGAGTATTGAACACAAATTTTCGAAACAGAACAAAATCATTTCACAACATAATTTATGCACAAATTTCATATTCGCTCTCATTTTCAAAGTTTAGAAACAGAATGTCAAAAATAAGCTCATGTCTACACCAGTCATGACAGAAAATACTTTCTTCTTAAACAGAATCTCATGAGTAATGCAGAACAAATAAGTGAGGTAGTTCAAATTTCTTTTCATAACAAAACATGCATATTTTCCAAAAAGGACCTCAGTTCATTTTATTTAATGCAAAGTCTAGCATAGGAACCCCGCTTACCTGGACTTCTTAACTTTTCAGAATTTTCCTCAAAATGTCGAACAATTAACAATTGTCACCTATCAAATAATCAAGTAATTCCCGTAAATTTCCAATCAACCACTTATTTCGATATTTAATCCTAAACTTCTAAAATAACCTACTTAATTCCTCAAAACCTAAAATTTCATAACCTTAAAATTTATCATCTTTTTCTAAAATCGCCACTGTCCAATTGATAACTTTGACTAAAAACATTTAAAAATCTAACTTATTTATTAATGAAAACAACTTATAAAGTTCAATACTAGATAATACAATTATCCCAAAATATTTTAAAGTAAACCATAACTATTTTTTTTTTTAACTAGACTAAATCATATCTAAAGTGTAAAAAACAACATTACTCCAATATTATTTACTTAAAAAAAAAACTTTACTTAATAACATGTTAAAATAATTTTTTGTAATCATAATTAAATAACAGTATACTAATACATAATAAAATATAAAAGCCCATTAATAAAACATGTAGTACAGGGCATTACGGTAATTTCAATTAATTCCTTGAAAACTAACCAAAACAAAACCTACGTAAATTGAATAACATGCACGGCGGAAGCTACCCAAGAGAAACCGAGGCAAGCGTCGAGGGTGAGGCGCGACGGGGCTGACTGGAGGGACTGCGGTGGCGCAGCAGAAGAGCAGGAGAGCGGCGAAGCTTCCGTCGAGCAGCGCTGGGCACTAGAGAAAGAGAGGGAAAAGTAAGCGAGAGAGGGCGAAGAGAAAGGAGGGAGTAACCGAGGGAGGTACTCACCGTGAGGGACAAGGCGGAACTGAGGCGGCTCGAGGCTGACGGAAAAGTGACAACCGATTCTGTGGCTGGTCCAATAGTTTTCCCGATGTACGGTGGTGACCAACCGAATTAGTGGTGATGCTCTGTTTTTTAGAGGAGAAACAGAGGATTTTAACTCGGTAAAAGCATGGGTTGCTGTTTCCCGTGGCTGTCGAAAGTGTTTTCTGAGGGTTGTTCTGGGCGTCGGTTTTACGTGGAGATGGAGGTTGGGGGAGGACGAACCTGGCAGCAGTGGTGACGAACACGTTTGGGCTTCCATGAGGGTGTTGGACGGCAATGGGGATGGCTGAAAGGTGCAGAGATGACTGTGGGAAACCGAGAGGAGAGGGAGAGAAAAATCACAAGAAGCGGCTATTCTAGGTTTTCGTCATGCACACTAGTGGTTGGCTACGGATGCAAGGTTGACGAGTGCTGAGTCGAGGGCTACGGGTTGCTATTTGTGTGGGGAGGAGTTTCTAGCGGCGGCAGTGTTGGGTAAATTCTCATTGCTTGGAAAAAACATATGCATCTATATATATGTGAGGTGAAACCCTAGAGAGACGAGAGAGACGTGTGTGTGCATGCATGTCGTGAACGAATGCATGTGTGTATGCATGCTGTGCGACGGAAATAAGCCATGCGAAAAAGTAATATAGACGGAAAGAGAAGAAAACGAAAAAAAATAAAACATGCGGGGAGAATAAAAATAAATAAATAAATAAACGGCATAGATCTCCAAATAAATAAATAAATCCACAGTCCAACTATACCAAATCTGGATCCAAATGTTATAGTTAGAGAGTTACTCCCTATCACTTAAACTCACATTCTAACAATATATTTATAGACTCCAAATTCTCAATATAATATAAAAATTATTATTTCAAACCAACTACTACAATATAATCAACCTGTCAAAATACTAAGTCATCAAAACATGACAAAATTACTTAATAGACTTCGTCAATACTCATAGAAACCTTATATATTTAATCCACAATGCTTAAATCATCTTACTCATGCTCCATTATCTTGATCTTCAGCTGAAATATTCAAATTATTTGAAAAAAAAATTGTGGAGATAAGGAGTGAGTTATCGACAACTCAGTAAGTATAGAACATATACTAGTATGTAAACATGAGCATTTACAGAGTTCAAAATGCAGAACCAAAAATTTACTTTCAAAATGCAGAATCCAACATTTATTTTGACATACTAGTATGTCAAAATATCTGAACGAAACTTTTAAAAACATTATTATTCAAAAATCCTTTGACATATCATAAACTGACATATTATTTTCATATCATATCAGAGTATCACATCGGGACAAATACCATATTTAACCCCCGTAATAGAGTTATAAACCACCATTATACCCATGGCTGGGCTGCATACCAAGTTTAACCCCTGTGGTAGGATTATAAACCACCATTATACCCGTGGCAGGGCTAAATACCACTATTATACCTATGGCGGGTCTATATATCAGTATTATACCTGTGGCGGGAGAGTATACCACTATCACTACAACAAAATTGACTTTTAGGGACAAAATTATTTAGAGACGAACTACATTTCATCCCTAAAGTCATTTTTGAGACAAATTTAAATTTCGTCTCAAAAAATTGATGGCTTTACAAAATCGTTCAACCGGATAAATATCCGTTCGAACAGTATTTTTTGTGATTACTTGAATTATCTTAAAAGGTTTTTTCCATTCGAATGGAAAAAAATACGTTTAAACAGAAAAATCTTGGTGGGTGTAACAGCCCGCTAGAAATTCATTGGTGGAATTTCTATTGACTTTAAAAATCCCGTAAAAATCCTACAAGTTTTTATGAATCAACCAATCACACAGGTTTTAGTCTGTCAACATAGTCAGTATTATCACTCACTATGGTGCTAGAAATATGAGTTTTATTTATTTGAGATAGTTAGAAGTGTCAGAATGCGTTATGGTCTACGCCATTAGACTCAGTTGATTATTTAGGATTTTATGGCGCAATAAATTTATTTTCACATTTTTAGACGAATTGCCTATTTGGCACTATGAAATTATTTTTAGGAGCACTTCGAGGTTGAATTTCAGTAAACGATTTTCACTGTCGGTTAATATGAATATTTAAGAATTTCTAGTGCTAAGTTTATGATTCATTTTTTGGAGTGAATAGTAACATCGGTAAGCACACCAATTGTAGTGTTTCAAAATCATAGCGTGAAATATCCAAATTAAATTAGAGAAGTTTTATTTGGACACTTGGCAAGATCTTAGCCACACTTAGTGTATAATATTAGACACTTGGCACCATGAGGAATGTTTGATGGATTTGAAGTAATCAAGGTGTGAGATCATGCCACTTAAGCAAAACTTTGTTTCATCTGATCAACCAAATTGTACTAGACCAAAGAAAGTTTCAATCCTAGTGAAACCCTAAATGGTGGGAATCCTATTGAAAGCCCAAAAGCATGGTTGAAATTGGAACCCTAAACGGTTTCCCCAAACCCTAAAGTTGGCCTTCAAACCCTTTCGAATCCAATTTCTAGCATTGTATTTAATCACTTGATTAAATCACTTCCACACGCTACTAATCCTTCAAATTTTTGTTATAACATTATTATCCAACCTTCTTAACCTTAAAAAATTGATTAGGCCAAGTGATATTGCATTTAGGCTTGATAGCAACCCAAACCCTCTTTAAACCCCAAAATTTAAGTCCATTCGGTTTAGGCTCATTAAGGCCCACGAAATTGGTCACCATAGGATTTCTATTTGGATATGTTTTGCACCCACACTTGGCTGGCCAGATCTTTACAAAGAAGGGCCTATAAGGTTCTTGAAGTACAAAGCTAAAGGGGCCACCTCACTCTTTCACTTCTACACTCCACCTTGAGGAAAGATCTTGGACTGATTTTTGTTTATTGCAATGAGAACAAAATGCCAACACTCAAGCTTTCCTTCAGTCCTATCACTTTCTATAACATGTGTAAGAGGCTCTCCAGTCCACTTCCCATGAAAAACAACCCTTCTTTACACTTTTCCTTCATACAACACAAAAGACATTCTTGGACAGTTTTTCTTATCTCTTTTGCAATCATGATTCGAAGCTTTTTTATGTAGTCTCTTGCAAATTTCCATCATAAAAGTTGTTCCTTTTGAAGTCTAGTTTATGTGGATACCTTATTCGTTCCATTTGGAGATCATTTGATTGGTAAAAAGTTGTTTATACCCCATAAAGATCATTCTGGGCAATAAATTGGAGAGTGTGTTATATTTTGGAGTTTTTGACCGAGCTAATGAGTAGATCTTGGTCCGAAATTTTTATGGAGTACTGTTAATATGTGTATATGATTTTTGGTTAAGGATTTGTTGCATGATTAAAAGTTTTTGTGAAATATTTTCTTGAATCTAGAAACTTAGAAATTGGAAGAGGAAAAACAGTTTTTGTTGTGAGAAAGTTTGAATCTTTTATGGTTTAATCTTATTCCAACGGCTTTGAAATTTTTATTGGAAGATTCTAAGCCTCTTGTATACATGTTAAAATGTTATTTTGAAGATATTTGATGTTAGTTTCAAAGATATGAAATTTTATGCAAAGAGATATTCGGCTAGGCTAAAAGGATGATGTTCTCGGCTAAATTTATGTTTTGGTTGATGTTTAACCATGTGATCTTGAGTTTGATGCTTGGACATGTTTTAGGAAACCTTTTTAAACCATGTGATATTTTGGTTTGATGATCACTTCTTTATAAGTCATGGATCAAGTGGTTGATCAAAACAAGTTAGAAACAAAAAATCTGTTTTGAACTTAGAAGAAAAACCAAAACAAGTTCAAGTATGGTTTTAGTGATTTTGATGACTTTTGTTCATGATTCAAAACATGATTATTCTTAGGAATATGCTATGAGTATAGTAGAAGAAGAATTTTTGTTTAATCATGAATTTTGAAATTTGAAAGAATTACAACAAAAGTCAAAGGAAATAGCCTTTGTAAGTTTCGGCCCTATAGAGTTTTAATGACTGTGTTTAGTTTTAAATTTTTCTGAATTGATATTTGAGTTTAGGACAAAATTTAAATTTGGTATGTAAATTTTGGTGATTTTTTAAGTTAGGATGCAAAATTCTTAAGTTATGGATAAAATGGTCATTTTCTCACATGTAGAGGGTAAACTGGTAATTTTACTCTAAGTTGATATTTTTCCATATTCCTAATTGTTAGTGATTAAGTTCTAATTTTTAGAAATTACAATTTTCAGTTTCTCATGATCGCACTTGAGTTTTACCTAGAAGCGTGAAGACTAAAGTAAGTTAGCTTTTAACTTACTATTTGTTTAATGTGTATGAATGATAAGTAAGGGAACTAAAGTGTATGTATG
This sequence comes from Juglans regia, assembly GCF_001411555.2. Taxonomy (NCBI): domain Eukaryota; kingdom Viridiplantae; phylum Streptophyta; class Magnoliopsida; order Fagales; family Juglandaceae; genus Juglans; species Juglans regia. Next base: position 9,078,560 of record NC_049916.1, read on the forward strand.
TATGTTATTATATGTGTCATGCCAAGTCATTACATATTTATATGTTACACAGAATTTATTCTGTCACGAATTATTCATCTGTTACACAAGGTATTGTGTCACGTATTGCTACACATTGCTACACATTGCAAGTATGTCATGTTAAGTTAAGTATGCCATCTGTTACACGTATTGCATGTCACGTAATATTCACTGTCACATGTTATGCCATATTACGAAATGTTATCTGTTATATGTTTGGCCATGTTATGGAATATTGTCTGTTACATGTATGCCATGTTATGAAATGTTGTCTGTTACATTTATGTTTCAAAGTATGTCATGTCTGTCGTCTTACGTTCATGTCATGTTACGCTACGTCAGGGCTTCTGTCTTTTATGTCACGTTCATGTCACGTCACGTTACGAAATGTCGTGTATGCCAGTTAAGTTATTAATGTCAATCACGACCCTAAGCGCTAGGATGGGGTAATATCCTAGTGGAACTCTTTTGTTCACGTTGGAGTGTCTAAATAGGTGTGAAATTCCCTGGGTTGACGAAGTACAGTCAACAGGTTGCGAATGGGGCCTAAGTAGCTAGTCACTGGAGCGCACTAGACACTAACGCCGATGGAGCCACACTTTATGTTACGTGTGTCCACAACAAGTGTGGCACAAACAAATAAGTCATGGGGCCACAACAACTGTGGAGCATACACTACGTGAGACACATCAAGTGTGACACGTAGAATATGTGGGGCCACATCAATTATGGAGTACGTATTAACGCACTCACAGCTGGTATAGACACCTATGTTGTGATGCGGTAATCGGTAAGAACTCAAGGCTCAAGGGAACCCGTGTAACACCCGTATGGTCACTTTATAATTAAGTCTATTGAATAAGATTTCAAATTCATTTATTTCATGTTCAAGTCATATTTCATATGATGTTCATGAGATAAGACTACTCTATCATGGTGATCACATGAGACAAGAATATATTTCAAGTTCATGTTATGTTATATTCACGTTCACGTTATGTCTCAAGTTTACGTTCATGTTATGTATACTCACGTTCATGCTATATTTCAAGTTCATATGTTGTTTCAAGTTCACGTTCATGTCAGGTTATGTTCACATTCATGTTATGTCATGTTCACGTTCACGTTATATTCAAGTTTACGTTCATGTCAAATTTCAAGTTCACGTCACGTCAAGCTAAGTTTCAGTTTCAATTGAAGTTATGTCAGCTCATGTCATGTTATGTCAAGTTACATTATACTTATTATTTCATGCCATGTTATGCCAGTACATGTTATGTTTATTATTGACTTTGATTGTGCATTCATGCCTTTATTGCCATGCATGCATCATTAACCTGTGTGGAAGTTTCCTGTTAACTTGTTTTGTAATCAAGTCTCACTGTGTTAGTCCTAACTATCATTCCCCCCGAATGGTAGATTTTGTTACAGGATCTGAGGGAGAATCGGGAATCGACCAACTAAAAACGGTCGACTAAGCGACAGTGCAATGTAGGTGACAGTACAATAGTTACCTCAGATTACTATTTGTATTTGTGGTGTTCAATCTCCAACACTCTTTTGATCATAACCATTTTGGACTAGTGTTATGATTTTAGTCGTTTAGTATGTCATTACGTATGAAGTACGCTTTAAGTATTTGGAATATTTCAGTTTGGTGCATAGTATTGCTGAAGAAAAAAATTATCTGCTGTGAATATTGCATAATGCTAGATTCATGTTAGGAACATTGCATCTTATATGTCATGAACGGGGGCAGGTAACCTTGTGTTACATGTCTCGACGCTTCAAATGTTCATCCGATCCCAAGCGGAATTTGAGGGCGTCACAGTGGAAAAGTAGTTAATTATGTTGGGGAAAGTTCAAAACTGTTCGAACGATAATTATTTTTGTTCAAATGGAAAATATTTGGTGGCAAAACCTGGCAGGAAGGTTTATAAACCGTTCAAACTAAATATATTTAGTTCAAAAATATTCAGACACCACATTTATATATTCGAACGTATAATATTAATCTCGGTATGTAACTCAAAATATTAAAAAATATATATATCATATATACAAATTCATTAATTAATTTTATGTAATTAATTTAAAAATATTTTAATGATTTCTTTTATGTTAAATAAGATTTTTAGTTAAATGAATATTATCAGTCATACACCACATAATACAAATCAATAATTACTCTAGAAAATACAAAATACTTAATTTACAACTAAAACAAATTATCAAAGCACCATATATACTGTCCATAACTATAACAAAAAAAAAAAAAATAGAAACTACTGTGATGTGAGGTCTCTGCACACATCCTCGACTGCAACTAATTATCTCTCTACTTCTGTCAGCCGAGTACTGAGAGTGACCTAAGTTGCATTATTAGCATTAATTTTTGTACGTAACTCAAAGATGCTAGCAGTAATATCTGTACACAACTTAGACATGGCAGTATGCACTACATCGATCAAAGCTGATGTGTGTTTGTCGATCTCAGCACGCAGTATGTCAACCATCTCCTCGCCATTAAATGTGCGTGATGCCTCGGCCTGTTTAAATGCCTCACCAACCGATACTCCAGTATCTTCTGGCTATGCATCTCTCTGAATATCAGTCCTATCAAGAACATGTCCACGAAAACTAAATCTCGAGTGTCCCGTGTTCCGTGACAGGGTGGTGCTATTGATCGGTCCCATTAGCTGTTGTGCATGCTCGACAACTTCTGGCACGACCCCTGAATGTAGCAGAAATCAAGTGATCAGGATCTCAAACGACAGTATATCTGTCGTAATGTACTGAGCCTCTGATCGGATCCTCTCAAATATATACCCCATGAGGTCGATCAGAATGCCTAGAGCGACCCGTATCATAAATCTCGCTTGATCCATGCCAACCTCGATCTTGTGCTGCTGATGGTCAATATTGTTGGCTATGATCAAATTCATGATCTTGAAGAAAGAAGATAAGTCTGCCTGCCTAATGCTCTTCATCCAATCATACACTGGAGCATCTGGACCAACAATCAAGTCTCTGACCTCATGATCATCAAGTGTATCGATCTCATCTGTGTAAACTAGTCCCTTGTCCTGAGACATCTCTACATCACCTGAAAGGATCAGACTCTGTAGGCAGCAGGTTTGGATAGGCATCGACCAGCCTAGGAATACCAAGATATGCAGCGAGTAGATCCGCTGAAAATTTAATAGGAGCTCCTTGGACACAGATCCTGTATGCCCCTCCATCGTCTGGGCTGGCACCACCGAGCTCTTTATAGAACTCATCAATGATATCAATGTAGGAAATAAGCTCCACTCCTTCTTCTCGCTGATCTAAAATTGGTGCCCAACCACGATCATTGAATACAGATGGGAGGGAATGACCCTCCCATATAAGAGTCACAAAATCATACAGTTTTACCTGCCGCTCATGTAAAACAGTCCATTCTTGAACTGTTTGGATGGAAGATTCCCCTGATCTACCAAGTATACGGCCCCTATAAGACATTATTATGAACCTGAAATTTTAAAAATAAAATATATATTCAACGTTAGTGATAAAATCTAATATGTGAAAAGATTTACAAAATTATATACTAATAGCAATTTAATAAATTAATTGATAGAACAATTTCATAAACGATGAAAATAATTTAATAAGCTAATACAAAGTAAATCATTCAAACGTAATATAAAGTGGTCGAACAACAATTTTTACGTTCGAACGACAAAAAAAGTGGTCGAACAGAAAACTGCTTGTTTGGTTCACACGTGTTCGAATGGCAGGTTAAACTCGTTCGATAGCGTTCGGACAGAAAACAGATTGAGCTCGCCCATGGCTGAGTCAACTCAGCCACCATGAAAACACTTAAAACTGCATCGATTCTGTGGGTTTCTTCGACAAAACACATACTACTCTTCATTTCTAAACGTCCTATGGTAGATTTATGGTGTTCTACTGTGACTATTGATGAAAAAATATAAATTTTCTAGAGAAAAAGAATAAAACCATAAAAATAAATGGTAAAATAACTTTTAAAGTGCATACCTTCACTTAGAAGGAAGAGTGTTTGACGTAGGTGGTGATTACGGCGGCAGATGGCAGCGATTGATGGGCGTTTAAAGGTTGAATATTGTTTTTAAATGGTGGTGACGACAAAGTTCAAGAAATTTCTGCCCGCGATAACTTATATGTGCAGAACCGTTCGAACATATTTGTTCAATTTAGTAAAAATTTATATTATAGTTTATTATATTTATACTCCTATAATTTAATATAATATATATACTATTATAGTAGATTATATATACTGTAATATATATGTAATGTTATTGTATATTATAATATATATATTGTGATAGTATAATACTTTAAATGAAAACATAATAACTTATATATATTTTATTATAGTATAATAGTAATATATTATAATACTTTACTATCAAATATTACATATGATAATATATATATATATATATGAGTTTATACTTAACTAATATATATCATACAATATATTCCATTATGCTTTACTATATATGTTATATATGATACTATACAACATATAGAGTATAGATTACAAATATACTATCATCTTATAAATTTCTCTATACTTTACTATATGATCTTAGTATATTTGAGGCTATATATATGTGAATATATATTTCTAATACATATGATCTTATATTTTCCTTTATACTTAGTATATAGTATAATATATATGATACTATATATATGATATATAGTATAGATTACTATATATATGATAGAATATATTACTATTATATATAATAGTATATATTACTAATACACATGATCTTATATTTTCCTTTATACTTTAGAGTAGTATAATATATATGATATATTATATATATCATAGATAAATAACTGATTGGTGTTTGGATTCTGGGTTGAAACCATTCGAACGCTATACAAATAACTTAAAAATAATAAATATAAGAATTATTAATACTTAAACTCATATTAATACTTAAAAGATAATAGTTGTAAAAACTATCTTACAATTAACTTAAAAAATAATAAAATTAAATTATAAATAACTTAAAATAATAAACATAAGAATTAATAATACTTAAACTCATATTGATACTTAAAAGATAATTGTTGTAAAAACTATCTTACAACTAACTTTAAAGGGGCTAAAATTATATTATAAAAACATAAGAATTATTAATACTTAAATTCATATAAATATTTAAAATATAATTAATTAAAAACTATGAGGACTAACTTAACAAATAATAAAATTAAATTTTAATTAATACTTTAAAATAACTATAATGTATAATTAATCTAATAAGTCATTAAGTAAAATTTAATATACTAAGAATACTGAAAATACACTTAATATTAAAAAACTAATATAACTAGGATACTTACAATACACTTAATATTTAGGATACTTAAAATACCCATGATATAAATAGATACTTAAAATAGTTTGATAATTAAAATACATAATTAAGATTTGGGGATTCACCTATCATCTTGTATTCACGTATTTTTTTATTATTGTTGTGTTTTAAAATCGTATCTTCTATTTGCCATTAAAATAAACCTTAGACCAGTTCAAGAGTTTTAAATCATATTGAACAGTTGATTGATAACTCTTGAATTGTCCAGAGTGGACAGTTTGAGATTGTAAGATCATTCTCATAAACTATTAAACTATATATGTTGTAACCGACATTATGATATGAACCTGCGGGAAAGGAATCCCTTGAACCCACAATCAATTTGAAAACTCCCCAAGAAAGCTAAAATCAAGTCAATGGATGGAGAACCTAGACCCGATGAGAACTCGTTTCAAGAACCTAGATTATATTAAAATCTAGACCCGTTGAAGAACCCGTCTCAATAACCCAGATTACAAAGGAAGAACGCCACAAAGATTGTGATTTACCTTTGATAAGTTCAAAAGTTCAATTAAGAACAAGAGGAGTAAAATTCAACTCATAATGAATAAATTCATCAAATTTCATAAACTTCATAATATGATTAGAATGAGGCTACATATAGTATTTAAAGCAAAACCTAATGAAACCCTAGCCAAAATAAACCCCATCTTCCAAAAGTGCCCTCGGATGAACAGTGCCGCGCTACAGTAACTCGGCTACAGTAACCCTAACCCTAGTTCAATAAAATAATAACTTTCCCAACGTACCCTTGCATAGGCCCCCTTAAGTCCCATAATAAACTCAATTATTCTAAACTAATAAAATAAGTTCTTTAAATGAATTAAATAAGTTGTAACCCTTCAAGAGCCCAAAGCCTTTAAGTCTTCTTGTTGCCATCTTCCATAGCTGATCAAATGAATCAAAATTGGATCTTCATCCTTCAAGCCCCATCTTGAATGTTTGGCTCTTGCTAAACTCGTCCCAAGTGGATTGCATCAATCCTTGCATTGTCTCCGTGATCTTTAAGACTAGACCCATCATGGTTCCCATCATTCCCCATCTCCTCAAAAGGATTCGACCTTGAATCTCCACCTTGGTTCCCATCATTCCCACTCTCCTCAAAAGTATTCAACCTCAAATCTCCACCTGGATCAAAGGGAAAAACGTTAGTAACATTATCATTAATTTCATATGCAATATCATTAATTTGTTCAAGTAACACTTCATGCAACATGTTAATGAATGACAAATGATACTTCCACAAACGTTCATGTAACACTTCAATGAAAGGCAAATGATACTCCGGCAATTGTTCATGCAACACGTCAATGTATGGCAAATGATACTCCCACAAATGTTCATGCAATACATCAATGAATGACAAATGATACTTCCACAAACGTTCGTGCAACAAGTCTTTGAATGGCAAATGATATTCCCACAAACAATCATGCAACACAACAAAAGTCTTCCTTACACTAAGGTTACCCAACAAACCATCATGTCCATCACACACAAGCAACTTATGCATAAAACTAGTAGGCACACAAAATCTATTCTTTCTAAACAAGTACCAATCTAGTTTATAAAACTTACCAAAAGATGCTTTCTCACATGTTCCATACACACTAGCAAAGTCATCATCATTAGCATGCAATTCCTTATCGTATTCAAGTCTCAACAATTTTGCATCTAAAATGAAGACAATGACATACCTTCTTGCTAAAGCATCAACCAGAAAATTTTTCATACCTTGTGTGTATTTGAATACATGAAGAAAAGTCCCAATACAATCCTCCCGCTTAGCATGCATTCTACTCAACAACTTACCTTGTCCCCTTAAGTGTGTCAAGGACTCATGTTCTTCAAATAAAGGTCGATTAAGAATTGTCGCACCTGGCACAAGATCAATGTAGTGCTCTATCTCCCAAATAGGTGACAATCCACTAAACACACCGCTAGGAATCACGACCTCGTATCCCTGGAAGAAAGAAACAACAACACTAGGCAAAGAGTCGTTAAATTCGTTAGCATAAAAGCTTGCCTTAGCATAAAAACTCACTTTTGTCTTTTTATTTCTCTTTACAATCTCTCTTTCTTTTTCCTCTTGTGGCTCCACTCTTTTTTCTCGACTGTCAACCATCTCTCTATTTTCTTTTTCTCTCACTCTTTCTTTTGATGTTTCGGCCTCATTCTCTTTTTTCCTCTCACTCTCTTTGTTCTTTTCACTCTCTGTTTTTCTTTTAGTCTCCTCTTTTTTTGAACTCTCGGCCTCACAATTGTTTTTCAACCCATTCTCTCATTTTCTTGAGATTTCAGCCTCACCCAAATCTTTTCCCTTTGGTGGTTCGGTCTTCCCCTTTGCTACAACTTGATCATTTTTTTCCCACTTAGATTTTCAAGGAGTACTAGAAACCGAAGTATACCTTGATGTACCCTTTCCTTTTAGCCGTCTCTCCACCTTCATAGCCATGTGCACCATGTCCTCTACCTCCTCATAATGTTGCAACTCAACTACATTGGCTATCTCCCTATTCAACCCCCTCAAAAATCTTGTTCATCGTGGCCTCCCGATCCTCCACTACATTAGCCCGAATCATAGCCACCTCCATCTCCTTATAGTAGTCCTCTACACTCCTAGACCCCTGTATAAGATTTTGTAATTTTTGGTAGAAGTCTCTATAGTAGTGGCTAGGTACAAATCTCCGCCTCATGATAGCTTTCAACTCTCTCCATGTTTCTACAGGCCTCTCAAGATTCCTCCTCCTATTGGTCACTAATTGATCCCACCAAACAATCGCATAATCAGTGAACTCAATTACAACCAGCTTCACCTTCTTCTCCTCAAAGTAATTATGACAATCAAACACCAGCTCTATTCTTTTCTCCTACTCTAAAAAAATTTCAGGGTCAGTTCTACCTTGGAATGATGGTATTTTCATTTTGATACTCCCAAGGTTCTTATCTACTCCATCTCGACCCCCTGAGTTTGCCCTAAGGCCTCTTCCATGCCTAACTCCTCTATGTCCACCCAATCCAACTTCAGATGTTAAGCCTTCCTCATCCTCACCAAACTCTCCATTCTTATACCCATTCTCAATTCTAGGCTCACGTCGCCTCCTATCTCTCTCACCTTGCAGATTTCTAATCATTGCTTCTTGATTATCCATACTATCCCTCACTTCACCCAACACCAAGTTCAACCGCTCAAACTGTTGTTGCATGGCTTGCAACACAAAGGATGAGTTATCTGCTCTCCCCCTTGGTGATGAGCTACTCCGATGAGACATTATAAAGTTCTGCACAAAAGAATGTTAGTTGTAAAAAAGAAAACCTTACACACTCCCTTATGTGTTTACACTCGAATAATGGCACTCCACTCGTGTTTCACTCTTAATGGCTTTTTTCCAATAATAGTCTCACACCCTCTTGCCTTTTACCTCAATAGTTTTCCCGCTCAAGTTCTTTAAGAACTAGTTGAACTAAATCAAGGCAATACAACCTTGTATTATTCCAAACAGTAATATAGATCAAAGAAACAAGGAATGAAACAAATGACACGAGACTCAAGGAATTTATACTAGGGAAAGAGTAATTATAAAACAAGATACCAACTAGAAAGATATATTCAGCTCCTATGATGATAAAAAACTCAATCAACAAATATTTTATTTCTCTTTGTTGTAACTATGTAGCAACGTTGAATATGCCACCTTCTCTTTTCTTCTTCTTCTTCTTTCTGGTTTTTTTTTTTTTTTTTTTCGAATTTTCTTTTCTTTTCTTTTCTTTCTTTTCTTTTCTTTTCACCAACTGATTTGTTCACAACCAAGAATAAGCAGTAGAGAAAACCCTAACAATAACTCAAAAACCCTAGGGCAAGTGATATACGACAACCCCTAGAACAAGAGATTTCAGCCAACACAAACCCTAGAACAATGAATTTCAGCAACCCCAACATAGTAAAGAAATCAGCTAGCCACCACTTTTTTTTTTTTTTTTGTAATCAATCCTAGAACAATGAAGCCCTAGAATTAAATATGCTAGAAATAAAAGATAGAATCAGACCTGATTGGAAACCTTGCTCTGAATACCAAATGATATGAACCCGCGGGAAAGGAATCCCTTGAACCCACAGTCAATTTGAAAACTCTCCAAGAAAGCCAAAATCAAGTCAATGGATGGAGAACCTAGACCCGATGAGAACTCGTTTCAAGAACCTAGATTATATTAAAATCTAGACCCGTTGAAGAACCCGTCTCAAGAACCCAGATTACAAAGGAGGAACGCCACAAAGGTTGTGATTTACCTTTGATAAGTTCAAAAGTTCAATTAAGAACAAGAGGAGTAAAACTCAACTCACAATGAATAAATTCATCAAATTTCATAAACTTCATAATATGATTAGAATGAGGCTACATATAGTATTTAAAACAAAACCTAATGAAACCCTAGCCAAAATAAACCCCCATCTTCCAAAAGTGCCCCCGGATGAACAGTGCCGCGCTACAGTAACTCGGCTACAGTAACCCTAACCCTAGTTCAATAAAATAATAACTTTCCCAACGTGCCCTTGCATAGACCCCCTTAAGTCCCATAATAAACTCAATTATTCTAAACTAATAAAATAAGTTCTTTAAATGAATTAAATAAGTTGTAACCCTTCAAGAGCCCAAAGCCTTTAAGTCTTCTTGTTGCCATATTCCATAGCTGATCAAATGAATCAAAATTGGATCTTCATCCTTCAAGCCCCATCTTGAATGTTGGGCTCTTGCTAAACTCGTCCCAAGTGGATTGCATCAATCCTTGCATTGTCTCCGTGATCTTTAAGACTAGACCCATCATGGTTCCCATCACATTATGATTTTGGTAGAGTCATACATTGTTGTTCTCTAGATATGCTATTTCAGTAATTATGCATCGATGTACTACTCGTTGGTGTGCACGACCAAATGAGCATATTTGGAGAACTATGGAGAGATGCTGTCGAAATTTTGTTGGACGTGATAAATAATAGTTGGTAGGTTGGTGATTATGTTCCTAAAATTCTGAATGGGATAGGACCTACTACCCGGTGAAATGAAGAAATTGCACAATATGTTAGATAATTGATTGTTTGTTGATGCACGTGACTGTTTGCAATAGGATATTAGACATGGATAAGAGTTGGATGCAAGTTAAAGATCAATTGGGTAAGGATTACAATGTATATGCTGAAGGAGTTAAGGAATTTTTAGAGTTTGCATCCTGTACAATCGGTAGTGACAGCCGTATTAGATGCCTATGCGGACTTTGTAAGAATTTGCGTTCTCATAAGATAGAGTTGGTGAGAGAGCATTTGTTTGTCAAAGGTATTGACCAAGGTTATATCGATTGGGTCATACATGGAGAACCGTATCCAACGTCATTAGAACTTCGAGATGATGAAGAAGAAGACATCGATGAAGATGTACATCCTGAGGTTGTTGGTGACGGTTCTAAAGAGGATATGGAACAAATGCTGGGCGACATTGGTGCAGGAATGTTTATGGATGAAAGTGGAACAGATCCATCAAATTCAAATGATCCATGGCATAATACTTTTACCCACTTGTGGAATGATTCATAGAGTGAGTTATATCCAAGGTGTAGAAGGCACCAGTAAGTTGTCATTTGTAGTTAGACTGCTTCATATAAAATCCATGTGCTGAGTATCCATTAAGGATGACAATATGTTGCTCGAGCTATTTAAAGAGGAACTTCCATCATATAATATTTTATCCCACAACTTCTATGAAGCAAAACAGTTGAAAAGAGGACTTGAGTTTGATTACGAAGTAATACATGCATATAAGAATGATTGTGTGTTATTTTGGCGAGAGAATGAGCAGTTGTACGAATGCCCCATTTGCCATAAATCAAGATGGACAACTGAGGAGCAGAATGTGTCGCGGAAGGTTGTACGTCACTTTCCATTGATACCTAGATTACAACGGTTATTTATGTCTAGTTCAACGGCTGTGGATATGACATGGCACTCATCATCTAGAGTCAAGAATGATAATGTTTTGTCACATCTTGCAGACTCTCAAGTTTGGAAAGAATTTGACTTGGAACACCCATGGTTTGCAAAAGAACCTCATAATGTTCAACTTGGGTTAGCAACCGTTGGATTTAATATGTTTGGGAACATGAGTACTAGTCATAGTACTTGGCCAGCTTTACTTATGCCGTATAATCTACCACCATAGAAGTGTATGAAAGATCCATATTTCATGATGAGTTTGCTCATTCCAAGTTCGAGATCACCAGGAAATGATATAGACATACACTTACAGCCACTGATAGCAGAATTGAAAGATTTGTGGGAGAATGGGGTATTAACACTTGATTCATCAACATGCAAGTCATTCAAGATGCATGTTGCAGTGTTATGAACAATAAATGATTTCTCCGCTTGTGAAAACTTGTTAGGTTGGAGCACAAAGGGGAAATTGGCATGTCCAACTTGTAACAAATATACTCAATCTGAATGGCTTACGTGTGAGAGGAAACTATACTTCATGGGTCATTGTCGATTATTACCTGGTGACTATTTATGCCATGGAAATGGTAGGATGTTTGATGGCACTATTGAATGGGGGCACCCTCTACTATTCTTGTCTAGCGAAGATGTTATTGCACAGTTTGTGGGTGTCAAAAGTAATGATTTTGGTAAAAAATAACGGAAGAGAAAACGAAGTGCAAAAGAGTTGAATTGGACAAAGAAGAGTATATTTTTTGAACTCCCCTACTGGTCGACGTTAAAATAGTGGCATAGTCTCAATGTTATGGATATTGAGAAAAATATATGCAAGTCCGTGTTAGGAATGTTGATGTCAATTGAAGGTAAAATGAAGGATAATATAATCTCACGGAACTAAACGGTTGGGAATTAGACCTGAAATGCACTTGCAACAAAGTGGTTCGTCTGTTTACATGCCAATTGGGTGGTATACATTGTCAAGGAACTAAAGAGCTACATTTTGTGAGTGGTTGCAGAAGATTAAATTACTGGACGAAATCTAACAAGGTGTGTGCGAATAAATGACTGAAAAATTACTGGACTAAAAAACCATGATTGCCATGTATTTTTACAACTTATCTTGCCTGTTGGTATCCGTGGGTTCTTGACCAGAGATGGGCAGGTTGTGTTAATTGAGTTGGGTGCATTTTTTAAAGATTTATATACTAGAACGTTGAACGTTGAAGTTTTGGATCGTATGGAACGAGAAATTGTCCTAATATTGTGTAAGTTTGAGAGTATTTACCCACCGTCATTCTTCGACATCATAGTTTACTTAGCCGTTCATTTGCCCCGTGAGGCTCGACTTGCAAGACTAGTCCAGTATAGATGGATGTATCCCATTGAACGGTTTCTTAGAAAGTTGAAACGCACAGTGGGTAATAAGGACAGTCCAGAAGGATCAATTGTAGAAACATATATTGATTATGAGTGGCATACATTTTGTTCCAAATACTTCCACGGCATGACACAAGGTTTGATCGGCCGGAAAGAAACTTTGATGTTGACCAAGCAAGATAACGGAATGGATTTTCTGTATTTTCTCAACAAGTATGTCTACTTGGTGCTCAGCGTGGTTATGATTTGTGTAAAAGGGAATTCGAGAAAGCTCAGTGGTATATGCTAAATAATTGCCCAGAGATAGAGAGTCACTTTAAGTAAGTTCAAATTAATTATTAATTAATCATTGAATTTACTTATTAAACAATTATACGAATATACTTATTATTGGAAACTTTTAATTTTAATGATCATATTAATGTGCTCAAAGAACTGGGAGTAAATAATATAGACCAGAGACATGAATAGCAGTTCCTGAAATGGTTCAAACAACGGGTAATGACATTAATACGGATGCAATTTTGCACTAACACATTTAAAATATGCTGGATTGTTAACGTTGAATGTTTATACTTTATTTAATTTGTAGGTTGTACAAATGCATGCGAGTAATCTGAACGGTATATCAAATGAACTATATGCACTGGCGCGTGGCCCCTCGAGATGCGCTGCTCGATATTCTACATGTATTTCTCGAGAAAGTAGGTATCACACAATTAATTGAGAACTTTATAAGAAAACACAAAATAGTAGTTTCCTTGTCGAAGGGAGTCATGATGGAGACAATGTTGATTTCTATAGAGTTATCGTAGATATAATTGGAATGAAATATGTGGGGGAGCTTGTGGTTTATATATTTAAATGTGATTGGTGGGATTTAAGCAATCCTCGAAGGGGAAAATGCCATGATGAATATTGTCTGAGTATTAATACATCAAAAAAATGATATGAAGATGATCCTTTTATTTTGGCTTCCCAAGCATCTCAAGTATTCTACTTAAACGATCCTTAGTTAGGAAATCAATGGCAAGTAGTACAAAAGTTTTTTCCTATAAATATTTATGACGTTATCCCTGAGGTGAAGGGACAAGATGAAAAAGAAGATGATCCCTCTACTCAAGAAGCATATCAAGAGAGTGAACCGGCTTTTAACTTATTTGTGAATTTAAGCCAATATGAGATGATCCCATTACATATGGAAAAGATTGAGGCTGAAATAGTTTAGGCGACAGTTGATCAAAGTGTTGAGTCATCTGAAGTATCTACAGATGATGAGAGCAAATCTATAGATAAAACTGATACAGATGATTGACTGATTTTGTGTTCACATTATACAGTATCTCTCAATTATGCCACCAAAGAGGAAGGAAGTTTGCATTCCATCTCTACCTGTTCCTAGCTCTTCATCTGACTCTCCATTAGAGACTGATTCTATGGAACAAGGTAAGTAGCTAATACTCATTTTTTCAATTAAGATATATGAGAATTGATACGAGGTAAATAACAAATATTATTTTATAGAGATAACAGTACAATCACATCACGGACAAGGCACTACTAGAGACTTGACGTTAGAGAAATATCATAAAGTAGGAAAGATTAAGGTTAACATTCCTAATGAACATAATGGAGGCGAGGGATAACAAGCAACTTGGTTTGCATCGCATGTGGGTGCTCTTACACAGACTTATGCACCTTTGGCTACGAGTTCATGGCATAAAGTTCCGCATGATGTAAAAGAACTTATAAAGAAGCGTTGTTTGGTACCTAATATTTAAAGAACAAATTTATATTGATATTATTTAAAATTCTAAATGATAATATTTTTAGTGTAAATATTTTTGTGTATATACTTTTTCAATAATAACTTCGAACTAAATTTTGACAGGAGAGAGGAGTGTAGGACTGTTGAAGAGCTGATGTGTAATGCATTCCACAAGTATAAGGCGAGGTGTCACGAGCATTATAAGAAGTATGAGAACAAGGAAGATGCACGCCAACATCCTTTTTAGGATGTCCGACCAAAAGAATGGAAAAAACTTTGCGACATGTTTGAGGATCCATCATATAAGGTAAATTAAATGAATTCTTTATGTGTCATATTTGTCATTTTCACTTACTAACTTTTACAACTTCTATGCAGGAGTGAAGTTCTATAAACAAAACGAATAGATTGAAGTTGAATATTTATCATCATGCAGGCTCAAGATCTTTCCATCGCCTCTCTCAGAAATTGGTAATGTACTTTTTTTTTAAAATTCTATGTAGTTTGTTTTTAATATTGACTTTATATCTTAACAATGTCTCTTGTAGAAAGAGTCAGACACCAATTATGATCTGACAAATTATATGATGCATCACATACTAATACTAATGGAGAGTGGACTCATCCTGATACTCATGAGAATTATGTAAGTAATATAATTTCTTTTAATTAAACATATTTAAATTATTGTGTCAATATTAATTTTATATGTTGTGTGTAGGATAAAATGGTTACCCTCCGCGCGGAAACTTCATCAGATCATAATTCAACAACAAGTGATGTTGAAATTTTTACACAAGTTCTGGGTCAACATTCAGCATATTTGAGGGGTTTGGGTCGCTGTGTAAAGCCTTTAGGCTTTTCATCAATGTTAAGTACTACTGTCATTGCTTTAGAGAATGCAAATTCTAGGATCGAAGAATTGATTGCAAAATAGCATGAGTTAGAGGCTCAATTGAAGAAACAAGCAGACATAGAGATGCGCATAAAACAACAAGAAGATCAACAAAGAGATATGCAACTCCAAATGCAAGAATAACAAAGACAGATGTAGTTTCAAGTGCAGATGCTTATGCAACAATTCAGGCCTCTAAGCAATTGATTTTTGTTAGAAGTGTTTTGTATATTGAACAATTATATATCATGTACTGATAATTTTATTAGTATTATTAGTATTTTATTTATTTAGTTCTGACTTATTAGATTAGTTTTATTTATATTGAACAATTTATAATGTATTTTTGAAATATAAATATCTATTTGGTAAATTAGTATTGTCCACGAATATAATAACCATTCGAACTCTCATCAAACGTTCGAACATATATAAATCGGACACAACTTTTCGAACACCACAAGTTAGAGTTCAAACGGTAAGAAAGTTGTGCGCCATTTGAATGCATTCGAACAGGCAATTTCTTTATTTGCATTTGATCATCAATTTTTTTGTTCGAACATTTCTTCATGTGTATTTGGTTGAACGGACAGGTATCGATCAACTGGCCAGGAAGTACCCATTCAAACAGAAATATTGTTCGAATGTTATTTATGCCATCCGAATGACTTTTCGAGATGAATTTAAATCATCCCAAAAAATAAAATCCGTTCGAACGTGATTGAACGGTCCAGCTTAATTTCGTCCCAAAAGATAGTTTTTGGGACGAATTTGTGATTTTCGTCCCAAAATACCTTTTGGAACAATTTTCTTGGGACAACCTTGGGACATTTAATTCCAGTATTTTGGGATGAAACTTTTCATTCCAAAAGACCTTATTTGTTGTAGTGTATTATATCCGTGGTAGGGCCGTATACCATTTTTAACCCACTTGGTAGGATTATAAACTACTATTATATCTATGGTGAGGCCGTATATCACTATTATACCAGTGATAGAGCCTTCACGGAAACAGAACATAAGCAACATCGAAACCAGATTATAATTATATACAGAATCAGAAATTCATGCCAAGGTTTTCCAATGCCACATCATATCAAAATAGAGTATGGAAACAAATTCAGATCATTTTGCATACTCAAAACCAGATTCGAAACATCTTCACATCACATGCACAAATTTTCATAAATTTCATATTCGCTCTTTTACATAGTTTAGAAACAAAATGCCAAAAATTTACTCATGTCTATACTAGTCATGACTAAAATACTTTTATCTTTAATACTGATTTCGTGAGTAATGCAGAACAAATAAATGAGATTATTTCAAATTTCTTTTCATAACAAAACATGTATATTTTTTAAAATCAACCTCAGTTCATTTCTTTTACGCAAAATTTAGTATAGGAATCCCGCTTACCTGGACTTTTTAGCTTTTTAGAATTTTCTCACCACAGTGTCAATCAAATATTAATCGTCACTTATAAAATAATCACATAACCTGCATAAATTTCTGATTAAACACATACTTCGTAATTAAAATCTGAGATATAAAATTCTATATTTTTCCTTAATGTCTAACAATCCTCAGAACCCTAACAATATCGACTCTCCCCAAAATATTTTGATTTCTACATAATTTCTCCAAATGATCATGTGATTCAACTTTAAAATATCTCCAACGGCCACACATCTAGTTTCTCTTAGTATTATCATAATAATATCATCATTATTAATAAACACTGGGTCACATATGTAATTTACTGTGTAAGGGACTTAACAATTTAACAAGTGAAGTGGAGGAGGACTAGAGAGGTTTACGAGCAAATTATGCATGCGGCATGAGTCATGGGCTCGACCGTGAACGTCTAGTGTGGGTGAGCAGCAATGGTTGTTCCGAGTGGCAGAGCATGAAAATGAGAGAGAGAGAGAGAGAGAGAGAGAGAGAGCCCGAGAGGAAGCTTATGCTCCATGCGACGTGAAGGCTACGGATAGTGGTGCTGGACGTCTACATGGTGGTGTAAAATGGTGGATTTGGGCGGTGTTAGTCTTAGGCATGGTGCTTGCCGTGAGGGTTGGGTTGAAACCCTGAGACGTGGGTGCTGTCCCCTTCATGTTTCACATCTGTGGGTGAAGAGGGGGAGCACAACAACTGAGAGATAGGGGCTGCAGGTCCGACCTGGGAGTCTTCATCTTTGGTGTCTTCTATTGCCTATGAAGGTGTGTGAGGGTGATGGGTTGTCGAGCAGGAAAGTATCTGGGGCTTAGAGCACAAAAGTTGCTCTGTTTTGGCATTGTAAAACATAGGACTATTAGCTATGTGGAGGTTTGTTGGGCGATTGGCACTCGGTCGACCTGAGGTAGCGCCTTGCAAGGTGGTTGGAGTTGTTGTGCTTGAAAGGATTCATGTGCGGTGGACGTACACGGGTTGGGTGGTTTCCAAAATATGGGGGGCTGGCCTACGGTGGCATTATGGCGGAGGAAAGTGGCACCTCAGTGCTTGTTGGTTTGCGGCTAGGTGGTAATGGAATGGGTCTTCACCTCCGTAAGGAGCAATTGGCCTGACGGTACCTTCCAGTTTTGCATTCATGGAGGTTGGCCACTACTTTGGTTTAGTGAACGTATAAAATAGGGGGAGGATGGCTGGTTATGTGCATGAGTTGAACGTGGGTTTAGTGCTTTGTGATCGTGTGGGTGGAGCAAGGGCAATAAATCGTGAAGGCTGAACGGCTTGGGAGGAACTGTCGTGCATAGTAGGGTCTCTTGGAGGGCTCGCTGGTGAGGTCCAACATGGTTGTTCAAGGCTTTGATGATGATGGTTGTTGCTGGTGTGGATTAACGGAGGCTAACGGGATGGACACATAGTGCATGGGTATCTCTCTCTCTCTCTCTCTCTCTCTCTCTCTCTCTCTCTCCATATATATATATGTGTGTGTGTGTAGTGGCCTGCGGTTTGGGTTGGCGTGGAGGGGAGGTTGTAGTATAGTACAACATTGTCTGCTCGTGGGGGAGGACGTGCGACTAGGGCTGTGCATAAAGGGCTTTGGCCCACACCGTCCGAAACACCCGATCTGTCCAACCCGAATGAAGACGGGTTCATCGGATGAAAGTTTAATAACGATTTTAGAGATATAGAAACTGTCGAAACCGTGAAACCGAATAAATCACTTCTCCTCACTGCAAAACCCTAACCATTATCGCCCTCTTCAGCTTCTCCCCATTTTAGTTCAGTCTGTTGGTCTTCACACCAAGCACCACCAACTCCTTGCCACGGTAATCTCTCTCTCTCTCTAAGTCCGTAAGTCTCTATGCAGTACATTGATTTTTGCTATATTTCTTGATGATATTTGCCATTAGGGAGAGTTGCCATTTTTCTTTGGGGCCGATTGCATGCACAAAAATGGGAGAAAATAATCTACCTTTAGAAAATAAAAAATTAGAAAAGAAAAAGAAATTGGTCAGGAAGAATTACCTCTCCCTTCAGGGTAGGCAAGGATTTGGGCTCTTCAGGCAGAGGATTTGGGAAAAACTGATGTTTGGGTTTTATGATTATCATCGGCAACAGTCTTTTTCTACTAGTGATTTTTATTTGGTATGTATTGTCTGTCTTATTGTTGTTTAGTATGGAAATAAGTTAACGAGTTTTTTCCTTCTGTCATACCTTGGGGATTCCTGGGAAGAACATTTGATGTGGGAAGCCTTGAGGATTTTAACTGATCCATTTGGTACGGTGGAAAACATTAAGAATGGAAATGGGAGATTGAATTAATCTCTCTATTTTTCTTTCGGTAAAAGTAATTGTGCATAAATTCTGGAAATGAGGCCCTTGCTTGCCCATGTCTCTCTCTTTCCCTTAAGTGAAGAAAACAAATGTTAAAAAACCCAGGAAAAGTAAACTAATTGAGGAAAATGAAACCAAAAAACCAATGTGTTGAGGAAAAAGTTAAAATTTTGAGGGGAAAAAACTTTGTTAAGATGAAATTGTTTTCTTCAAGCCTGGTATGGCATCATACTGCTGGGTATGGAAGGTTTTTTCTGCAACAACCCAGAGAGAGTTGGTATGGGAAAGCAAAAGCCAAGAGACCCAGAAGAGTTTAATGTCTTATTATCCAGGAAAAATCACAGACAACAGCCAAAAACCAACCATAAATATAAGGGATTTATATTAAAAACTCTGTTAAAGGCTTGCGTTTAGAAATGCTGGTGTTCTTTTGAAATGTTAATTAAGAATTTATAAGCAAGGGATTTTTTATTTCAGTTATAGAGAGTGAAATATGACTGGTCTTAACTGTAACCAATTTTCAACTCATTCCTTCCCCATCTCTATCACACACTTTCTTCTCCCTTTTCCATAAAAGCATAGATTGAAAGTATGCACAGACAAATACCAGTAGATATTTCGCAATAAGTGAGTGACTCTTTTAGAGGATTTTGATTATTCTATTAATCATTACTTTAGGGAAGTAAATAGTGTTGCTGATTAGATGGCAAAAACTGGTTCACATGGGGTGAATAAGTTTGTCCATAATGTTGGCCTATTAGATATAGAAATAAAAGGCTCGTATAGATTGGATAAGCCGGGTATGGCTTATCTACGGGATTAGTTTGTTGCATTAGTAGTCTGGGGTTTAGGGTTTAGGGTTTAGGGCTTAGGGCTTAGGGTTTTAGGGTTTAGGGTTTAAGGTTTAGGGTTTTTGGGTTTTTGGGTTTTAGGGTTTTAGGGTTTAGGGTTTTAAGGTTTAGGGTTTCAAGTTTCTCAAGGCCACCCGTTCGGTTTCTGCTGATTCGGCTTCCCAAAGCCACTTATTCGGTTCCTGTTGATTCGTCTTCCCAAGGCCACTCGCCTGCTCAATAAATGCTTCTCTTGGTTTCTTGCAATCGTCCCAAGTCCCGATGGTTGATTGGACTTGTTGGCAGTCTTTCCCCAAGCTCTCGGACCTCATTGGTTTATGCCACCCACTCTTCTGACTCGACAGTTGCCATGTGTGCTGTCGTTTCGGCTGATGGTGCCACGTGGCATTTGGTGACGCCACTTCCATCAGTAATGCTTCCTTTCTGCCGCTCCCTCCAGGACCCATCTCCTATATAATGTGCTCCGCTCCTTCTTCTTCCTCTCTTTCTTTCAACAACAGTTCTTCGTGCTCCAGTCGTTCTACTATGCTTCTCCTCCAACCATCGTGTTCCTAACATTTATCCCGTTCTCTCTCCAGCCATTGCGCTTCTCGCTCCTTTGTTTTTCCAGCCACCGCATTCCAAGCCATTGCACCTTTCTTCTCCTTTCCTTACTGTGCCCCCTTTTACTATTATGGCACCCAAAGCTGACTTTGTTCCTCCATTTTTTGGCAGGAAACGCTGGGTTTCCTCCATCTCTAGCGGCGACCTCAGGGCATTCCACTCTAAGTACAACATTCCTCCTCCTTCGGTTGTTCTGGAGATTCCTCGGGGGAGGGGGGAGCATGCTGTGACTCCTGATGGAACCACGATGAGGGTGGCTCTCTACCAATTAATTTTCACTAATGGTCTTCGCCTCTCGTAATGCCGTCCAGTTCATGAGGTGCTAAATTATCTTGGGCTGGCCCCGGCGCAGCTCTATCCCAATGTGTGGCGGCTCCTTATATCTAGCTGTATCATCTTTTGGATGGTACTTAACCAGACTCTTGATGAATATCTCAATCTGACGACTCAGGAGTTCTTGTACATATATCACCTCAACTACCGGCCGAGAAGCATCTGCAGTTTCCAAGCCCGGTCTCTGCGTTAGAAGATAGCCTTGCTGGAATAGCTCAACTCAAGTATAAAGGAGTGGTCCCGGAAATTTTTCTTTGTGTCGGGCCCGGATTGGGAGTACCCCGAGGGGGAGGCCTCCCACAAGGAGTATCCCATCTAGGTGGGTTGGGGATTTCCCCCTTCCGCAAAAGAGCTTGGTACTTACCCTTAATCGGAGGAAGGAGGTCCGCTTGGAGTTGGTGATAGCTTGGGCACGGGCCCATCCTGACGAGTTGTAGATCGATCTAGTCCTCTCGGATAGCTTGTTTGCGTGGGCCCATCCACAATTAGCTATCTACTCCCAATCGTTCGTATGCAATCCGAAGAAATTTCTTGGCTGGTATCCCTTCTCCCCAGGCTCGGAAGGGCCCCTCGAGTTCCTCCAGGGCCCAACTCGTTCGAGCCCTTCACTTCTTTTGTGGACACTCTTTAGGAGGAGCGGTCGGGCCCCAAGATGCAGAGCAGACTCCTTCCCGGTACACAAGTCACGGAAACGCTAAGGGCGATGAAGGGCCAGCGACCCTGGAGCTCAGGCCACAGGAGGCAGAGCCAAACCCCTGCCGAGCCACTAGCCCAGAAGGGATGAGGGCAAAATTTGTCTTCCAAGAGGAGGTAGAAGAAGATTAAAAAGAAGCAGATGGAGAAGGTGGAGAAAAAGGAATGAGACCTGAAGCTCCTCTTACTGTAGCCCGGAACTCAAAGGAGGCTTCCAGACCCCCATCTCCAGTTGTGGGGGTTGTTCCCCCCTTCGTCTACTGGGCTGACTGAGACCGCTGGTGCCCAGATTCCCGAGACCCTCCCAACGTCATAGATATGAGTGACGATGATGACTCTAAAGCTTTATCTCCAGTGGCACCCAGGCTATGCAGCTAGACCAGGGCATCCCTTCCTGATTTTCCTTGGCAGCGAGTGGTTGCTGGCCCCTCATCTTCCTCCAAGGCGGAGCGGACATAAGCCCCAGGCTTGAATCTGGACAAGGCTCGTGCCGATGCCCCTGAGCGTGTGGGCCAGATGTTGCGACCTCTTTTTGCCTAGGCCAAGTAAGCTCTTCCCTTGTTTGGGGTATTTTGTCGAGCCCCCTTCCGGTCTCTCGCCTCTTACTTGTATTATTATTTCTACATGCTACAGTCCAGTTGGCCACAATGCTCGGGGAGGAGTTGGGAGAGCTAGAAGAGGCCAACCGGGAGCTCTAGACCTTGGGGTGCTTTGGGTATTTCAAGCTGAAACAGGCGGCCTGATGAATAAATGACCTCAAGACTGAGCGGAAGGAGCTGATCAACAAGGTGGTGTATGTAAAGGAACAAAACCAGCACCTGGAGATGGTCTCCGTGAGGCATAAAGAGAAGAAGAAGGCTCTCAAGGGTCTATTGCACGATGCCGACTAGGACGTCTTTCATTTGACGATGGTGAAAAAGTGACTCAAAGAGGCTCACATTGCTTTCGAACGGAGCTTGGTCACTTGGGAAGCAGAGCTAGAGACCACTCAGGAGCAGTTGGATTTGATTTAGAAGGAATTGCGAGAGTCTAGGGAGGAGACAAAGTCCGCCTGAAAAGAGCTAGAGGAATCCCGACCGGTTTGGGCTCTAGTCGTTGGACAACATTCACTGCTATTGTTCGGGCATTTTAGGCACTCTCAAGAGGACCAACACTTAAGAGAACAACTGCGGCAGGTGAAGGTGCTCATTGGTGAGCTTTCGCAGTCGGGGATCTAAAAGAACATTGACCTCCTATCCCGCAACATGGAGATTGCCAACCTAAGGTCTCGTTTCGAGGACGTCGCCAAATTTTTCGAGGAGTTCCGACCTTAACTCGTGAATGCAAACATTGTCCGGGATGCAGCCTAGTCCTACGGCTATCGGGATGGCCTCCAGCAGATGCACCAACACCTATTGTAGAACCCCAAGCTGGACTTACACACCTTGTCTTTGTCCTCCCTTCCTCCAAGTTTCGAGGTGCAAGCTTTTGCGAAAAACTTTGGGAAGCTAGGGTATCCTCCGTTCCTGTAAGGCGCTCCTCTGCCCCCTTCATCCCAGTGATGGGCTCAGCCTCCCTTTTTATTGTAGCACTTTGTACAACACTTGTAACTGTGTTTGCGTGATAAATAATATGAAAACTTGTTTCTCGCAACTATTATGTTTTTTGTTTTTGTTTTTATCTCTTCCATCTATTCCTTTTGCGCGGTTCTGCAAGGGCTTGGTTTAGTTGAACGGGGGGGGGTCAGTGCTAAGTCTTGGGACTTGTGACCTTTCCCCTCGACGAGTCAAGGGACTTGACTTCTTGCGAGTATGAGGACTCGGCTTATCGAGTCGAGGGACTCATCTTTTTGTGAGTGTAAGGACTTGGTTTATTGGACAGGGGGTCAGTACCAAGTCGTGGGACTTGGCCTTACCTCACAGCGAGTCAAGGGACTCGTCTTCTTACAAGTGTTAGGATTCGGCTTATCGAGTCAAGGGACCCGTCTTCTTGCAAGTGTAAGGACTCAATTTTGTTGGACGAGGGGTCGAGACCAAATCTAAGGACTTGGAGCCTTACCCCGCAGTGAGTCAAGAGACCCGTCTTCTTGCGAGTGTCAGGACTCGGCTTTGTTGGACGAGAGTCGGGGCCAAATCAAAAGACTTGGGCCCTTACGCCGCAGCAAGTCAATGGACTCGTCTTATTCCAAGTGTGAGGACTCAACTTTGGTCGACGGGGGGTCGGGACCAAATCCAGGGACTTGGGGCCTTACCTTGTAGCGATTCAAGAGACTTGTCTTTTTGCAATGAGGACTCAGCTTATCGAGTCAAGGGACCCGTCTTCTTGCAAGTGTAAGGACACAATTTTGTTGGACAGGGTCTCTGGACCAAATCCAAAGACTTGGGGCCTTAACCCGTAGTAAGTCAAGTGACCCGTATTCTTGAGAGTGTGAGGACTCTGCTTATCGAGTCAAGGGACCTGTCTTCTTGCAAGTGTACTCAACTTTTATCGAGTCAAGGGATCCGTCTTCTTGCGAGTGTAAGGACTCAGCTTTGTTGGACAGGGGGTTGGGACCAAATCTATAGACTTGAGGCCTTATCTCGCAGAGAGTCAAAAGACTCGTCTTCTTGCGAGTGTTAAGACTCAGCTTATCGAGTCAAGGGACCCGACTTCTTGCTAGAATACTCGGCTTAGTTGCACGGGGGGTCAATGTCAAGTCTGAAGACTTGAGACCTTACCCCGCACCGAGTCAAGGGACCCGTCTTCTTGTGAGTGTGAGGACTCAGCTTATCGAGTCGAGGGACTCGTCTTCTTGCAAGTGTAAGCACTCGGCTTAGTTAGACGGGGGGTCGGGACCAAATCTTGAGACTTGGGGCCTTACCCCGCAGCGAGTCAATGGACTCGTCTTCTTGTGAGTGTGAGGACTTGGCTTATTTTTTAGACGACAAGAGATTTGGGATAAACATCTAGACATTCTCATTCATTCATAGTTGTTCGTACAAAAGTGTTGCCTTATATTTCTACACATAGTACTTCTTTAAGTGTTCGGCATTCCAGGAGTGAGATAGCTCGTGTCCCTGCTGTCTTTGAGGGGATAGGAGCATGGTCAGTTGCTTACGGTGACTAGGTAAGGGCTTTCCCATCGTGGTCCCAGTTTTCCTTCTTCCGGGCTAGTTACTATCGTCTGTCGTAGTACCAAGTTGCCTACCTTGAAGGAGCATGGCTTGACTCGTTTGTTGAAGTATTGTTCTGCCTTTTGCTTATTGCTTGCTGTTTGCACTGCTACTTCTTCCCTTCTCTCCTCCAAGACTTCCAAGCTCTCAGCTAGCCTTTCGTTGTTGGTGTCCAAGTCAAAGTGTTGGATACACAATGTGGGCATTCCAACTTTTACAGAAATTACTGCTTCACTGCCATAGGTGAGAGCAAATGGAGTCTCGCCAGTGGGGGTTCAGATAGTGGTCTGGTATGCCCATAATAAGCTTGGAAGTTATTCGACCAACGTTGCTTTGTGCACCCTAATCTTTTTCTTGAGGGTGGAGAGGAGGGTTTTATTAGTTGCCTCGACCTATCCGTTGGCTTGAGGGTGCCCTGGCGAGGAGTACTTCACCTTAATCCCAAGCTTTGTGCACCATTCTGGGTAGTGTGTGTAGTCGAATTATCTCCTGTTGTCTGATATGAAGCTCTGAGGTCTGCCAAATCGGCAGACTACTGACTTCCACCTGAATTTTGTGATGGTATGGGAGGTGATGCTTGCGAGAGCCTCAACTTCAACCCACTTTGTGAAGTAGTTGGCTGCAACCATGACAAACTTGGCTCCTCCTCTTGCCACCGAGAAGGGGCCAATTAGGTCTAGACCCCATTGGACGAAAGGCCACGGGGCCGTGATTGATGTTAGCTCTTCCGTCAGACAGTGTGGAATCAGCTAGTGCTATTAACACTTCGGGCATTTCTTGGAAAATTCTTCTGCTCTGAAGGAATGAGGCCAGTAGTATCCATCCTGGGTCACTCTTGCAGCTAACGCCCTTCCTCCCAAGTGGCTTCCACAAATTCCTTCGTGCATCTTTGCTAGCATGTATTGAGCTTCATCCGGTGAGAGGCACCTAAGGAGCTGCTCGGAGAAGCCACTTTTGTATAGAACTCCTTCTAGCAGGGTGAACCTGGTCGTCCTGTTTCTGGCCTTTCGTACTTCTTCCAGGTCACTGGGTAGTTGCCCTTCCTACAAGATCTTTTGGATGTCAGCCGCACATTCGGGAGGTGTAGGGATCGTAACACACACTTCCTCCCCGATGGATGGGGCATCGACTTTCCTGACCACGGTGTGTTCTAGAAGGGGATATTCCTCCTACCCTAACGCAGCCCTCGCTAGGCGATCTACCTTCTGATTTTCTCCTCTTGGCACCTGTTGGATGCTAAAGTAATAGAAGCGATCGCGCTTGTTGCAAACCAGTAGGAGATACTTCATCAGCCTTTCTCCTTTTGTGGCGAACTGCCCATGTACTTGGCTAACTATCACTTGGGAATCGACTCTTACTTTTATTTCTTCAGCCCCTAGTAACCGTGCGACTGACATTCCTGCCAAGAGTGCTTCATACTCAGCTTCGTTGTTGGTTGCTTTGAAGGCCAGCTTGACTGCATAGTTGTGCTCCTCTCTCTACTCGGTGATGATGTGCACCCCTACTCCCCCGCCAGCCCAACAAGACTAGCCATCTACGTAGACCTGCAAGGGCTTTCCTTGGAGTGCATCCAGGACTTCCTCCGGGAAGTTGGTGAACTCGACAACAAAATTTGCCAACACTTGTCCTTTGATTGCTGCTCAGGGTAGGTACTCCATGTCGAATTCGCTGAGCTCGATTGCCCATTTGACGAGTCATCCCGATGTGTCTTGTTTATGCAGCAGTTTCTTGAAAGAGAGGTTGGTGAGCACTTTCATTGAGTGGGCCTAGAAATATGACCTTAATCTTTGGCCATGACGATTAGGGCGAATACCAACATTTCTGTCCGGGGGTACCTTTCCTCTACTCCGTGGAAGGCTCAGCTCATGTAATAGATGGGTCGCTACCATTCTTCCGTTTCTCAGACAAGTATGAGTGATACGACATGCGGGGACACTGCTAGGTACACAGTTAGGCTCTCCCTAGGTCTTGTCTGGCTTAGCAGTGGGGGGTGGCTCAGGTACAATTTCAAATCAGTGAAAGCTATTTTACAGGTCTCATCCCAAACCTGGACCTTCCTCAGGATTTTGAAGAATGGTAAGCACTGGTCGATTGATCGAGCGATGAACTGGTTCAGGGCTGCTACCCATCTGGATAGCCTTTAGACTTCATGAAGGATGCGGGGGGAAGGCATTCCCATCATTGCTTCCAACTTCTTGGGATTCACCTCAATCCCTCTTTCGGAGACAATGAACCCCAAGAACCTACATGTCTCCACTCTAAACGCACACTTCAACAGGTTGAGCTTCATCCGATATTGCAGGAGGAAGGAAAATGCTTCCAGCAAATTTGCCAAATGCTGTCCGGGCTCCTTGCTTTTCACTAACAGATTGTCTATGTATACTTCCATATTTCGGCCGATCTGCTGCTTGAACATTTGGTTGACTAACAGTTGGCAGGTGGCCCCCACATTCTTCAAACCGAACGACAATGCTTTGTAGTCGTAGAGCCCTCAGTTTGTTAAGAACGCTATCTTTTCTTCGTCATTTAGGTTTATCCTGATCTGGTTGTACCCGGAATAAACGTCCATAAGGCTGAGGAGGGGATGCCCTACCATCGAATCCACAATCAGGTTGATGCGTGGTAAAGGGAAGCTATCCTTCGGGCAGGCTTTATTCAGGTCGGTGAAGTTGACACACATCCACCACTTCCCATTGGCCGTCTTCACCAAAACTACATTAGATAGCCATTCCGGGTAGTGGACCTCTCGGATGAATCATGCTCCTAGGAGGCGATCTACCTCCTCAGCTACCGTCCCGTACTTCTCAGCACTAAAGCTCTGTCATTTCTGCTTGACTTTTCGAGCCTTAGGTCAAACAGAGCCGGTGCTCGATGATGGAATTATCGATTTTGGGCATATCCTCATGGCTCCAGGTGAACACGTCTCGGTGTTCGATAAGGAGAGATATCAGAGCCGCTCTCATCTCAGGGTCTAGTTTGGTCCCGATCTGAACCTGTCTTTCCGATCTCTACTGATTGACTGTCACCAGCTCCAAAGGCTCGTTGGGTTCGGCCTGCCAAAGGACCTGTTCATCGTGGACTTCTTCATCCCATTTGCGGACTTCTTCTTCCATCCTTTCGACGAACGCAACATTTTTGACATGGTGCCTCAGCTCTTGGTGGTAGCACTCCAGGGCTAGGACCTACTCACCGTGAACTTCACCTACCCCTGATTCTGTGGGGAACTTTAGTTTGAGGTAGTAAGTCGACGTTACTGCCCTCAAGTTGTTCAAGGTGGGGCGTCCCAGTTTGGCATTGTACAAGGATGGGGCCTTGACGACTAAGAAGTCGGTCATGGTGGCCATGGTCCTGGGCTCCTTCCCTGCCAGGACTAAAATAGTGATGGCTCCCAATAGCGATGGCTCCCATGAAGCCGTTGAGTGGCAATAGTGATGGCTCCCACTAGTCGATCCAGATTGATGCCCATTCTGACAAATGGTTCTAGAATAGGATGTCGATCGAACTGTCATTGTTGATCAGGATCCTCCAGGTTTTAAAGTTTGCCAATTGCATCGTTACCACCAATGCATCATCGTGTGGATGGAGGGTGCCTTCTTCATCCCCTTCATCGAAGGTTATAGTGATGCCTTCAGTGCGTCGTAGGGGCCTACTTGTGTCCCTTTCAGCGACAAACACTTCCTTGCAACGTGCCCTTCTGGCAGGTGCCTTTCGGGTCGACGAAGTGACTCCACCTTCGGCATATCCTCGAGTGATTGTGCTAATCTCCTCGAGTGGTCTGTCCTCCACCGGGGGCTTCTCTACATTTCATCGATTGCTCCCTACCTTCTTGTGCTCAATCCCCACCGAAAACCCTAACGCCCACCTCTGTATCGCTCCATTTAGTTCTCTGACCGGCGTGCCTAGTTTCACTGCTCTTCCTCCTTTATTCTCTTTAGGGCATATCAATCTCGGGGGCTATGTTGGTTGTTCATGTGATACTCGCAGTACGGGAAGTTCTCCTCCTCTCGGGGTTGTTCTCTTTTGGGGTCGAGCGTCGGTTCCCTTCCACTGCCAGATTTGTGTAAGTGTGGCTCCCCCCTTAGGGCCGAGTTGGTGCTTCTTTCTTTCTCTTCGCATTTGGTGCTCCTCTCTTTTCTCCTCCACTACAGCGACCTCCTCGTTGTCTTGACGCTTTCAGGTCCACCTACTCTACCTTAGATCGTGGTGGGGCGGTCAGGGCCTCGAGGGTGTCTTCAGTGTTGATGAACCCATCCGCTCAGTCCATGAACGCTCTTAGCGTGGTTGGAGTCTTTTGTGCTATTTCAGACATAAATGGATTACGTGGCCAGATTCCTCCAAGGAGGGCCGCTAATGTGATCTTCTCGTCTTGATCATTCGTGGTCATATGCTCCCTATTGAATCACAAGAGATATGATTTCAAGTTTTCACCATCTCGCTGTTTGGCAGTAAGGAGGTAAGCTGCCGAGCATCTCCTCTTAAGGCTTGCCAGGAATTGTGTCATGAAGAGGTGGGCGAGCTCCTCGAAGATTTCTATCGTTCCTGATGATAGTGACCCAAACTAGGTCCGGGCGACTCCTTCAGCGTTAGCGGGAAGGCTCGGCAGGCAACCTCTCATGGGAAACCATGCAAGGTCATGTGGGCCTTGAATGTCTCCAGATGCTCCAGTGGGTATTTGGACCAGTCGTACGCTTCCATCTGGGGAACTTTGAACTTGAGGGGAAGCAGTACTGCCATGACTCCCCCGCTATATGGGAGGTCAGAAATGATGAGTAGCTAGTCTACAATGGATGGGGTGTCTATTTTCTTCTCCATTTATGCACATTTGTTCCTGAGCTCTTGGATTTTGAGTTGCATCTGGCGTCCCTCTACTTTTGTTGCAATGTCCATAGGTGCCCGTCGTGAATCCACATGTTTGTTGCCACTCGGTTCTCTTTCCCCCTCCAGCTCCTCATTGGCGAGCCAGAGGGCTACGTTCTCCTAGAGGAGCATCCCAGTTTCTTCCATTTGCTTTCTTATTGTCTCCTCCATGCTCCCGAGTCTTGCTTCTATCGTTTCCTCCTCACAGTCTCCCCTTTGTGTAGTTTGGGACCGCGTTGTTACCGGCATGCAAAGTACACGCTTTTATAGAGAAATAAATCCCATAGACGGCACCACTGTTAATGTCATGTTTCCCAGTCCAAGCAATACCACGGTAACCAAGCTCCACACCACCTACAACTAAGAGAATGAGAGGCTCCGGTGACTTCTGGGATCACTCCGATGCCAAAGTCAGTGAATAATTCTCTAGTGATAAGGAAAGCTCAGAGTATTAGAATGAATAGTGAGGGTTTCAAGAAATTACCTCCCGTGGAAGGGATGACTGCTATTTATACCTGATTCGGGCTCCACTGTCGAGGGCGATCATGGCGTGTCAAGTTGTAGCTGAGTCGGTCATGCTCCACTCACTTCCCGCCACAACAGAGTGTCAGTCTATGGCTTAGGAAGTTGAGGGAGATCATGGCTTGTTAGGTCGTGCTAGGTCAGACCTGCTGTCGCCTTTCTACTAGGGTTGGGTGTCAGGTCGTGGCCGAGCCGTCCTGCATGCTCAAGTGGCGTACCGTTGGGTGCCAGGCCTTCTGACATCTGCATTGAATGCGACATGCCTTGAGTCTGACGAGGCCACGATTGGGCACGTACAACCATCCACTTTTAGTAGGATGTCCTTCTTGGTGCCATACGGTAGGGCTCGGTAAGTTGCCAAGTCCCAAGTCATTCTCCTTGGCATATCCGAGCTTGGTATCGAAAGACCTTCCTAGGTTGGTTTGCGCTCGGTACTTGGTCCCCTGGCCCAAGTCTCAGCCCATGGCTAGGTTTCCTCCTTGGGCCCGGGGGCTCTATAGCTTGACCTCCTTGGGCCCTCCCTCACATGATCGATCCTAAACTTCTAGTTCTGTGTTTAGGATTGAAATAGAGCAAGATAAAGGTATTTTAGTTTGGCTCATATATATGCATTGTTATTCGTCATTTTAATTTTAAGCAAATTTGGCCATAAAACATGGATCTCCATCAAAATTTAATCCAAGAATATGAGGTATTGTGTATGAATTGGGGCAAAATATCGGGAGAAAACAGAGGACCAGACAAGCAAAGGAAAATAAGTTTGTGTATATTTCTCGTTAAAGAAAAATCAATGTATTGATTTGAAGTTTGAAAAAGTTGTATTAATTTTTGTGTTTATTTTGAAGTTTATAAAATTTATATTGATTTGTGTTTGAATAATAATTAGGTAATGATTAGATAGAAAAGTTAAAAATTTCAGTGTTTTATATTTGAGTGATGTTTCGTAAAAAAAATTATGAAAGATTTTGATCATTCTTCATCTCATCTCATTTACCAAATGCACCTTTGCCATAATACAGTGATACACTTTAATAGTAGCCATCCTGTAACTGAAACAATTTCCCATGAATACTTATTTGCGGTGATTTTTAAGTTTTTTCCGGCGATTTAATGTTATCACAAAAATCCATTTTTCTGGTATTGAATAAAAATCAAAGAGAAATAGAGACGTTTGTTATTAAAAGAGAGAAGTCTACCTAAAATTCTTCAAGTCTTCTACATATCACACTCAATCAACAATTAATAGTCTTGATCTAATTTGAGTCTACCATAATCTATAGTCATTTACGTAAGAAAAGAAGAGCAATGGTTTGAGCATATGGTATGGGTTTGAATATTCTTTTAGTACATGGTATACCACAATTGAATGCATTACATGTTGATTTTCAAATTTCCTCTCCTAAATGTGCATGGTGTGGGGTACGTATGAAGACCAATGGTAAGAGCCTATATTAATTTGTTGGCTTTCAAAGTCTTTTTCTTCACCGTGAGTGGCAATTTTCTACCATAGATGCTATACAGAAATTTCCAAGTAATGTCATGATCCTCTTCTTTTGTAATGATTTTCACAGTACTCAAAGGAGGAACAACGGCCATTAATTTGATGGGCAAATTGTACTTCATTATTATTGTTAATTTGTACTTTTTTTTTTTTTTTGTAGAAAGTCTACAAAGTACATCACCATTTCATATTTATCCTACAAGGTAGTATTTCTGATCAACTTATATTTATTTATTTTTTAAAATAATAGAAAGTTTCAAACTTAGAAAAAAATATATGATGAAATTAGGATAAAAGAAGGTGTGGTCGCAAACATCATTATAATTAATTAATTATTGCAAGTTTTATTCCCTTTCCACAATTAATTGTCACCTTAGATATATACATATATATATATTTATATATATATATATATATTTTTTTTCCACATTGAAGTGTAACATAATAAAGTCATTCACGCATGAGGAGAAAATGATCGAGGGACGTTTTGAACGTATGGTATGGGATTCATGAATCTTTTCAATTCGAGGTGATCATCATAAATTTATGATCTTGTCTTTTTTGGTTTTCTTTTGAATCAGAAAAACTAAATTTCCAACTCGATCGATCTTATCCTCATACATTCTATGCAAATTTGGCTCATATATATATATATATATATATATATATATATAATATGCATGACTGTTATTCGTCATTTTAATTGTAAATAAGCAAATAATTAATTGGTTCTGGTAATATTAGGTGAAACAAAAAGATGTGTCTAGTATATATCCAATTTTGCAAGTTCCATCATTAATGGTACTGCAGAAATGTCTGCCCCCACGCATGGCCTAGCTTATACATGCAAATAAAATTATATGTGATCATATATGGAAACGTATTTAATTGAGCGTATAATATATCTTGATAATTACGCTTTATTAGTTGTGTATATGTGATCATATGGCTCCGTCTAACTTTGATGATTCTTCTACATGGTAACAGGATGAGAGGACATGATTTTAAGGTGACATGCAAGGCAATTGATATTGTTGGAGATCTCTTTATATGCATTTAGGCTAATTTGGTACCACTATTTATGGTGAGTTTTTTGCATTATATCAATCTCTCAGTTTTCTTTGTTGTCTTGGCATAACATTCCACGAAAGTTTGAGAGCCTTTAGCCAAACTTGCTAAGAAGAATTAGAAGCACCAATATTCCAATTAGCTTTAAATTACCCAATAATTACTCTCTCTCTCTCTCTCTCTCTAATTAAACATGAATAAAAATCAAAGAGAAAGAGCTAGAGTTTAGGAGAGAGAAGTCTGGCAAAAAGTTGATATGCAAGGTAGAGCCCACCGATTATAAATTCACATACCTAACTAATTAAATCTTCAAGTCTTCTATATATCATGCTCAATCAAGAATAGTCGTGATATATATTTAAGTCTACCATAATAGAGTCATCCACGTAAGAAAAGCTAGAGTTTAAGCAATGGTTTGAACGCATGGTATGGGTTTGAATATGAACTTTTTAATGTACGGTGTAGCAAAACTGAATGCATTCTTGATAAAGAGAACCATATTCTTAATTAGCTTGATGCAGAAATATTTCAATTAACATATATTTTCCGCTATCAGGAAATATCTTTAAGGTGCACACGAAGCAGGGCCTAGGCCAACAAGTTCCGTCGAACAATATAAGTCAGAAATTGAATTGGTAAAAGAAAGAAAGGGGAAGACACGAGGTAGCCAATTTGCTAATTTACACATTGATTTTCAAACTGTCTCTGAATGTATTATTATGTACATGATGTGGCCCTGTTGGGGTACGAAGGCTATATATGGTTCTCACCTCTCTCTGATCTCCAAAATATCCCTCCTTATTAGAACTTCTCCATTCATCAGGCGATCCCTGCTAGCTTTGCACTTTCTTTTTATTATATAATTTAATTTAAACTGTTCTTTTATAAATTCTATCTCCCCAACTAATGCGTCAAAGCCAACTTTTTGAGTCGTATGCCATTAATTTGTTGGATTTCAAAGTGATCTTTTTCCTCACCGTGAGTGGCACGTTTCTACCACATAGATGCTATCAAGAAATTTCCAAGTAGTTTCCTCTTCTTTTCTAATGATTTTCACAATCAAAGGAGGAAGGACGACCATTTCATAGGCAAATTGTGTTTCATTATTATTCCATCTTTTGACAATTTGGCCGACCCCATTAGCAGCATGTGGGCCCAGGATAAATTCTATCTCCCCAACTAATGTGTCAAAGCCAACTTTTTGAGTCGTATGCCATTAATTTGTTGGATTTCAAAGTGATCTTTTTCCTCACCGTGAGTGGCACGTTTCTACCACATAGATGCTATCAAGAAATTTCCTAGTAGTTTCCTCTTCTTTCCTAATGATTTTCACAATCAAAGGAGGAAGGACGACCATTCCATAGGCAAATTGTGTTTCATTATTATTGCATCTTTTGACAATTTGGCCGACCCCTTTAGCAGCATGTGGGCCCGAGATAACTAGTTAGTGAAGCAATTTTCCTATATTTTCCACAATAATTGTAAGGACCATGGTACTCATGATCATTCACGTAGATCTCGGGTGAAGGAGGATTCTTCATCTTTTTCTTCTTTCATTAATTGGGTCTATAAATTAGTTAACCCCTCGATCACTCTTTCCTCTGTCTAAACATAGTGCAAGACATTTTAAAAAGCTATGGACACCTATTCGTATCATGAGTTCATATTCAAGCGCTTGCTTTTCACTCTGATCACATGGCTTCTTCTCTTACTTGCTCGCTCTTTGTCTTATAATCTGCAATATCCACTTTGCCATCAAGATGAGAGGGTAGCTTTGATGCAGTTCAAGGATAGTTTTCTCATAAACAACACTACTTGCAAATATAAGAATATGGAGAATCGCGAGGTTGCATCTTGGAGAATAGAAGGAAATAATACCAATTGTTGTGCATGGGATGGGGTTGAATGCAACCAAGTCACGGGTCATGTCATTGCCCTCAACCTTTGGAGCAGTTGTTTTTATGGTTCTCTCACCTCAAACAGTAGTCTCTTTCGCCTTCTTCACCTTCAGGAGCTTACACTTGTTTTTAATGACTTCAATCACTCGCAAATCCCATCTGAGATTGGTAATCTTTCAAGCTTAACACATCTTGACCTCTCCTATTCCTGGTTTTCAGGACCAATCCCCTCAGAAATTCAATACCTATCCAAGTTGTCTTCACTTTGGATTCAGTCTCTTGATTCTTATAATTTATATACCAGAAGTCTAACAAGTTTAGTTCAAAATTTAACCAACCTTGAATTGCTTGATTTTTCTGGTGTCAACATATCTTCCACTGTACCTGAAAGCTTGACAAATTTATCTTCTTTAAAATATCTAGATCTAAGTACCTGCAAACTGTATGGGCGATTTCCAACCAGAATTTTTCAGCTACCACACCTACAGGAGCTAGCTGTAGCAAGCAATGAAGATCTCACTGGCTATTTGCCCGAATTTCACACAAGCTCTCCTCTTGTGTATTTAGCACTTGGAGACACAAATTTCTCTGGTAATCTGCCTGCTACAATTGGAAACCTTAATTCCTTAACTGCCTTTGCCATTGGTAATTGTAATTTTTCAGGAACCATCCCAAATTCGTTCAGTAACCTTACCCAACTCATTATGCTAAACCTTTCACAAAACTCATTCAGCGAGTTGTCTTGGCTCCCTAGAGCTAGTTCAAGCGACATTCTTCCACAGATTCAAAATTTAGGATTGGCAAATCTCGGCTTAACAAAGTTCCCAGATATATTACGAAACCATAGTAAATTGTTCAACCTAGATCTAGCAGGCAACAATCTTCAAGGCTTGATACCCAAATGGATGTACAATGTAAGTAAAGAATCTCTGCAGCGTTTTCACCTTTCTAACAACTATCTCATTGGCTTTGAAAATTCTCCTGCAATTATCCCATGGCCGAAACTAGACTATTTAAGCCTTGAGAATAACATGATGCATGGATCACTCCCAATTCCACCACCATCCCTAAGGTTTTATTTTGTCAGTAATAATTCATTCACCGGAAGGATTTCACCATTTATTTGCAATATGAGTTCACCTCGAGTGCTTGATTTGTCCTATAACTATTTGAGTGGCACGATTCATCCATGTCTAGGCAACTTGAGTCAATCTTTGTCAGTGCTACAACTACGAAGAAACAACTTTGGCAGCAACATCCCAAAAACATGGGCAAAAGAATGCAGCTTGAAGATGATTGACTTAAGTCAAAACCAATTACAAGGTCATTTGCCAAGATCTTTAGCCAACTGTATGGAGCTTGAGTATCTACATGTTGGGCGCAATCAAATCAATGATACCTATCCCTTTTGGTTAGGAACTCTTCAACAATTGAAGATTCTTGTTCTCCATTCTAATGGCTTCTACGGTTCAATGAGGAGTTCGGAAACAAATTACACATTCCCCGACTTGCATATTATTGACCTCTCTCACAACCATTTCTCTGGACATTTGTCTGCAAGATACTTCGCACAATGGGATGCCATGAAATCCATTGGTGTAAATAATTTAAATTACATGGGTTCTGAGGTGAGCTATTCAATTATAATAACAATAAAAGGTGTGGAGTTGGAATTTGAGAAGATCCAAGATGGCCTTACAGTCATAGATTTCTCTTGCAACAGATTTGAAGGAGATATTCCAGAAAAACTGGGGAATCTGAAAGGACTTCATGCCCTCAACCTTTCCAATAATGCTTTCACTGGTCATATCCCATCATCATTTGGGAACTTGAAACAGCTAGAATCATTAGACCTTTCTCAAAACAAATTGTTTGGAAAGATACCTCCTGAATTAGTCCAGCTCAATTTCCTTTCAATCTTTAATGTGTCACATAATTGCCTCACTGGACCTATACCACACGGGCAACAGTTTGAAACATTTTTAAACAATTCATTCAAAGATAATCCAGGATTGTGTGGATGGCCATTGTCCAAAATCTGTGGAGATTCCAACAGTTCAACACCTCCACCTTCAACCTTTGAAGAGAATCAGGGTCCAATTTTCTTTGAATTTGGTTGGAAAGTAGTTGTGATGGGATATGGATGTGGATTCATATTTGGAGTTGCTATCGGGCACATTGTGACAACAAGAAAGCAAGATTGGCTCATCAAGATTTTTGGCCAGAAACAACGCCAAACTCAAATAAGGGTGAATCATAGGTAGTAGTAAATGAAGCTTAGTCAGATCTGTTGTTGTCTTCCTTAATTACTAGATCTTAAAGTCTCTCTCTATGTCTCTATGTAAGATTGTTCTAGTAATTAAGAACACCTAGCTTTCTTATATACCAATTATGTTGTGTGCTTACCTGTTTAAATCAGAAGTTCTTGCATCTTAATTCTTTTCCATTTTCACTTGGTATATGAAAATGTGAATTTCAAGAGTTTGGCTAACATTAGGTGACTAAGATGATAGACACCATCTTGAGTTTAAATTACGTGAGTTGTTGAATTTAAAAGATTTTGAGTTTGTTTGGAATTTGTAATTGAGTGTTTAAGATAAGTCAAAACATGTAATTCTGAGTCTTAAGGTTCTTATCTTATCCATTGAAGAGTTTGAATTTGAACTAGTACAAGGTTGTAGAGATAGTTTCCTACTGTCAACAAACTGTTAGCAAAACCGTTGCGACAGATTCATTTCGTCAGCTGAATTACACTAGGATTTGGAAACTGATTGCAAATATATATTTAAATTGTCCTACTAATTAGAATAGTGGAGATTCAATTCTGGAGATTTTGAGAGTACTTCCCAATGCTTATTTTGTGAGAAAATTCCCTTGAGAATTTTTCATATTATTTATCTCAAAGAGCAGGATCGTGATTCGAGGTTCAGATAGTTATCGTTTCAGCCACTAGAGTTCCAGTAGATAAGTCAATATTTGAAGATCATCAGAAGTTCTGACTGTTACTATGGTAGAGTCAAACAGATCGTTAGAGGTTTTGAAGATTCTTGTTCTCCATTCTAATGGCTTCCAGTGTGCAATAAGGAGTCTAGAAACAAATTTCAGATTCCCCAATTTGCGTATCATTCACCTCTCTCACAACCATTTGTGTAGGAATATGCTTGCGAGATACTTCGCATGATGGGATGAATCCGTTGGTGCAAAGAATTTAAAATATTTGGATGATTACTCGGTTGACTATTCAATTATAATAACGATAAAAGGTGTGGAGTTGGAGTATAAGAAGATCAAAGATGGCCTCACAGGCATAGATTTCTCATGCAACAAATTTGAAGGAGATATTCTAGAAAAACTGGGGAATCTAGAAGGACTTCATGTGCTGAACCTTTCCAATAATGTTTTCACTAGTCATATCCCATCATCCTTTGCGAACTTGACACAGCTAGAATCATTAGACCTTTCTCGAAACAAGTGGTTCAAAGAGATACCTCTTGAATTAGTCCAGCTCAATTTCCTTTCAAAATTTAATGACACATAATTATTATCAAACAAAAATAATTTAATGTCACATAATTGCCTCACTGGACCTATACCACAGTGGCAACAGTTTGGAACATTTCCAAATACTTCATTCGAAGATAATCGAGGACTATGTGGAAGGCCATTGTCCAAAATCTGTGGAGATTCTGACATTTCAACACCTCCACCTTCAACCTTTGAAGAGAATCAGGGTCCAAAATTGTTCTTTGAATTTGGTTGGATAGTAGTTGTGATGGGATATGGATATGGATTTGTATTTTGAGTTGTTATTGGACACATTGTGACAACTAGAAAGCAAGATTGGCTCATCAAGATTTTTGGCAAGAAGCTATGCCAAACTCGAATAAATCAGGTGAATCGTAGGAAGCAGTAAATGAAACTTAGTCATGTAAAATGTTTTCAAAAATAGACAAATGTATCATTTGTGCTTCTAGCATTATTGTAACTTATTGAATGGAATTGGCAGTCGATCTACACAAAGCTCAACTACTGAAGGGAATAGGTTACTACATTTTTGCATATTTGATTTATCCAAAAGTTCATGTTCTCCAAGTAGAAGTTTTTCTATTATCAAATAATCTGGAAGGATAAGTTAAGGATATTAAATCCTCAATTACATGAAAGGAAATTACAAAGTGCTTTTTAGTTTTTGCATTGGCAATGTATTGCTATCTATTGGAATATTCATTAGTAAAGATTCCGCAAGGGTAGTATTGCTCATTTTAGACTAGCAA
The DNA here is from genome assembly GCF_001411555.2 of Juglans regia. Taxonomy (NCBI): domain Eukaryota; kingdom Viridiplantae; phylum Streptophyta; class Magnoliopsida; order Fagales; family Juglandaceae; genus Juglans; species Juglans regia. Next base: position 9,117,544 of record NC_049916.1, read on the forward strand.
TAGGGTCTAATTTTTAAGAGCCATCCACTCCCCCACCCCATTATTTATAAGTTTTTGAAAAATCAACAAGTTGCTACTCTCGGTGGTTAGAATTACTTTGTTACATTATATAAAGTTTTGGTGCTTCTCTACACTCAAACAAAGTTTATAAGGTTTTTTCCTCACTAGGAGAAATGAGAGAATCAAGACACTCAACTAAATTTTGGAGGTCAAAGATTTTAGTAATGCTACATATAGTTATGGAATGTGCAAATGTAGTGCAATCGTTTTGAAAAAGAGTGAGATGCACTATTAAAATTATTTTTTATTTCCATGTGGATCCCGTATTTATTCATTTTTTTCAAAGAGATTGCCTAGCGCATTCAACTACTGCATTTCTCCAAAATTTTAACTTTGGTATCCTTTTAAAGGGTTTAGGTCTTTACAATGGCCTAAGATATGTTAACGTTATTAGATATGATTTTTTTCATTTGTTAAATTTAACTATGCACGCAGGTCTCAGACAGGATTAGAATAAAATGTGTGAATGTAGTTAGCAATGTTCAAAGTTCTTAATTGGTGAAATTTTTCAAAATCATGATGGTGAATACAATCATTATTTCAGTTAGCAAGTAGCTAGATGTGGATCATGCTTTGATCGAGCAACTAACACAGTTGATTAAGCAGCAAATAACCATTGATTAAATTCTATTGTCGTCGGGTGTCCCCTATATGCAGCTGATCCGACAAAGGCAAACAAAGTCTTCCCTTAGTTATCTGAAAATCGTTTTAATGCGTCTTAGGGGGATAAGAAAGCACAAAGAAGCAAAGGCAACATTGTACACGCCTTGTGGATCCACTTTGGCATCAACGTGAAGCTTGATCTAGATAGATGAGGATACTCATGCCTATGATTTCCTATTCATGCAATTTTGATTATATTTCTAATGGGAATGTTGATCTGGAGGAGATAAAAAAGGGTGGCCATTAAGTTCATTAATTAGATCCAAACGCATCCACCACATATATAATCTACTCATCCAAATTTACGGAGGGTTTGTTCTTAAGATCTCTATAATGCAAACTTCAAGTGTAATTTTTGTATTGCATAACTACAAAAACAGCAGTGCCAATCTCTATACTCGTGGTCATAAGATTAACAGAGACATCTCAGGAGTTAGAATGAAGGATAACATACCTTCACCAAATAGATCAAACGACGGTATCAGGAGACTGCCAGAATCCAAGTCATTCTTCCATATTTGAGTGAGGACAGCCCATTTATTCTGAGATTGACTATTTCCCCTGTCTCTCCTGCCTATCTTGTCCAAAATTCACTCTTTAGACATTTGTGTAGAGGACGAAGATGGGCCCACATTTGAATCACCCAATGGAGTTGGAGCCACAACTTTCCCTTCCATGTATGTAGATGTAAAAGTTTGACTAGGACTAGGTGACTAAGTTGGTAAGTTTAAATAGGATTAGGTAACTAAAATGATAGAGTTTATTCTATCATTAAGTTGGTAATTTTGGATGAATGTAAATTATTTATTAAATTTGTCTATAACAATATAAAGTTTATCTAGGAGGTATTAGAAGTTGTTTAAATAATTCATTTATGTGAAAAACGAGTCCATAAAGATTTGCACTTATCCAGAACAAAAGCTGATCTGAAATCAGTTACTGCAGTGAAGAGTTATCGCGTAAATTATTTATTTAAGAGATCCTACTGATTAGGATCTGTAGAAATTCAGATCTAGATATTTTCTAAAGTACTTTCCAGTGCATAGTTTGGTGAGAAAATTCATTAGAGAATTTTTATATTGTTTCTCTCAAATAATGTGATCGTGCTTCATGTTGGAGAATTGATTGGTCGAGTTTTAGCCACTGGAGTTCCAGAAGAAAAGCCAATGCTTGAAGATCATCAAAGGTTCTGGCTGCTGCTGAGGTAGAAAACAAATACGTCATTTGTCTGATCAAGTAAGAGTATCAATTGGCAAAGGTTTTGTAATTGAGATTTACTTGTAATTGATTTTCAAATAATAAAATTGGTTTTTCTGGGTTTGGCTGCCCTGTTGGGTTTTATCTTTAAAGAGTTCTTTAAAGGATTTCCCTTTGATACCAATCTTGGTGTTATGCAATTTATTTATTTTATGTTATTGCTTAATTATTAAATAATTGCATGATTAACGACTAACCAATTTGTTGAGTGAATTAGTAGATATTTCCACAGCGTTACGACACAGGGGTACTTGGATAATTTTAATTGGCATCAGAGCGTGGTTCACTCATTTGAGTGTGATTCGTGCCACTGTAGATCATGTCATCATCATTATATGTCCCGCCACACTTTGATGAGGAAAACTACGTTTATTGGAAAGTTCGTATGAGGGTTTTTCTAAAGTCTTTAGATGAACATGTGTGTGACATTAAGTGATAGGATCACTTGCATATTCTTGCATTCCTTGCATTTCATTAGTCTAGGACATGCATTTTTGTTTTGTTTTGCTTTATTTTTCTATTTTTCAACTTAAAATACATTATTTTTTTCTGGTTTGTTTCTAGTTTTTTTTTGGGATAATATGTCAAAGTTTTGAGCATGTGTTCTCACATAATAAATTCTTGAACTTATACATATCTCTACTTTTTGCAGTTCACTTTGTACATACTAACCCTATGGGTCATCTTGACAAAGTTCATTTACAAGTATTGTGAGGAACTTATATGTATGCTCATTATAATTAAGTTTCATATTTATTATTGAGATGCTCACCATAGAGGGAGTCCATGCCTTGAATTAACTAATACTAGTTGAACCTAGTACAATAATAAAGTGATCTTCCATTGCCAAACACAAATGGCTGATCTATATAGAAAAAGTCGGTGTTGAATCATTGTGAAAAAAGACAAACACCCTACACGGATCTACCCATTAAGTCCTTATAGAAAGAATCATTGCTCAAATCATTGTGGAAAAAGATGAGTAACAAAAATGGACATAAAAAAATGGGGTTGTGCAAACTAGTGTTTAGAGGAGATACTCATGTATCTAGGCCCTAGCATAAAGTTTGACTTTTGAGCTGAGTGACAATATTTTAGGAGCATCTATAAGAAGAAAATACTCATGAATAATATTATCAAAAATATATTGAAGAGAAAAAGAAATAAAGAGTTATTTTTCTATATAAGTTTACTCACTCATACACTCACATGAACTTTGACATTGATGATCTTATGAGCTGTGAACATCCATGGTGATTGTTGCAAATAAGAGGGTGTACTCTATTGAATTTTTTTTGTGTGAGAGACACTATGTTTGAACTAAGAAGTATCTAGGCATATTACTTGCCACATTTTTTTTTAAAAAAATAAAAATAAAAAAAATAAAGAACTTTGAAGGATCTTTTCAAACATAAATTACAAATCGACTAGCAATAATTTTTTTTTTTTTATTTGGAGAAGGGGGTTTTGAACTCCAGACCTCCATTTTGGAGGGCTGGGGGTTATGCCAACCAGGTTACGAGTCTTTGGCATGTTAGTTGCCCCTTGCTTATATATATAAAAAATCATAATTTTGTTAAATTTTTATTATTTTTATTTATTATTTATTTTGGTTTATAGAAAATAAATATGAAAATATAATATATATTTTGGTTTGGGTCAGTTTTGAGTAGGTGTTGCATTTGTTTCATAAGTTTGGAAGAAGTAGAATGGGCATCTGTTTTGCTTCTAAGTCCCAGGGGGACTCTATCGGTTTAACTCTATTGAGTAACCCATGCACGACAATAGTAACTTAAGTGACTTAAGTGTTTTAGTCCCACACGAGTACATGCCCAGAACTTACATCTCATATTATTTCCCCGTCACACCCACAGCACTCTCATCTCTCATCCCTTATCTCGAGTCCTATACACACGGTGCATCCCCTTATCGATTTGGTGCTTCTCGTGATTAAGACCTAGAACTAATACTTCTAATTTACGTCCCTTCATCACGGTAAGATTTCTATCTCAATCAAATCAGTCTCCTTCTCAAAGTCTAGGGTTCGGCACATATTTATGGAGACTGGGTTGTTGATTTTAGTTATATGAAGTTGGATCTTAGATTTTGCTTGGGCTGAGTAGACATTTACACATATGATTACATAGATTTATATTATGCATGTATTAAGGATGCTTTTTGGTGGGTTATGGGATTATTCATGTCGATTTTAAACTAGTGCCCACCAAGTGTTTGTTTTTATGTCTAAACCAAACTATTTCATTCATTTCGTCATGATTTTACTTGTATTCATGCTCATACATCAGGTGCAGTTAATCTATAAAAAGTTGAGACACATGGGAATTGTTCATCATGTATTTCTTAGTATCTTCATCTCAACTCAAATAAGTAATACTTATTATCTTATCAGTCTTGTCAGATTAGTGACAAAAATCGAGAGTATCGGAGGAGCAGATTGATTTAGTTTGGGTATTGTGAAATTTATGGGGAGTTTGAGCAATTATGTGGTTGAGGAGGAGTTGAATGATTTTTCTGGTATGTTTAATATTGAAGGGGAGAACTAATTATAATATTGGGAGGAGAACTAAGTTATGGTTTGCAAAAATTACTTTAGAAACTTTTACCTGATAGTTGATTTCATTTAAGTTCATTTTTGTTGGACATAATTTTGATGTTGGACTAGAACATGGTTAGACATTGATTTGGATTTTGAATCTTGTGAATCTTGATAGTACTAATCTTAGTCACTGTTCTATGTCAGTATTTTTTATTCTTAATTATTTGCATGGAATTTCTACTCGATTTCTTAGTCTGCTGTTTGTGCTTTTGATAGGATTATATTACATTCACCGAGTTGATTTTGTCACCAATCCGCCAAAGGATGAGATTGTAGATGCAAGACATTTATGAAGTTGGCTTTGTCACAAATCCACCAAAGGGGGAGATTGTAGATGTCAAAGTTTGGCTAGGACTAGGCGACTAAGTTGATAAGTTTGGATAGGATTAGATGACTAAAATGATAGAGTTTATTCTATCATTAAATTGGTAATTTTGGATGAATGTAAATTATTTATTGAATTTATCTATAACAATATTAAGTTTATCTAGGAGGTATTAGAAGTTATTTAGATAATTCATTTATGTGAAAAATGAGTCCATAAAGATCTGCACTTATCTCAAACAGAAGTTGAACTGAAATCAATTACTGTAGTGAAGAGTTATAGCGAAGTGTCAGCATTCCGTCAGGAGATAACTTCGCGACTGTCAGTAGAGTCCTACTGAAACTAAAACTGCTTTCAGATTGTTTATTTAAGAGATCCTACTGGTTAGGATCTCTAGAGATTTAGATTTAGATATTTTCTAGAGCACTTTCTAGTACATATTTTTGTGAGAAAATTCCTTGAGAAATTTTCATATTGTTTCTCTCAAATAATGTGATCGTACTCCATGTTGGAGAATTGATTGGTCGAGTTTCAACTATTGGAGTTCCAGGTGAAGAGCCAATGTTTGAAGATCGTCAGAGGTTCTGCTTGCTACTGCAGTAGAAGACAAATTGGTCATTTGTTTGGTCAAGAGTGTCAATTGACAAAGGTTTTGTAATTGAGCTTTACTTGTAATTGATTTTCAAATAATAAAACTGACTTTTCTGAGTTTGGCTACCCCATAGGATTTACCTTTAAAGAGTTCTTTAAAGGGTTTCCCTTTGATACCAATCTTGGTGTTATGCAATTTATTTACTTTATGTTATTGCCTAATTATTAAATAATTGTATGATTAACGACTAAACAATTTGTTGTGTAAATTGATAGATATTTTCGATGCATTACTATACATGAATACTTGGGTAATTTCAATGTATGGTGGCGATGAATTGGTGGGCATCCCAAGAATTGGGCCATTAGTTGGTATTTGTTGAGCGGCTACTCTTCAAATTGCTTCATGCTTCTCTTGCATTTGTCTTGGTGATTTGAGAAAGGTTAAAAAGCATTTAGAATGCAACAATTTAGATATAGCATATTCGGGGTCCCTCCAGAACAAAAATAAAATTTTAGGTGCAGAACAGCTTTTCACACGATCTTACTCTAATTGCAATTCAATGAATTAAACACTCGTAAGTAGCAACAAATTTCAATGAGATATTTTTAAAGGAAAAAGGAACAGTTTTTTTACTTGGGGCAGTGGTAATTAACAAATCTTGCGTCCTTCATACTGCACATGCTGGTGGGGATGGCAGAGGTGGGGAACATCTTAAGGCAATCATATATACATTGACCCACTGCATGCTGGTAAAATCATTCTCTTTTACAAACATGCATATGAGCAGCAGGGCTACATAAACATGCTAGGCTTCATGCCTCTTCATCTCATTCTTTTGTTTCTCAAGAAGCATCTTGGGTTCAAGAAGTTAAATAGACCACCTATGTCAGATGCTGGGGGGGGGGGCGGCAACCCAGCAGCCCAATACGAGCCTTGTTTAGAGATGGCTTCATCAGTAGTTTTGGTGTGAGGAGAGTCTCCAGGCTGGTAGCAACACTATCTTATGGGATATCCATGGTGGCCATAGCGATAACAGTACTTTATGCACCTATAGTACTTTGCATCTTCTACTTGGCCTGTTTCTTGATCTGCCGCCTCACTACAACGCATTCGGTCTTTTGCTGCATTTTCGTTTTCCTGCAGCCAAATTTCGTCGCAAATTCTGAACAAATTGCCATCATGTGTTTATTTGTCGTCGATTTCATAGACGGCAATGGGTTTTGGTATTTGCGCCGATTCGTTTTCGACGAAAATAGCCAATTATAAAATGGGTTAAGCTATTGTGGCGAATATAGTGTCATCGTTAAAAGGCATTTGCAGTGCTGTTATTTACGGCAAACTAAGTTGCCGCAAGAGGAATTATGTATTGCGACGACAATGTGTTTTGTAAAGTTTAGATTATTTGTTGCGGCAATAATTTTTTGCCACAACAAATTCTTATATAACACATAAGCTAATAATTGACAAAACAGTATACAATACATCTATTTTTCCCCAATTTTTTTCCTCATCTATGCCTTTGGTAGCTACCGCCCCTTCTCCCGTCAGCCGCCGCTCCTGCTCCAATATCCGCCACTCCTACTCCCTTCAACCGTTGCTCCTGCTCCCATCAGCCGCCGCTCCTACTCCCGTCAGGCTGTGCGAAAACCACCGTGTCCTCACCAGTAATAAACCCTCTGACCCTTTGTCTCCTGATTTGTGATCTTGTCATTGATGTTCTCTCTCTCTCTCTCTCTCTCTCTCTATCTACAACTCTCAGTAAGACCCAGCTTAATGCAGAATTTTCCTCCTGAATTGGTGATTAAGATTACAAAAGAAATAGCATGGAGGACGTTCAAATTTTGTTAGAAGTTGAAAAATCATTTAAATGATTTTTAAAAAAATGTCTCTAATCAAACTAGCTAGCTAAAAGCATACAAACCCTTTTGTAGTGTTGTCCAATATTTACCCACATGATCCTACAGGTGTAGGCCAATTTCTTTGAATGCAAAAATTTTAGCATTGTTTGACCCAATATTTGAGAAAATTTAGACAATTTATACTAATTTTTGTTGCGGCATATTGATTGTATTGTAGTAGAAACTATTCAAGCAATGACATTATATCATAACTTTATTTCTATCCCTAGATGAATTGTCATTAAACGCATGTTCTGTACTTGAGTTACGTAAATTGTCATTAACATGTGACTTATAAAGATTGAAGGACTTCTCTATTGTCTAATTTTGCATGATTGATCTGTCCATTTTTGTTATCGTCTTAACGTTAACATGAGAATGTGACGGGTCAGAGAATTTCTCTCAAGTTCTATGCTTCTTATATGTTTTTGGCATGTTAGTCATATACCAAATTGTTAGTGACACACAAACACAGTTTTTGGCAACAATTGTTTGAAACCATTAACTTCCTTGTTCTTATAATGTTTAATTAATCATTTTTAGCGATTGGACCTGAATTATTTCATGGGTTAAGCTCAAGGTTTTATTCATTTCGCTTAATCAATATTCATTTAGGATTGGATAAGAATTGGATGCACGTGCCAAATAGGTTTACTTCATGTGAATATGGTGAAGGGATTAATAATCTCCTCACCATGGCAAAAGCCCATGCACCTGGAAGAACTACCATCAGGTGTCCATGTATGAGATGCCGTGATAACCTATTCCTACCAATCAATGAAGTCAAAAATCATCTATTCACAATAGGTATTGATCCAAGTTATACACATTGGATATTTCATGGGGAGGGTGAAAGTTGGAGTGTGAATCCCTTAGACGATGATGACGATACATATAATGAATCTCATAATTTTATTGATGATATGGATGAGATGATAGAGGACACCCGGGCTACATCATTCATTGACCATGCATTCAATGAACATGGTACTACTTCAAAGCCCACTATGAGTGATTGGCAATCGAAAACATTTGACCAATTGTTTGAGGATGCGAGATGTCCACTTTATCCAACTTGCGAGAAGTTTTCTAAGCTATCATTTATAGTCAAGTTGCTTCATATTAAAACTGTTGGTGGGTGAACTATCAAGTCATTTAACATGGTTTTACAATTGTTAATGGATGCTTTTCCAGACATCCAAATACCTAACTCATACCACGAGGCCCGACACGTAGAGCGTGGCTTGGGTTTTAGTTATGTGAAGATAGACGACTGCCAAATGACTGCATGCTATTTGGGAAACATGATTCAAACAAAGAAGCTTATTCTAAATGTAAGGAGCAAAGGTGGGTGTCAACTAGAGGGAAAAAAAGGGAAGATTCCCCAAAAGGTATTGCAATACTTTCCTCTGAAGCCAAGGTTACAAAGACTTTTTATATCAAAGAATATAGCAAAGTCCATGAAATGGCATAAAGAACGAGTTGATGACCATCATACTTTAAGGCATCCAGTTGATTCTAAGATGTAGAGGCAATTTGATAAAGACCACACTTGGTTTGCCCAAGATGCTCGCAATGTCAGACAGGGGTTAGCTTGTTGGGTTTAATCCCTTCAATAATATGAGCAAACCTTATAGCATATGGCCAGTCATAGTCGTTCCATATAGCTTGCCCCCTTGGTTATTCATGAAAGAATCATACTTAATGCTATCCTCGCTCATTCCTGGCCCCAAAGCACCAGGAAACGACACCGATGTTTATTTGTAATGTTTAGTGAATGAACTCAAAGAGTTATGGGAGGATGGTGTAGATAGCTATGATGCATCAAAGTCTGAACAGTTTTGCTTACATGCTGCACTACTGTAGACTATTAATGACTTTCCTGCATATGCCAATCCTTTTGGATGGAGCAAAAAGGGAAAGATGGCTTGCCCGTTATGCAATGAGGATACATATTCCATGTGGTTGAAACATGGTAGAAAACACTATTACATGGGTCATCGTCGCTTCTTGCCATCCACCCACCCTTGGAGAAAGAAAAAGGCTGCATTCAATGGAAATGGGGACCATCAGTTGCCTCCTCTAGAGCTCAATGCTTCTTTTGTTCTCCAGCAACTATTGCAGCTTGGTAATGTGGCATTTGGCAAATGTGGTCGAAAGAGAAAATGCTTACCAAATGAACTGAATTGGACTAAAAAAAGTATATTCTTCAAATTACCTTATTTGTCAACGATGCCTTTACGACACAATCTCGATGTCATGCACATTGAAAAAAAATATTTGTGACAACGTCTTAGGAACGTTGATTGATATTGAAGGAAAAAATAAAGACACGGTTAATGCACGTAAGGACTTGGAAGAGCTTGGGTTAAGAAAGGAATTACATCTACAACCTACTACTAGTGGGTACTCCATAGTGCTTGGCTCCTACAAGCTGGATTTAGATCAGAGGAGACGTTTATGTGAATTGCTCACAGCTATTAAATTCCCAAATGGTTTTGCCTCAAACATTTCTAGATATGTTTCAGTTGGTGATGGAAAGATATTAGGAATAAAAAGTCATGATTGTCACGTCTTTATTCAAAGATTACTTCCAGTTGCAATTGGTGGAGTTTTTCAACCTAATATCCGACTTGCATTGACCAAGTTAAGTTCCTTCTTCAAAGCTTTGTGTGCACGAATGTTGACGTTGGAAGTATTGAAGCAACTACAATATGACATTGCAATCATCCTCTGCAAGCTTGAGATGATTTTCCCACCTGGCTTCTTTGATATAATGGTACACCTAGCCATCCATTTATCCCACGAGGCTTTTCTTGCGAGGCCAGTTCAATATAAATGGATGTATCCTTTTGAGCGATATTTGGGGAAATTCAAGCATTATGTTAGAAATAAGGCTCGTCCGGAAGGCTCAATTGTAGAAGCCTATATTCATGTTGAATGCTTGACCTTCTACTCCTTCTGTTTTTCTCACAAAAGCTACGTCCTTTGGGCTCCCCTACCTCTAATCGATTGGATCAGACTCTACTTGCAAAGGTAAGGTGGTACGTGCTCAATAATTGTGCAGAAATTAGTCATAACATAGAGTAAGTATTTGGTTCTTTCTTTCAAATACAACTACCTTGAAAAGTAATTTGAATTTGAATAAGGTCGGACCAACCTAATATTTGTTTATCTGGTTTCCTAGTGAGCACTATACAAAGATCAAAGGAATTTCTCAAGATAATGTAGAGCATAGACATCAGAACAAATTCCCCACTTAGTTTCGCACACGAGTAGGTTCCTTTGAGTAAATAACATTCCCCTCTAACTTCGAACTACCCTGATTAATGTTATTTCTAACCTCTTCGACATTCAATTGATAGATTCAAGAAATGCATTCAGAAAATCCTAATGACGTATCTAATGACATATATGCTCTCGCTTGTGGACCAGACCCATGGGTTGCTTCATTTTCTGCTTGCATCATGAATGGGGGCAGATTCCACACACTATGTCGTGGAGAACAACGTCGAACCCAGAATAATGGCGGGGTTGTTAAAAGGGAACACAATTCAAAACCTATTGATTTCTACGGTGTTTTGAATGATATATTGGAATTACGCTACATGGGGTGGTGTCATGTATATTTGTTTAGATGTAAATGGTTTAATGTCGGTGATATGAAAAGAAGAATAGTAGTTGGGGAACACATAACTAGCGTTAATGTCATCCTTACTTGTCAAGCATGCCAAGTGTTTTACCTTAAAGATAATAGTAAACATGGTAATTGGTTCATCGTGCAAAAGGTGAGCAATCTAAACATGTATGATATTCCAACTATACCATTGGTCAATGATGATGATGATGGATGTTCATAATATGGATTTTACTACTTTCCAAGAGAACGAACCCTCGTAAGCAGAAGTAGAACTTGAATATGATGATAATGGCATTAGGAATCCCTTTCATAGGTCAGATGTAGAACCAATTTATAGATGACATCACAGATCCACATGGTTACATGTTATTGGAAAGACATAATCTATATGTTGTCCTATTATATATTGCAATTAAAGTTATCTTAATCTTATTCATTTGTTTATAATGTATAATAAACATATTCTATTATATATTGCAATCAAATTTATAATTCCCCTTATCAGCATGCCAAGCGTTTTAAATATAATTTATCCTATAAGTGGGATGGAGGAACTTTTATTCAATAATAGTAGATAGAATAAGGTGTATATGTATATCTATATATATATGAGACATATCCCATATATATATATATATATATAATTCTAATTACTATTTATAAGGTTTCATTGAGGCTCCAATTATATCATTGACTAGTCCTTTTGGAGTATATGCCATGTGGTTTGGGTTTTCCATTGGGGCATTACAAATGGGAAACGTGGTGGGCCCATAACCCATAGGTCCCACATTGGGATCTCATACGCCACCTACCCTTATTCTTATCATATAGGGTATCATATATTATTTACTTCTGAAATTTATTTGTAAAAATTTAAATACTAAATAATATAATTGAAATCCTTATTTATTTTCTTTATAAGTCCTTATATTTAAAACAAAGACCTCACAAACTAAGTTTAATATATAGAACCAACCTAATGACAGGGGTGTTTTAGGAAATGACCATAACATGTGTGGGCCCTTTGGGAATTAGGCTGAAATTTACAAAAAATTCTGGAACTACAACTCCAGACCCACCCATGCAACAGAGATGAGAGTTCCATACCAAGAGAGAAGGACACATGAGGTCTCCAACATTTTTCGTGCATTTTTCATTTGTAAGCTTCATTTGAATCTCCTTAAAATTATTAGTAAAATACACAATAATATAATAAAATTTATATAAAATTAACATTCAAACTAAACTAGCTTGGACTGAGGCATGAAAATCTCGCTCTCTTTCAGGAGATTCAATCCCTCTGCGGTATGTAAAATTTCATTTGAACAGGTACAGCAAACCTCCTCTTGACTTGTCTCCTTCAAGATACAATAGTCCAACTGATCGTCGTATATATAGCTTCAACTAAGGCTGTGCATATAATCCGATAACCCGTTGAGTCCGATTAAAATAACTCGACCCGACCCAACTTTTATCGGGTGCCATCTTTTTAGATCTCCAACCTAACTAAGTAGCGGGTCTGTGTTTTGGGTGTCAACCCGTCTGAGTATAAAAGAATACTTATCTTCAATTCTCAAACCCTAGCCTCCCAAATCTGGATGAGAACCCTGCCTCCCATCTCCAACTCGCCAATCAATTCATAAGCGAGGTTGCCTTCATTGGACGAGGCATCTGCGTAGGAGACTGTCGCGTGGCAGAGCTTATTCGGGTCGCAAGATACAGGTAGGACCGTAAGAGTAGGGTCTTGGTACAATGCAACCTAGCTTGCTTCTTCTCCATCTAGTGAACGATGCTACCCAGCTTGCTTCTTCTTCATTCCTCGACAACTACTATTCTTATCTTCACTGTCATGGAGGGTCATAACAGTACGGGTTTTGCAAGCGAGCGAGGAGCATGGGATTGGAGGGTAGGAAGAAGATAGAAGTGGGTTGAATATGGAGTGGAAATTTGGGTTTTTTTTTTTTTGTAGTGAAGCTAAGAGAGTTCACTCCCCGTGTCGAGGACCATGGTAACGCTCTGTGGTGGTGAACCTTCGATGAGTGAGACTGTTAGGGTCACATTGTGGTGGAAAGGGAGTTTGTTTGGAGGTTTTCGAGCAGAACTAGGTGAGAGTAGCGTTTGGGCTTTGAGGGGCAATATGAATGTTTCATGATGAACAACCACAGACGAAGGAGAAGCAACGAGTGGTGATCTTTTGCTGGCGAAGTTGGTGTTTTGCTGATGGCGATGGTGATGTTTTTGTTTCCCTTTTCTTCTCTTTATTCGCATCAATACCAAACAAAGTACTCTGGTAGAGCTGCAAAAGGTTTTAGCAGAGTTGGGGGTTGAATTCCCTCGTTTGAGAGCTACATCAGTACTCTGGCATCCTAATGAAAATGAAGATGGATACATCAGCTTGAACGAGTTCGGCACGCTCGTGAAAATGAAGATGGGTCTGTTCTTGAATTCGAGGATGATTGTAGATTTGACATTCAAATTGGAGATTTTGTAAATAGATGTACATAAAGCTTTTTTTTTTTTTTAGCGGGTCGTACGGTTCAACCCAATTTTATTTTGTTCGGCTCAGTTTGGCACCATAACCAACATTATTCGAGTCGGGTCGGGTCTGTCCCAAACACTGTTGTACCAAGCCGGGTTGCAGGCTTAGCTCCAACTAACTTTGCACAAATGATTGAGCCCAAAATTCCTCTAAAAATAACACCTCTTTATTGTCTGGAAAACTTTCAATAATATCTAAACACTACCTTATTTTATCTTTGTAAAAACTCTCACTTTACGTACGATAATGGACAAAAAGATAGTTTCTAATTGTTTTCTTTTTTTTTCATACACCCCACTACTATCTTCCTAAAGCCCTTTTTTTTAAAAAAAAAATACCATACATTGGTAGTTTCACCAGATCCCATCACGTGTCGTAAATGATCTAACTCCTAGATTCTAGAAACCCGAAAAGGTTACAAATGGCTAGCCTTGATTTTTTTTTTTTTTTTTACATCTACTGAAACCAACTATGAATATTTTCATCAAATTGATTTTTTTTTTTTTTTTTGAGCAGAAGGTCACACATCCAATAGTGGTTCTGTCCCAAATTTTATTAATAGCCCTCACTTATGGTGGAAGAATACCGTGATAACAAGACAGATACTTGGGATCTACAGATAAGTTACTAAAACCATCTCTTGTATCAAACCAAAATAAAACAACAAAGCCAAGCTAAAAAAATTCTAAACAGGCCTATATGGTCAGGCATGAAAAAACACCAAAACCGAAACACACAACTAGCTAAGTTCTAATGGCCGGGAGACCCACTTTATCAATCCTAAGAATGCCCTTTAACAGCCTCGACAAATGGTCATAGGCATCGTAAATAGAATTAGAGTTCAACTCACCTTGTTTAGCAAGAAAATTTTAGCAAGAAAATCGTAAATGATCTAACTCCTAGATTCTAGAAACCCGAAAAGGTTACAAATGGCTAGCCTTGATTTTTCTTTTTCATCTGTTGAAACCAACTTTGAATATTTTCATCAAATTGAATTTTTTTTTTGACCTGAAGGTCACATGTCCAATAGTGGTTCTGTCCCAAATTTTATTAATAGCTCTCACTTATGGTGGAAGAATACCGTGATAACAAGACAGATACTTGGAATCTACAAATAAGATACTAAAACCATCTCTTGTATCAAACCAAAATAAAACAACAAAACCAAACCAAACAAATTCTAAACAGGCCTATAAGGGAAAACACAAAATTCTAAACAGGCCTATATGGTCAAGCCTGAAAAAACATCAAAATCAAAACACACAACTAGCTAAGTTCTAATGGCCGGGAGACCCACTTTATCAATCCTAAGAATGCCCTTTAACAGCCTCGACAAATGGTCATAGGCATCATAAATAGAATTAGAGTTCAACTCACCTTGTTTAGCAAGAAAATTTGTAGCAAGAAAATCGTAAATGATCTAACTCCTTGATTTTTCTTTTTCATCTGTTGAAACCAACTTTGAATATTTTCATCAAATTGATTTTTTTTTTTGACCTGAAGGTCACATGTCCAATAGTGGTTCTGTCTCAAATTTTATTAATAGCCCTCACTTATGGTGGAAGAATACCGTGATAACAAGACAGATACTTGGGATCTACAGATAAGATACTAAAACCATCTCTTGTATCAAACCAAAATAAAACAACAAAACCAAACCAAAAAAATTCTAAACAGGCCTATAAGGGAAAACACAAAATTCTAAACAGGCCTATATGGTCAAGCCTGAAAAAACACCAAAACCGAAGCACACAACCAGCTAAGTTCTAATGGCCGAGAGACCCACTTTATCAATCCTAAGAATGCCCTTTAACAGCCTCGGCAAATGGTCATAGGCATCATAAATAGAATTAGAGTTCAAATCACCTTGTTTAGCAAGAAAATATGTAACTTGATTCACCTCACGATATTGATGGAGCACTCTGAAAGTAACCCCTTGAAGTTGGACATTAGCACTTCCCAATAATCCCATAAATACGACAAAGTACATTTCCTTGCTCGAATCCAATCCACAATAATTTTAGAGTCACTTTCGATAACCACTCTAAAGCATGAAAATGTTTTGCATAACCGGACCCCTCTACAATTGCCTTAACCTCAACCCCATTATTAGTACTAATGCCAAAATGACTAGAGAAGGCTCCCTTCATGTTACACTTTGCATCCCTAAGACTGCCCCCTCCACCCGAGCTGCCTGGGTTGTAACGACAACTGCCGTCACAATTCAACTTCAGCGACCCCGTTGGGGGCTTAGACCAAACCACTATTTTATGATCTCTCGTGCCAACAGCTAGAACCTGCAATTGAAATTCTTCTAAGATATGTAAGTCATGCATAGATAACGGACGAGTATTAGTGATTTCACCCGCAAGAATACTTAGCCACACCTTTACCGACCTCCAAACTTGATCAGTGCTCTCTTTCACACCCTCCATACACTCCGTACATCTTCTTTTCCACAAACTCCACGTAATTAGGCATGGCATGATACCTATAAGAACACCAGTAGTTGTTGCTTTTCTTGCACAAGTGAACCAAGAGCAATAATTCTTGCCTTCCAGGACATTGACGAATGCAAGGTATGCCCAGAAGACTACTAGCATGATCCCAAACCCCTTTTGCAAATTGGCCCGTGGCTAACACATGATCAATGGTTTCCCGAGTTCGTAAACTACAACAATCACATGCCAAAGCTAGAAAAACTCCTTTGTTCTGCACCCTATCATCCACAAGTAGCCCATTAAACCATGCCTTCCAAATGCACAAAGAAATCCTATTCGGTAATATGCAGTTCCAAAACCAATGATTCCAAGGCAACATCTCTCCTTTTTTCTGAGTCGCCTCCCATGCAGATGCAATGGAGAAATTCCCATCTAAAGATGGCTTCCATACACACACATCTGGCCCTTCACAACCAATAAACCTGGTCGAAATAATTTCATCAGTAGCAGTTTCGCCTACTAGCACCTTCAACAATTCTACATCCCAAGTCTGATCAACCCAACAGTCTTGAATACGAAATTTTTTGTTCTAAATTTCCGACACTCCCACAGATAGAGGCCCCAAAGCCAACCAACGGTCATACCAAAAGGAGGAATTGCCACCCCTCATCAGAACTTGGACATTATCCATCACCTCCGGCACAGTAAACAAAATTGACCTCCAAAAACGAGAATCAGAGGGTCGTCAACACATATTGCATAATATGACCATCTTTTAAATATTTTGCTCTAAAAAAGTCAGCCCACATACTCTTGGAAGTCAGAAGACGAAACACAAATTTCATATGAAGAGAGCATTGAACTTCCTTAATATCTCTCACTTCCAAACTCCCTTCCTGTGTTAGTTTACAAACTTTCAACCAGCCGTGCCAATGCACTTTTTTTTTACCGTCTTCATCCCCTATAAAAAATTAGCCAAGATGGAATTAATAGGGAGATAATAGCTGCCAGAATATTAATCATCGAAATAAGATGAATAGGCATATTGGACAGTACATGTTGTAATAAAATCAAACGACCTCCTTGAGACAATAATTTTAGTTTCCACCCACCCACCTTGTTTCTAATTTTATCAACTAAAGGCTCAAGTATCCAAGAAGTCAATCTTCCCAATACCAAAGGGGCACCCAAATAAGTTATCAGGAATTTTCCTTCCTTAAAACCCGTAAGCCGCAACAAACCACTCTTACGCGTTTGAGAGATAAGCTTAGAAGGAAATAACGCCGATTTTTCTTTGCTTGCTCGCTGACCGGACCATTTTTCATGAGTAGCAAGCATATCAACAAGGCTTTTAATAGATTTCTTCCCTCTGTTAGCAAAAATCACATACAGCAAATGCGAGATGATAGGAGCTCCAAAGAGGTGATGAAATTTTCCAATCCATCCATCCTCAAAATTTTTCTTAAGTAATCTTGTCAAAACTTCCTCCATTATAATAAACAAATATGGTGATAATGGATCCTCTTGCCGTAGACCCTGAGAGGACTGAAAAAATCATTTCAAAGTCCTATTCATCATCACAGAAAACCATGGTGATTTCACACATTCTCCAATTAATTTACAAAATTTATTCGAGAAACCAAAGGCATGAAGCACATTCAATAGAAAGCCCCAATCAACCCTATCTTACGCCTTGTACATATCAATCTTTATCATCACATTACCACCCAAGATTTTTTTGTGCAAAGAGTGTAACATTTCCTGAGCTAGAGTAATATTTACAAAAATGTTCCTTCCTGATATAAAAGCGCCTTGTTCATGAGAGACCAACTCATGAATAACACTTGTCAACTGAGTAACAATAATTTTGGAAAAAGCCTTATACGTCACAAAGCACAAACTAAGAGGCTTGAATTTTTCAAAGCTATAGGATCATTAATTTTCAGAATTAATACAATAAAGGAAGATGAATAAAACCTTGGCAATGGCGAGCCCCTGAAAAATTCTCTAGCCGCCTCAATAACATCCTCTTTTATAACATCCTAGCAAGACATAAAAAAATCAGACCCAAATCCATCAGGCCCTGGGCTACTTTGTTTTGGAATGGAAAAAATCTCTTCTTTAACTTCTTCCTCAAACGACTCTAAACATAGCATACTATTATCCTCGTCAGAGATGGATTTATCAATGAGAGCCGATAAATCCCTATACTCCACTTCCGTAGGCATCATAAAAAATTCCTAAAAATATTTAGAGGCTTCAAAATGAACATCTTTAGCATTTTCCAAAATCCGACCATCCGAATGACCCATACGAGAAACATATCCCTGTTTCCATCTTTCATTAATAATTGAGTGAAAAAACTTCGTATTCTGATCACCTTCTGTAAGCCATTTTTTCTTAGCTATTTGCCCCAGTCAAGTAGCTTCTCTTTTTTCCCAGGCATCAATCTCTATTTTAGTCACCAAATAATCAACTTCAATCTCTTTCGAGTACCCCAATTGTACTTGATTATCCAGAAATTCCAACCTTCCCGCAAGGGCTCTAATATTCCCTTCAACACACCCGAAAACATTTTTATTCCAACCTTGTAAGGCTAGCTTAGTCCTTTTCAATCTGATAGCAAGTTTTAAGAAGCTCGATGCCAAATCTTGCCAGTGCCATGCCTCCATCACACAAGATTAGAAATTTCCATGTGAGCACCACATATTAAGAAACCGGATAGGAACCAGACCATATTTATAAAATGGCCTATCCAAAGAAACCACCATTGGGCAATGATCCGAAGACTTGGGACTCAAATAAGCTAACTGTGCAGGCACAAATTGATCTGAGAAGGCATTGTTAATGACCACTCTATCCAATTTTGCCCAGCTTCCCGTCATGACCATTACACCATGACATAATTCTACCACCACCAGAATGATCAAACAAACCATAAATATCAAGACATTCATTAAATTCAGACATAGATATCAGTGGACGGGGACTGCCACCAACTCTTTCTAAATCTGTACGAATAGCATTGAAATCACCTAATACCATCCCTGGTTTATCTGTTAACTGCCTCTCCTCCGATTCCTTCCATAAATCTCTTATTTCCATGTAAGTGCATTTAGCGTACACAAAAGTGACAAGAACCTGCATATTGATCAAATTAAACAAACCAGTAATCGATTGAGAGGTGCAAAACAGTACCTGAAACACAGTAGCCTCTTTCCAAGATATCCACAGCTTCCCACCTTGCTCTTCATTTGAACTAAAGTTATTAAAATTCAAATAACTTCCAAAAGAAGCCATACGATCTGCTCCAATAAATGGCTTGGAAATACCAAACAAGTTAACACCCTTCTTGTTTATTAACATCTTTAGCCTGGTTTCGGAATGACCCAAGCCTCTGATATTCCAATATAAAGTTGTGTCATTCATAGATTTAATTTTTGAGAGCGGGTGTGAACCCTTTGTGATTTCCTCACTACCTTGTCCTCCACCAATATTGTTTTTCCAGCATCAGACAGATAGTCCCCATCAAATTCATATACATTTTCTTTCCCCAGAATTAAAGTAATTTCACCTTCCTCTTGATCCAAAGAGTAGCCAAGCGCCAACTCCCCTTGATGTTTTCCTGTAAGTCATTCCTTGTCAGGAGTTTTCGAAAGCACCCTTGTTTCCTTCCGCTCTGTTACCTCAATGGACTGAGCAGCTACCGATTCTTCATCATGCCAAACTTCCTCACACTCTTCATCACTGGACACAACTTGTTTTCCATCACCAGAAGGAGCATCTTGATTAGAGACCCGATTTTCACCAAAGTCGGTTTCACCAAGCTGATCCCCCATCATATTTGCACTGGAACCAACTAGACTCGAGTTTTCAACCACATTTTTAGCTGCTTCAACACCAATTTCATCAACTTGATCAGTATTTCCAGAGATAGCAACATCATTTTGCTTCCTTTTCGTGAGATCAATTACCCCTTGAATCACAGGAGATTTTCCAGATGTCTCACCATTCTGAACCCTTACAACCTCTACCTCCTTGGAAGCCGAAGGCTCTCCCACTATTTTACTCACTTTCTAGACTTTTCTTTCTTTCAGTTTTCCCTCTTCCTTAAACTTTTCACCCACCCTACAAACAACAGCGATATGCCCTTGGCGGAAACATTTCTTACAATAAAAGTCCAGTTTTTCATATTTAGCCACCTGCCATATGCAAGTCATCGAAGATACCACTATAGGAAAACCCTTCACCAACTCCATGGTTAAATCCACTTCCATGCAAATTCTAGCCTCTATTGCTCTCGTCCTATTGATAGTAGCATTATCAGTGCCAAGATAACGGCCAAACCGAGTTGCAAGGATTTGGAGACAATTCCGTCTATATAAGTGCATTGGCAATCCTGGCAAGAAAATCCATTGAGGAGCCAAAGGAGACTCCTTCTTTAGATCAAAATCTCTGGTCCATTTGAAAAGCTGAAAGGAGTTCCCCTCCAAAGTTCTTCCTTCACGTGCCCAACCATGTACAAAATCACGTTCATTTTTCATGTGAATCAAAACATGATAATCATCCATAAAACTAATCAGTAGAATCTCTAACAAGCCCCATTTTTTCACCACATGCAGACATATATTATCAATGGAAGGCCTAACTCGCATGAATTTCATCACCAAAGCAAACTTAAAATCTTCCGCAGCCTTCACCATCTCTGGTTTGAAAATATAAAGCCCAACTCCCCATCAATATCCACTGGAAAATGCATAGGTAACTTGAAGGATGAATTCTCTGCATGTTTTGAGACCGCCTAAGCATAAGAATTACTCATTGAAGCACTAGGAACGACGTTCCCTACCGATAGCAAGGCCATCAAAGGGGTAGCATGCGTAGTCGAAAGGCAACCCTAGCAACTAAATCTCCTAGAATAGTAAACCAGTAATCCTTGGACTTTCCAAAACAGAACAAAAGAGAAAAGAACACAAAATCGCCAAAAAATCGCCCAGTCTTGCCTCTCTCTACAATGCTTCAAATACATGTAATTTTACTTACTAATGTGACATATTTCAAAGTGCCAATAGAATCTCCAACCTTAAAAAAAAAATCCACACCGTTAGAATCAATAAGAATGGCTTTTGACAATTCAATTAGCGTTCTATTTTTCCTTTCAACCACACCATTAGAAGCAGGTGAGTATGGTGCAATAGTTTCATGGATAATTCTCAATGACTGAAAAAAATAATTCAACTCATTTGAATCATACCCTCGGCCTCTGTCAGTTCTAAATCTTTTTATCTTTCTACCAAATTGATTTTCAATTTCATGGGTAATTCTTTGAACTTTTCAAAAGCATCACTTTTATTTTTTAATAAATAAACATGTGTACTTTGAAAAATGTCAATAAAAGTGATAAGATATCTATTTCCTCAATGAGTTAAAATTCCTTCAAATTCACAAAGATCGGTGTGAATTAAATCTAATAATTTGATATTTGTTTTTGAAAGTCTCATGGGGAATTCTTTGAACTATTCAAAAGCATCACTTTTATTTTTTTAATAAATAAACATGTGTATTTTGAAAAATCGTCAATAAAAGTGATAAAATATCTATTTCTTCAAAGAGTTAAAATTCCTTCAAATTCACAAAGATTGGTGTGAGTTAAATCTAACAATTTGATATTGTTTTTCAACACTGTTATGAGGCCGGTTTGTAATTTTTGCTTGACTACAAACTTCACATTTTTGAAAATCTATTTTTAGTTTGGGAATTAATCCTAAACTACTCATGATTGCAATATATCTACTATTAATATGACAAAAACATGCATGCCAAAAAATTAAAGAATAAAGCATAGAAACAAAAACATTCAATGCTTTATTATCAACATTCAATTTAAACATTTTGTCACAAACATAGCCCTTGCCCACAAAAACTCTATTTTTAGTAATAACATATTGATCAGATTCCGTAGTTTGCTTGAAGCTACCTTTGTTGAGCAGAAAACTTGACATCAAATTCTTCCTCATAGACAGTGTATATAGCACATCTTTGAGTCTCAATATACGTCCAAAGGTGAATTTCAGCTCGACTTACCACTCCCAAGGACTTTGGTTTTGCTTGAATCACCAAGCATAATAGATTTCTCAAATGGAGTATACATTTTTGAACTAATCTTTATCATAGCAGACATGCCTATTGGCATCAGAATTTGCTTACCACCCTTCAACAAATTGAACCATGTCAATGTCTATAATCATTGAGAATTATCCAATATTTCTTTGCACCAGCTTCTTTCATATCATATTTATTCTGTCAAGCTTTCCAATTTTTCTTTGTAGAGGAGTAAGTAGTATTGTAGAAATCATAAAATTGATCTGCAAGACAATTTAAAATGTAACATCAACAGTTATACTCATCTTTTGTATATTTCTCATTTTTTTCTTCATGAATTTTGACTTGTGCTTCAGCCATATTCTTGGAAGTGATCTTGTCTGGATTCTTTCTAGTGAGAACATAGGAGATGTTGAGAAGGCTTAGATAGAACGGCACCTTACACTTCCATCTCTTGAAATGGGCTCCCTTGAAACGGAATGGCTTGTTGAGATCTCCAATATTTTCCATGAATTTTTCATTTGTAAACTACATTTGAATCTCTTTAAAATTGTTAGTAAAACACAGTAACATAATAAAAATTACAATAAAACTAACATTCAAACGAAACCAGTCTGGACTGAGGCACGAAAATCTCGCTCTCTTTCATGAGATTCAAGTCCTCTGTAGTATGTAAAGTTTCAATTGAACCGGTGCAGTAGACCACCTTTTGACTTGTCTCTTTTAGAATACTACAACTCAACTGATCGTCGTATAGCTCCAATCAACTCTGCACAAGTGATTGAGCCCAAAGCGCTCCTCTAAAAATAACACTTCTCTATTATCTGAAAAACTCTCAATAATCTATAAACACTACCTTATTTTATCTTTGTAAAAACTCTCACTTTACGTACGATATTAATGGACAAAAAGATAGCTTCTAACTTTTTTCTCTTTTTTTGGTACGCCCCACTACTATCTTCTTAAAGCCCCATTTTTCCAAAATACTATACGTTGGTAGTTTTTCCAGATGCCATCATGTGCCGTAAATGATCTTTCTCCAAATTCTAGAAAACTGAAAAGGTTACAAACAGCTAGCCTTGATATTTTTTTTCTCATCCGTTAAAACCAACTTTGAATATTTTCATCAGATTGTTGGCACTTTGAATGATTTGGTTTAAAACTTTCTCAACAAAAAAATCTAAGGAAAGCAACGGTAGTATTAAAAAAAATCTTGCTAACAAATACAATTTATTAAAAAATACGTACCAAAACCCTAGATTTGGACAAATGAGGTTTGCATGAAAGTCTAGTGTATATATACGCACTGCCATGAACCCTAGTAGAGTGGAGACGTGCACGGTGAGGAGTTTTAAGAAAATAGCTGTACTTTGGGTCTCTCAGTTTAGAGCAATCGGATCTACATCTTGGGTAATTGGGTTGGGTTCATTTCAGAAACTTTTGGGCCCCAGCTTGGTTAGTGGATGGTCTTAACAAAAGGCTTATAAAATAATAGTTGAACCTATCACCTATTAAATAGGACCCACTTGGTCGTAAATATTAAAAGGATTTATCAAATTATTAAGCTCAATAAAATTTTTATAATCTACCATAGTAATTTATAAGATTGAAATTTTCTGACTAATATAATTTGGACTTGTACAAATATTAGTTCATTGATATACTCTAAAATCATCAACTACTCCATAGCGACTTTAAATAATAAAATTTTGAGCCTATGGACCTAACTAAATTTCAGTAAGATTAACTTGCGAGTTTATCTAATATGGCTCGTTAAACTTATTTTAAACTCAATAATTCTATATTCTACAAAAATAAAATTTGGCCCGTTACTTATTCAAAATTACTCGTTAAATTGCAAATGGACTTCGGCTTCGACTTCCCTCTTGTAGCTCAAGAAAAGAACATTTGTTATTAAAATTACAGCATTCCACGTCATCAACAAAAAAAATAAACGGCATGGAACAAGCTTAACTTTTTGTGCATATTCAATATAAATGTTATTCCAAAATTTGAAAACTAAAAGAGCTAAGATGTTTAATATATTTTTTTTTATAAATAAAAGAGATGAAATAAGTTAGACAAGAACATAATTAAACTAACTTATCTATAAAATTAAACTACAAGCTTAGACAATATTATACGTATTAAGTGGGAGTCTTATTTCGTCCGTACTTACAATTTTACACACATAACTATACATACTCATGTGTTAGTTATTGAAATTGTGAAAATTTTAAAATTTAAAATTTGAGATTTCAAATTAAAAAAGAAAGAACTGACGAAATGAAGTTTTTACTCAATACGTATAATGTTGTGCATAAAGTTGTACGTACATATAAGATTAATCTTGTTTAATATATGCTTCTTTTGTGGTTTTCAATATTGATAAAATTAAACCAAATTTATTCAAACACAAGTCGGACTAATTATACAAATATTGAAAACCGATCTAGCTGTTTGAGAAATGGTGAAAACTAAGTATTGATTTATAATTAAATTTTAAGAGAAATATAAACTTTATGCGATTAATATTGTGAGATTTACTTACTATTTTCATCTCTTTTATCTATAAAAAGTATATATTATACATCCTATCCACTTTCAATTTTTAGGCCCGGTTTAGATACACAAAACCATCTCATTTCAACATTACAATTTTTTCAAACTCACATACAAAATATAATAAACAATTTAACTTTTTCAAATACCAAAATAAAAATTATATTCTAACAGTATTTTATTCAACTTTTAACAAAACATCTTATCTCATCTGAACTACGTAACCAAACGAGGCCTTAAACTTTGGAATAAGATTACTGTCAAATATGCACAAGAGGTTAGACATGCATGCATGTAGGATCCCATTTTGGAGGGTGCTCACCGATAAAACAACATCATTTTGTTAAGGGTTAATTACACTTTATCCCATCGAACTTTTACTCAATTCACAATGTACTCCGAAACTAATAATTACATCAAAGTGGACTTGTTTACTTTCAAAACTTATCAATCTCCCCTTCCATCTACTAGCAGTGTCAAATGTAACGGAAAGTGCCTGCATGTGCTGCTCACGTGCATAACATTAACTGCAAATATGTAATTTTCATCAAATTTTTTTTTATTATTGACCATATAAAATATAAAATAATATATGTTATCAATTAATAATAAATCAAAAATCATGTTATAATTTACGTCATTATATGTAAATAGTTAATATGTACATCATACATGAATAACTATATATAAAATTATTTGATACCTAAGTTGCAAGCAAGTATGAATAATCTATGTACACAATGAAATTATTTGATATTCATTAACCATATATAAAATGTATAATATTATTAATAATTATGCATACTAAATAATCAAGTCTAAATAATAAAGTCTACGGTAGGGGGCGTGGTGGTCGCTGGACGTCGGAGAGCTGCAGATCGACCTTCTACCATACTTAGCCCTGAAAAAACAACCAAAAACATAAAATAAAAGAAGAAAACTAGAGAGGAGATGGAGGAGGGAAGAAGGAGGGAAGAGGGAGGAAGGACGGGGGGAGGAGGAGGAGGAGTCTCTGGCGAAGATCCTCCCCCCTCGAAGCATGTTTTGATATGGTGGTGGTCTCTAGAGAGGAGGAGGAGTCTCTCTCTCTCTAAAACTAGGGCCGGCTATCTCCCCATCAATAAATATTTTGAATTGAAACGAAATTATTCTTTTTTGTGGATGGTGTTATTGATGCAGTATTTGAGGGTTTCAAATTCTTCTTCGATACTAATTATCTTAGACCAATAGTACTTTTAATTATTCATATCATTAATAACATGCATATTGCTCTCTATGGAGAATTTCAAGTCAAAGCCAATTCAAAGTATGGACTAGATCTACCCATCCATCACAGTTTCGAAATTAAATACAAATAATCCAAGATCATGGGATTTGGAAAAAAAAAACAAAATCTCTTTGATCTGGAAAGTGCTGAAGAGATACAAAAAATCCCACTGACAACGATCTCATAGAGTCATGATAAAATTGTCTAAACACCAACTAGCAATGAGAAATTTTTGGTCAAAACTGCTTATCATGAAACACTCGGCAACCTGATTCCAGAAATGCAAGACACAATAAAGGAGCTTTTCAAACCTCTTTGGAGATTGTGAATCCATGACCGACACAAGCTACTGATTAGGAAGCTACCATGGAATATCCTCCCCACCAAAAAAAGAATCAACACTGTGGAATACCCAATAATCTAGATTTTATGGCATCAAAGCAACTGACCATTAAATCTAGCAATTCTTCCAATCAATTCCATATTAGACTGGATAAAAATGATCATACATTCGGAAAAAATTTCGGGGTTGCGAGATAAAGAAATTCATCACTTTCAAATTTTTGCAGTGATTATCATGGATTTTATATGGAGACAGAAAAATGAATCTGTCCACAATCATACCTCAATATCTGTGGAGCAAACAAACAATCAATTGAACCATATTTATGAAGATTATAAAGAAGCACGGGAAATGAAGCAGAGTAAGCCAGAAGAACTATAGATACCTCCTCCTACATCTTTTCAAAGTTTCTCTTTCGATGTAGCAGTCATAAATAATTTCTCAGTGACATCAGTGGTACGAAGAATGACGATGGTGATATCCTCGAAATCAGAACGGAAAAAATTTAAATATCAAACCCATTGGTAGCTGAAGCTTCAGCAGCTCTACTCACTTCAAAAATAGCAATCCATCAAAATCAAGAAATTATTGAAGGTGATGCCCAAAATGTCATCACAACAATACAAAATTCGAATCTATCCCTGTTATGGCAAATCTCACCCATTACAACAGATATCCAATATATTTCTCCACAATCAAAATGGGTGGGAATTAGCAAAAATCTATTGATCTCACTCTAGTAATTTGCTTTATTCTATAATATGTTTGATTTAAAAAAAAAAAATGCATATTGCTCTCGTAAACCTATCGGGTGTGTATTCCAATGTTATATATCCCGACATCTTGACACCTCATCAAATTACAAGCGGCCCGTCGAGGGGTGCCACATGATCGGACCTGAGAATCCTTCCCCGGCATAAGCTTCAAGCTTGCTCGTATTGATCTCCCATTTTTGAGACATCTCTTGACGTCCCAATCATGTTTCCTGTCCTCTACCGATCTCGATGTCCCTTCCTTTATGGCCTTCTTTAATCGCTTCATCCAGAGAGAGATGAGAAAGGGCGAGAGACGGGAATTAAATGAGAAGAGCAAGAGACGATAGAAAAGAAAGCGAAACGAAACAAAACAGAACAGAAGGACCCTCAGACAGACAGATAGACAGACATAAATAGAAGTAGACGTGTTTTTCTCGTATATTCTATGCAGTTCTTTGCTGCGCTTCACATGGGTAATGGCAACTGTCGTTTCAGACGAGAGGGCTACCGGATTGGCCGAGATTACTTGTTGTAACCCAATTTTCCTTTTTTCCCTGACGCTGCTTACTCAAGTCAATGAGGTCATCTCATCTCGATCAGTTTCATCATATACTTTTGAGCCAACACTTGCGCAGCAAGAAAGAATTCCGCCCAGCTCCCCTCAGTGCCCAAGTTTTCACTTTTTCTCTGCTTAATTTGGTCTAAAAAATTCTTCTCTGTTTAATTACTATTCTTTTTGTTCCAAACCTTTGGCAGCAAGAATGAATTCCCCCATCATGGGAAACAGAAGCAACACTGTCAGTACCGAGAGAGAGAGAGAGAGAGAGATTATCATCTCTATATGCCCCACCAACGCGTAAACTGCCAAAGCAAGGCTAGAAAGTCCGAGTGCCCAATCGTGTTCCGAGACTTGGAACCCAAACAAAGATAGAAAGAAGGGGGTGGAACATGGCATTAAACAACGTTTGTCATTTGTGAAATTAGTAAGCAAGTGTTATAAAGCTATTAGATTAGTCAATGCTCCTTTCCTTAGAATGCAATCACATGCTGCCACTTGTCACTTAGAGTGAGCTGGGCTGCTCAGTCCATGCCTACGTTAGCTTGAATAAACTTCGGTAACGGGTAGTTTGACAACAGTCGTCTTTTGTCGCCACTTGTCATATACCCTCTCTTTGCTCGTCTATATATGGTTTGCTCATGAGCCATGTTTTTTTCCACAGCAGCAGTTGTAGTACTCTCCGTGCTTTCCTTTCAGGTTAGGCTCTCACTCACACATTCCCTTCAATTACTCTCTGCAACACTTGTTCTTCCCCTCTCATGGGTAATGCATCATTGAAGCCTTTGTCAACCTGCTGGTTTTGAGTAGATGCTGTGAAATCTGATTGCTGGGTGGTTTCGGATTGGCTTGAATTGTGCTTTTGCTTTTGGATAATGGTGTTTCTGAAATTTAGTCTCTTTCAAATGCAGTAATATGTATTGAATTGGCAAATGCATGTGCTCTAGTCTTCCTAGTTGACTCTGTTTGCTCTGTGTGATGAGTTACTTACAGAAAACAAAGGGTAAAATTTGTGATAAAGGTTTTGAGGAGTTCATTGGGTAAATGGTGAAACTATTGAATTTTTGAGTTGGAAGGTGAAAAAAAAGAAGCATGGAAAATACTGAACGCATGCTAATTCTGTAGTTTTTTTTTCAACTATAGTCCTTACCAAAAGCAAAAATATTTTCTTTAATCTTTGTGTAACCTACCCCGACCCATTGTCTGATATAGTGTGTGTACTGGAACTGCAGTTGAAGCTTGGGACTTGACATTGATATTGTACCAGAGCCAAGGATCTTTCTATAGAGCATGGATACTAATATAGTGCTGCGCTTTGGAAATCTGGTTTCGAGGGATAATTTTTCTGTGCTCTGGAAACAGGCAAATGTCTTTGCGAAATTTGATTTCAAGCTCAGAAGATTGTATTTCTTCTTTTCCCATCTTTCCGTAGAGTACAAGATTGAAATCTCCTATGAGAACATTTGGAAGATTGAGCTATATTGTCCACGTGATCAAGCAACAAAGTTTCTTCTCATTCAGGTTAGCCTGGTGAAAACTTTAACTCAAAATAACGTTTCATCAATTACGTGGGCTCCATACAGAATGCTCCATACAATATTCTCTAGTTTACATATAGGCATATGAAGTTAGTAATCCGGTTTCTCTCTTATATGCATAGGATGCTATACTTTTTCTTACTCGCACCCTTAGCACTATTCTAGTTATATAAATTGCCACTGTTCATCAGTGAACATTAAATAAGTACATCAGTAGGTCTAATGACGATTCTATACAAATTCCAAAATAAGAAAAAATGAAACCCAGTATCAGAAAGTCTTTAGTTGGGAGCAGAAACCTTTAGCCCCTTTTAGTTTTGTTTTGGGTTGATATCAGTTGTATATTTATTAGATACTCAAATAAAATGTTGTTTTCACATTTTGATGATCTCATTCTAGTTTCAAATTTCATGTCCAACCTATGCTCATCCCTTGGAATTAATGGTTGTTGAGTCGAAATTGCTACCCTCTTTTTTTCACTTGATGATTTCTTGTTTATATTGCTAGCTACTCGGTTCTCCAAGGATTTCTGAGAAAGCTGTATCTGCTGGACATCATTATGAGTGGGTTCGAGAAGTTGATTTCACTCCATTCTGTTGCATTGGCCAATCTTCTGCTCTATGTTTGGAGCTTCCAAATACACTCCGGCTTCCGAAATTCCACCTTGAATTTGTCCACTATAAAGAAAATGAAGAACGACTTGGATTGATGGAAGGGTCTCCTTTCTCTTGCAGTTCTGGTCTTGTGCCCATTGTGAATCCACCCATAGGCTTTGACCTGCCATATAAAATCTTGTTTAAGATCAACTCCTTAATTCAGCATGGATGTGTTCCTGGGCCAGCAATTGATGATGATTTTTATCGGTTAGTCGATCCTAAGAGTACCAAAATTGAGTACATAGAAAGTGCCCTAGACAAGCTGTTTCATTTAGGAGACTGCTGCTATGAACCTGTAAGATTGCTCAAGGAGCAGTTTAAAGGATATGCCACATCTACGCTACTTCCTAGAGCTCCTGCTATTTCTTTATGTGATGGGCTGGTGTATGTACACAGGGTTAAAGTTACTCCATCTAAAGTATACTTCTGTGGTCCAGAGGTGAATCTGTCCAACAGAGTCTTGCGCAATTATCCTGAAGATATTGATAATTTCCTGCGTGTTTCTTTTGTCGATGAGGACTTTGATAAAGTGTACTCAATAGCTTTATCTCCACGTTCATCATCTGCAAAGGAGAATAAGCGAACTAGAGTTTATGAGAGAATAATATCCACTTTAAGAAATGGCATAGTTATTGGAGATAGGAAATTTGAGTTTCTTGCCTTTTCATCCAGTCAGGTACGAGAAAAGTCTGTTTGGATGTTTGCTTCAAGAGCAGGTCTGACTGCAGTAGATATCAGAGAGTGGATGGGTGATTTTCGAGATATAAGGAATGTGGCAAAATATGGTGCCAGACTGGGTCTGTCTTTTGGCTCTTCTAGAGAAACTGCCAGCGTTGGTATAGATGAAATTGAAGTTATTCCCGATGTAGAAGTTAAGAGGGGAGAAGCCACGTATTGTTTCTCAGATGGCATAGGGAAGATATCTCAAGAGTTGGCTTGCAAAGTGGCAACAAAGTTAGGCTGCTGTTCTGTTCCATCAGCGTTTCAGATTCAATATGGTGGATACACTGGTGTTGTGGCTGTTGATCCGACATTGTTTGCAAAGTTGTCATTGAGAAAGAGCATGTTCAGATACAAATCACTTGACACAAAACTCAATGTTCTGGCATGGAGTAAGTTTCAGCCTTGTTTTCTGAATCGCCAGATAATCACTCTTTTGTCCAACCTTGGAGTGAAGGATCAAGTTTTTCTAAAAAGGCAAAGGGAGGCTATAGATCATCTGGATGCCATGTTAACAGATCCGTCGAGAGCACAAGAGGCACTGGAGATGATGTTCTCAGAAGACATCGCAAAAGTTTTGAAGGAAATGCTTATATGTGACTACAAGCCAGATGTAGAACCATTTCTTTCAATGATGCTTCAAACATTCCGTGCATCCAAGTTGATGGACATAAGGTTTGGAACAAGGATATTTGTTCCAAATGGAAGAGTTATGATGGGATGCCTAGATGAAACCAGGACATTGGAATACGGTCAAGTATTTCTGCAAGTTTCTCGCTTTAGTAAAGAGCTCTGTAAACAGTCATCTGTTATGTTTAGTGTCAGCAGTTCAAACCCAAATAACTTCCTTTTTGAAGGTGAGGTGATTGTTGCTAGAAACCCATGTCTACACCCAGGAGATGTACGAGTACTAAAAGCTGTTAATGTGCCTGCTCTACATCACATTGTGGATTGTGTTGTTTTCCCACAAAATGGAAAAAGGTAAGATTCTAATATCCCATTGTAGCTACTTCTAAAACATGAAATGTTATTTGCATGCGTCTGTAATATTAATGACTACCTATTTGTGCTCTTATGTAATCAACAGACAAATAAAAAAATCTATTTTTCTCGAGTAGAAACTACACATATAAAGTTAATTACCCTAAAAGATAAAAAGTCTATTTACATTGTCATGTATAATATGCTATTTGTGAAGATACTATATTCAGACTAAACTTTGTTTTTATATTGCATTCTTGTTTCTTCATCCACAATATTCAAAAGTCATATGCAACATTATTTTGGTATACTCTTTACTAACCTTGTTTGAGTAATTGTGTTTAGACCTCATCCAAATGAATGTTCGGGAAGCAGTTTGGATGGAGATAAGTACTTTGTCTGTTGGGACCATGATCTAATTCCTCCTCTGCAAACTCATCCAGCGGAATATATTGCAGCACCAACTCTGCAACTGGATCATGATGTTACGATAGAGGTATTTATTTGTACATTTTGATTTGAAAAAGTAACAACAGAACGAGTGCTAGAATTTGATATTTCAAGTTTGTCACTGCAAGTAATTATCATATTAACTGCAATATGAATGGAATGATATATGTGTATGTATATATATATATTAGCTATCACTGATAATTTTCTTCACATTTGCTTACAATTGAGAGAATACATCATGCTGCAATCATCTAGCATCTAGCCTTCATTACCTTGCATTTTATCTTTTTTCAACGACAATTAAGCATTTAGCTTATATATAATTGCCTCTATACTTGCACATCCAATGAGCATATAGAAGTATTTGGTGATCTAAGAAGCTGTTTCCAAATACACATCTATACATAAAAAAATGTTTACACAAAATTTAGAAATCTTTTCTGTCTTTGTAAATATTTAACAAATATGCATAAAGTTAAGTAGGATCAAATGAAAGGCTCTGACCTCTCACATTTCCATGTCCTTTGCAACAACTTTCTTCCACAGCTAACATACGGAAGCCTGTTATTTTTGTCCTGCAGGAATTAGAGGAGTGTTTCATCAACAACACAGTCAATGAAAATTTAGGAGTCATCCAAAAAGCCCACACTGTCTTTGCAGATAGGGAGCCCCGTAGTGCAATGAGCCATAAATGTTTGGAACTTGCTGAGCTATACTCAATTGCAGTTGACTTCCCGAAAACTGGTGTTGCAGCTAAAATACCTCCTCATCTACGTGTCCATGAGTATCCCGATTTCATGGAAAAGCCTGAAAAATGGACCTACAGATCAACATCTGTTATAGGAAAGCTTTTTCGCGAAGTGAAATACATTGCATTGCGCATAAGTCCTATGAAGCCCTTCACTTTGGAAGCAGCAAAAAAGTATTATGACTCTGACATGGAAGTAGACGGCTTTCAGGACTATCTCAGTGATGCTTTGAAATACAAAAGTGACTATGATTACAAGTTGGGGAATTTGATGGACTATTATGGGATCAAAACTGAAGCTCAAATACTTAGTGGCAACATTTTGAAAATGCCAAAACATCTTCATAGGAAGGGAATTATAGATGCAATTAAATATGCTATGTATTCCTTAAGAATGGAAGCCCGGACCTGGTTCGATGAGGGAGATGATTCTTACACTTATAATGCAAAAGCAAAAGCAAAAGCATCAGCATGGTATCATGTCACATATCATCATACTTACTGGGGTCGTTACAATGAGGGAATGGATAGGGCTCATTTCCTTAGTTTTCCATGGTGTGTCTATGACAAGCTTCTGCAAATCAAGAAGGATAAAGGGAGCACAAACTCTTCACTTCTGTCATCGCCAGACCATCAACTCAGTCAACTTATCTGAATATGAAAGCAGTGTGATATTACTACTATTTTACCTTTGATTAGTACTGTTACTGGTATTTGCTTGTAAATGCTCCAGGTAGATTTTTGGGGCTGGAAATATGTTGTAATTCCTATCTTACTTAAACAGATCTCCGGGTATGTATTTTGACATTAATTCTGCAAAACAAGCTTCCATCCATCTCGTTCTATCTCATCTCAATATTCAAACAATACAAACACTTTTTAATTTCAAATCTTCAACTTTTTCATATAATCATTACCTAATGATTACAATTTTTCCAAACCTTCAAACAAAACATAAAAAATAATTCAACTTTTTCAAGTCTCAAAACAAAATTTATATTAAAAAATTATATTCTGACAATATTTTAATTTTATAATATTTTTATTTAATTTTTTCTCTCTCATTTCCCAAAATCCCATTAAATATTTTAATTCAAACTATTTATAACTCATTTCATCTCAACTCAACTTAAATATCTCACTATCCAAACCAAGCGCATCATACAAGTATTGCATATCCATCTTTTCACATCCTTCTAGCTCACAACATTCCCTTCCCCATCAAAAGGCCTTGCCCACAAGGTCAGGGTACTGGCTTCTCAATTGATCCACAGGGACCCAAGTAGAATCCTCATCTGCTACACTTTTCCTTTCAACAAGAAGCTCAATGAATGGCTTATTGTCAACTTGACGCATACGTCGTTGCCGAATAGCTTCTGACTCAGTTCTAAATCCTCCGTGTACATCTATCAGTGGCAAAGAAGGTGAAACATACCGTGGATGGTCCCAATGCTTCTTGAAATCGGAGTATGTCATATTGATTCTAATCTATATGCAACCTTCCCAATGCGCTGCAATGCTTTGAATGGGCCAGAAAAAAAATGGGTGCTAGTTTGTAATTAGCACGTTGAGATACGTACACTATGTTGCCTGTATTTTTGTAATCTCAAATAAATCATGTCCCGCACTTGAAATTGCCGAGGTCTATGGTGTATGTCATATTGATTCTTCATAACCACCTAAGCTGCTAATAAATTCCTTCCCAACAGTTCAAAGATCTCCTCCGAGATCTTAATTGAAAATCTACTTCAGCATTCTAATAAGTAGTGCCCGAGATATATTGAAGCAAAGTAGGAGGAGGTATTGCACTTTTGTTGGGAAGTTGTTCCAATTTTCTGTTCTAACAAGAAATTCAGACTTTGCTGATATGTCTTAATAGAGAAAGTTTTTCCCAACAAGTAAGGTCTCCATTTCTTAATACCATAAATAAGAGCAAGTAGCTCTTTTTCATACATTGACAAATCTAAAGTCTTCCCCTTAAATGCTTGACTCCTGACTTAGATAAGCTAATGGTCTACTTGCATCAAAACTACCCCAATTCCCATGCCAGAAGCATCACACTCAATTACAAATATCCTAGTAAAATTGAGTAAGGCCATAACTGGGGGTTTACCAAAGTTCCTTCAATGCCTCAAAAGTGGCAAAAGCTTCAGTACTTGAACTGAATGCATCTTTCCTCTGTAGAGCAGTCAAGGGTGCTACAATCAACCATAATCTTTTATAAATTTCCTATAATAACCAATCAAGCCAAGAAATCCCCTCGAGGATTTAACTGATCTAGGTACTGAACATTCAACCATGGACTTGATCTTAGAAGAGTCTGCCATCACTCTATCAGCAGACTCTAAGTGACCAAGGCAGTCAATCTCAGCACAACTGAACTTGCATTTACTCCTCTTAGCAAATAATGTATATTTTGCTAAGGTCTCCAACACCATGGAGAGATGTTGCAATTGGTCTGCTTTAGACTTCTTGTAGATCAATATATCATTAAAGAAAACTATAACAAGTTTTTTTAAGAAGGGTTGAAACACTTCATTCATGAGGGTTTAAGATTTAGTCAAATTAGTATCCAACAGTCTTAGCGCTTTTGAATCAATTGTTGAATCTTTAACAATTTGTATCAAAACAGAGACCACGTCACGAGTTCAAGTCATGGAGGGGGTGACCTATAGGATCGATTAAAATACCTTGGTATTATGTATAGGTATAATGTTAAGTCATTGAATAATGATAGATGAGTAAACCACCAAAAGGGAAAGGGCTACCACCATGTCAGTGTCGATAGAGTGAGCCGCCATGGACGTCGGTTTAGAAAATGTGGTGGAATGTTATTATCCTAAGGGTTAAAAGTTTAACCAAATTAGTATCCAAACTTCTAGGACTTTTGGATCAATGGTTGGGTCTTTAACAGTCACAAGACTCCAAAGTTAATTGCAGGCTTTTGACTGACATGCCATTCTTAATTTCGTATAATTTTGAAAATTTTGAGGAACTGATCACATCATTGTAATTATATATTCAAAATCAAGCTGGGCTTATATCCAATGAAAAAAATTACTGAACTTGTCATAGTGTAAGTAAACAGACAAGATTGAGATCAAACCACAAATTTGAGATCAAAACAACTTCATTTAGTTTTTGTTTAACTCCCTCCCTGTAACACCCTAGCCCTTCGGACTTTATTTTTTTTTCTTCTTTCCTGTTTTTCACGCAGCCACGACGTCGTTTGAGGTGAGCTTCTCTTCGACATGCATTTTATCCTTTCGACGGTTTTTCACTTTTAATTTTTTTCACTCTCGAAAATTTCTCCACCCAAATCTCTATTATCTCCACGTCTAGGAGTTTGAACTTCCTTCCGTTTTTGAGTTCTCTCCCAACAAACTCTTTCTATCCATATCATTCAAGCTCTCGGTTTTCTCTTTCAAAGTCTCTCTCGTCCACTGTAAAACCCCATGCAGAAACCGTAGCTCGGGGCCATCACCCACTGTTGCGGCATCGCCAACCATCCCCCACGGCCCAACTTCTCCATGTCCTCAAATAAAACCACTCCACAGACGTGCACCACCCAACCACTGCCTTGTACACACCACCACCTTGCCAGCCTCCCACATTCCCTCGGCTCCAGCCACCACTTCATGAAGGGAGCTCCACATTGCCGCCACCATCGCACGCTAAGAGGCATCTGTTTTCACATGCCAAAAACAAAGCAACCCACCACTAGTTCCACCATAAACCGCAACTCCTTGTGTCAAGCGAACCCACCGCAAGCTACCCAGCCACCACAAGTATCGCACGGTGCAGCCCTTACCACACTCGAGCAACCACCCAGTCACCGTGAGCCCTATCCCAAACCACCATACCTAACCTGGAGTCGTCATGAGCCACCATCACAGCACCTTCACCCTTCTCGACTACTCCCTGTCGGCTTGGTCTTCATGCTCTCTCCCTCTCTTTGAACTCCACCGCCTGCCACAGATGGGACTAATGTGATTGTATCTCGTTAACCCAGCCCCTGCACCTTCACGTGTTCCCTGCTTTCCCTCAGTGAGTGTTCTTTTCTCGTTATGCCATGATCTCTCTCTTTCTCTCTCTGTGTTCTCTCTCTCTCTCTCTCTCATGTCTTTCTCTCACACTCTCCCTCTCTTTGTGCCCTGCCGCCACACCCAACTACGCCACTGTCGACATCCACCCTTTGCCGCTCCAATCCATTGTCGCGAGTTTCCGTCACAGTGAGCTTGGTTCCATCGCACGGTATGGTTACGTTTTATTCTCAGAAATCTGCCCATGCATTTTATGATGTTTCCTAAAATATCCTTGTTATTTGGCAGGTTCTATTTTGGTCATCGTCTATCTACTATACTTATAGTATAAGTTTGTGAAGGCTATGTTTTAACATAAGATCGTATAAAGAAAATGATTTAAATTTTATTATATTAATCCCTTGTCGTATTGCATTTGGAAAGCATTTTTGAAGAAATTATTTTCAGTATAATTATATTACTTTCATTAGTAAATAAAAAGATTTTTAATTTTATTAAATGAGTTTCCAGCTTGTTACATTATTTGAATTTTATATAAGTATATTATTAAGTTGTAAATTTGAAGTATTTAATCGGTTTTTAGACACTAAGCCGATTATATGATACAAGTCCTTAATGTTTTTAAATTAGATATGATTCAGAATATTTTATGAGTTACTATTGCTTAAGAAATTTATGAATTTCCTACTACATTATATGTTGGCAGTATTAAATTATCGTCTTAATAATAGTTTATAGAGATATGAGTTTTAAATATGATTAAGCTAATTTTCGAAATGAATCTAAGTTGTATTGCCATATTTGATAAAATTATTTTATAATAAGTTAAGACTATTTTTTTTAATGATAATATATTTATTAGATTTCTGATAACTAGATAGTTATCAAACTATTTCCGCAGTATGAATTTAAGTAAATGGAGAGTTTTAGCAAGTCCTTTTAGAAGTTTAGTAACGCTTAGTGTTTTGTATAGGTGATGATTGACTTTCATTCAGCATTATTGTGGAAAGATTCAGAATAGTACTTAAGAAGTCCAGGTAAGCGAGGTTTATATACTAGTTTTGCATAAAAGAAATGAAATGAGGTTGACTTTGAAAGTAAGCATGTTTGTTTTTGAAAAGAAATCTGAAAACGGTCTCAGATGTTTATTCCGCATATGCATAAATTCTATATAAGAAAAAGTATTTTCTGTCATGACTAGTGTAGACATGAGCTAATTTTGTGCATTTTGTTTCGGAACTATGCAAAAGAGCGAATATGAAAATCTAAAAGTTTTTGCTATGAATAATTAAAAATACTTTGATTCTGTCTATTTCGAACATGTGAAATGATCTGAAGCTATTCAGTATTTTGTTTCGATATGATGTGTCATCTTAAAACCTTGGCATGAAGTTCTGATTCTATATATGAATGTGATCTGATTCCGACGATATATGTTCTATTTTCTATTAAGGCCCAGCCACGGGTATAATGGTGGTTTATAACCTTACCAAAGAGTAAAACATAATATACGGCCCAGCCACGGATATAATGGTGGTTTATAACCTTACCAAGGGGGTAAAACATGGTATAAGGCCCAGCCACAGGTATAATGGTGGTTTATAACCCTATCACGGGGGTTAAACATGGTATTTGTCCCGATGTAATACAATGAGATGATATGAATATAATGTTTCAGTTTGGATATGCCAAAGGACTTTCTTTTTGGGAACAAGTTTGTTTTTCTGAAAATTTCACTCTTTTGTTTTGTACCAAGTTTTGTTTATGCAGTTCGAAAGTAAATATGTTGTTTCTGCATTCTGAAAGTAAACT
Organism: Juglans regia; assembly: GCF_001411555.2. Classification (NCBI taxonomy): domain Eukaryota; kingdom Viridiplantae; phylum Streptophyta; class Magnoliopsida; order Fagales; family Juglandaceae; genus Juglans; species Juglans regia. The sequence goes on from NC_049916.1 coordinate 9,156,115, forward strand.
ATTTGTTCTGCATACCAAACTTTATAAATACTCATGTTTACATACTAGTATATGCTCTCTGCTTACTGAGTTGTTGATAACTCACCCTTTATCTCCACAATATTTTTTTAAATATTTTAATAGTTCTTCTGATGATCAAGATTATGAGGCATTGGGTGAGATGATTTAAGTATTGTGGTTTAAGCATATGAAGTTTTTAATGAGTATTGTCGATTTTTATTAAGAAATTTTATTATATTATGATGAATTGGCATTTTAGAAAATTGGTTATATTGAAAAAATTAGATTGAATCGAATTTTCTTTATGATATTGAGAATTTGGAGTCTATTTTTTTATATTGTTGAAATGTGGGTTTAAGTATTTGGAAGTAACTCTCCGACCCATGTGGCACCGGGGTGTTACACTCCCCCTAGCCTTTTTGTCGAGACTTTCATATCTCACTTCCCTCTCTCTTCTCCCTTTGTCGAAAATCCTAGTCTTTCTCTCCTCTCCTTCCACTCTCAAGCCAATACTGCTGCTTACCATCACAGCGACCTCATATTTTATTCATTGAACCAAAGATTCACTCCTCGTACTGAGTTATTTGGGAAGTTCACCGAGATTCACCATTTAATTTCATTTTTCCTTCGATTTCACGGGATCCTTTTACATGCATATGATTATTTGTAAACCATGCTCTAATATAACTTGTTTTTCCTTTCTTCTTTTCAGTCCAACACAAGCATATAGAAGTGATTTTTCTTTATATTTGGCCAAGGATTTGTTGCTTAACTATAGGTCACTACAAGAAAACTGGGCATTTCCAGCTCTCAAATTCGCCGAAAATGAGCTTCATAATTGTAACAACCCGCTAGAAATTATTTGGTGGAATTTCTATTGACTTTAGGAATCTCGTAAAAACCCCATAAGTTTTTATGAATCGACCAATCGCATAGGTTTTAGTCTATCAACATAGTCAGTGTTATCACTCACTATGGTGCTAGAAATATGAGTTTTATTTATTTGAGGTGGTTAGAAGTGTCAGAATGCATTATGGTCCACGCCATTAGACTCAGTGGATTATTTAGAATTTTATGGCGAAATATCCTATTTCATAATTCCGGACGAAACGTCTGTTGGAAATTGTGAAATTATTTTTAGGGGCACTTCGAGGTTAAATTTCGGTAAACGATTTTCATTGTAGGTTAATATGAATATTTAGGAATTTTTTAGTATTAAGTTTATGATTCACTTTTTTGGAGTGAATAGTAACCTCGATAAGCGCACCAATTGCAGTGTTTCAAAATCACATTGTGGAATGTCCAAATTAGATTAGAGAAATTTTATTTGGACACTTGGCAAGATCTTAGCCACACTTAGTAAATAATATTAGACACTTGGCACCTTGAGGAACGTTTGTTGGATTTGAAGGAATCAAAGTGTGAGATCATGCCACCTAAGCAAACTTTGTTTCGTCTGATCAATCAAATTGTGCCAGACCAAAGAGGATTTACATCCTAGTAAAACCCTAAATAGTGGAAATCCAATTAAAAGCCCAAAAGCTTTGTTGAAATCGAAACCCTAAACGGTTTCTCCAAAACCCTAAAGTTGGCCTCTAAACCCTTTCTAATCCGATTTCTAGCATTGTGTTTAATCACTTGATTAAATCACTTCCACATGCTATTAATCCTTCATATTTGTGTTAGAACATCATTATCCAACCTTGTTAACCTTGAAAAATTGATTGGGCCAAGTGATATTGGATTTGGGCTTGATAGCAACCCAAACCCTCTTTAAACCCCAAAATTTTGGCCCATTCGGTTTAGGCCCATTAAGGCCCACGAAATTGGTCACCATTAGCATTGCTTCATGGTTAAGTTTTGTACCCCCACTTGGCTGGCCAGATCTGTACAAGAAGGTCCTAGAAGGTTCTAGAAAGACAAAGCAAAAGGGCCACCTCACTCTTTCACTCTCACACTCCACCTTGAGAAAAGATCTTGGTCTGATTTTTATGAGAAGAAAAGGCCAACACTCAGGGCTTGTTTGGATTCACAAGTCATCTCAGCTCATCTCAACTCATCTCAGCTCATCTCAACTCATCTCACTACTATTCATTACTATTCAGTAACTTTAACTCACAAATTTCATTACTATTCACAACTCATCTCATTACTATTCACAATCCATCTCAACTCATCTCAGCTCATCTCAAGTCATCTCAAATCATCTTCGAATCCAAACATCTCCACCATTCCTTCAGTCCTATCACTTCCCATAACTTGTGTAAGAGGCTCTTCAGTCCACTTCCCACGAAAAGCAGCTCTCCTTTACACTTTTCCTTCATAAAACACAAAAGACACTCTCGGACAGTTTTTTGTACCTCTTTTGAACGCCTATTTCAAAGATTTTGTAAGTTTTTTCTCGCAAATATTCATTCATGAAAGTTCTTTTTTGTGGAGTCTAGTTTACGTGGATATCTTATTCGTTCCATTTGGAGATCATTTGATTGGTCAAAAGTTGTTTAGACCCCATAAAGGTCATTCTGGGCGATAAACTGGAGAGTGTGTTATATTTTGGAGTTTTTGACCAAGCTAATGAATAGATCTTGGTCCGAAATTTTTATGGAGTACTGTTAACATGTGTATATGATTATTGGTTGAGGATTTGTTGCATGATTAAAAGTTTTGGTGAAATATTTTCTTAGGTCTAGAAACTTAGAAACTGGAAGAGGAAAAACAGTTTCTGTTTTGAGAAAGTTTAAATCTTTTATGGTTTAATCTTATTCCAATGGCTTTGATATTTTTATTGGAAGATCCTAAGCATCTTATATACATGTTAGAATGTTATTTTGAAGATATTTGAAGTTAGTTTCGAACATATGAAATTTTATGCAAGGAGATATTCGGTTAGGCCAAAGTGATGATGTTCTTGGCTAAATTTATGTTTTGGTTGATGTTTACCCATGTGATCTTGAGTTTGAAGCTTGGATCTGTTTTAGGACACCTTTTTGAACCATGTGATGTTTTGGTTTGAAGATCACTTCTTTATAAGTCATGGATCAAGAGGTTGATCAAAACAAGTTAGAAACAAAATTCTGTTTTGAACTTTGAAGAGAAACCAAAAAGTTCAAGTATGGTTTTAGTGATTTTGATGACTTTTGTTCATGATTCAAAACATGATTATTCTTAAGAATATGTTATGAGTGTAGTAGAAGAAAAATTTTGGTTTAATCATGAGTTTTGAGATTTGAAAGAATTACAACAAAAAGCAAAGGAAATAGCCTTGTAAGTTTCGGCCATATAGAGTTTTGATGGTTGTGTTTAGTTTTAAATTTTTCTGAATTGATATTTGAGCTTAGGACAAAATTTACATAAGGTATGTAAATTTTGGGTGACTTTTGGAGTTAGGATGCAAAATCCTTATGTTATGGGTAAAATGGTCATTTTTCCACATGTAGAGGGTAAAATGGTCATTTTACTCTAAGTTGATATTTTTCCATATTCCTAATTGTTAGTGATTAAGTTCTAATTTTTATAAATCACTACTTTCAGTTTCCCATGATCGCACTTGAGTTTTGCCTCGAAGCACGAAGATCGAAGTAAGTTAGCTTTTAACTTACTATCAATTTAATGTGTATGTGTGATAAGTAAGGGAGCTAAATTGTATGTATGCATGTTATCATATGTGCCATGCCAAGTCATTACATATTTATCTGTTACACAGAATTTATTCTGTCATGAATTATTCATCTGTTACACAAGATATTCTGTCACGTATTGCTATACATGCTATACATTGCAAGTATGTCATGTTAAGTTAAGTATGCCATCTGTTACATGTATTTCTTGTCATGTAATATTCATTGTCACATGTTACGCCACGTTAAGAAATGTTGTCTGTTATATGGTATGCCATGTTACGAAATGTTGCATGTTACATGTATGACATGTTATGAAATGTTCTCTGTTACATTTATGTCTCGAAGTATGTCATGTCTGTCGTCCTACGTTCATGTCACGTTATGTTACGTCAAGATTTCTGTCTTTTATGTCACGTTCATGTTACGTCACGTTACGAAATGTCATGTCTGCCAGTTAAGTCATTCATGTCAATCACGACCCTAAGCGCTAGGATGGGGTAATATCCTAGTGGAACTCCTTTGTTCACGCTGGAGTGTCTAAATAGGTGTGAAATTCCCTGGGTTGACGAAGTACAGTCAACAGGTTGCGAATGGGGCCTAATTAGCTGGTCACCGGAGCGCGCCAGGCACTAACGCCGATGGTGCCACACATTATGTTACGTGTGTCCACAGCAAGTGTGGCACAAACAGATAAGTCATGGGGCCACAACAATTGTGGAGCATGAAGTATGGGGCCACAACAACTGTGGAGCATACACTACGTGAGACACAGCAATTGTGACACGTAGAATACGTGGGGCCACAACAACTGTGGAGTACGTATTAACGCACTCACAGCTGGTATAGAAACCTGTGATGTGATGCGGTAATCGGCAGGGACACACGGCTCAAGGGGACCTGTGTAGCACCCATATGGTCACTTTAATGATTAAGTCTATTGAATAAGATTCCAAGTTCAAGTCATGTTTCACGTTATGTTATGTTCAAGTTTACGTTCATGCAATCATGGTAATCCCATGAGACAAGAATATGTTCCAAGCTTATGTTACGTTATGTTCCAAGTTCACATTTATGTTATGTCATGCTTAAGTTCATGTTCAAATTATGCATGTTCATGTTCATGTTATGTTTCAAGTCCATGTTATGTTTCAAGTCATGTTCATGCTAAACTTAAGTTTCAGTTTAAGTTATGCCAGTTATGTTATGTTGTACGTCAAGTTATGCTATGATTACTTATGATTTGATTATGCATTCATGCTTTTACTGCCATGCATGCATCATTAACCTGTGTGGAAGTTTCCTGTTAATTTGCTGAGATTTGTAATCAAATCTCACTGTGGTAGTCCCAACTACCATTCTCCCCGAATGGTAGATTTTGTTACAGGATCTGAAGGAGAATCGGGAATCGACCAACTGGAAACGGTCAACTAAGCGACGATGCGATGTAGGTGTTAGTACAGTAGTTACCTTAGATTACTACTTGTATTTGTGGAGTTCAATCTCCATCACTCTTTTGATCACAACCATTTTGGACTAATGTTGTGATATCAGTTTTTGAGTATGTCATTATGTATAAAGTATGTTTTAAGTATTTGGAATATTTCAGTTTGGTGCATAGTATTGCTGAAGAAAAAATTATCCGCTGTGAATATTGCATAATGCTAGATGCATGTTAGGAATATTGCATCTTATATGTCATGAACGGGGGCAGGTAACCTTGTGTTGCATGTCTCGACGCTTCAAATGTCCGTCCGATCCCAAGCGGAATTTGGGGGCGTCACAATAATCGCCATTGTAGCTCAGATGCGGCGATCTATCAATCGCCGCACGATCGCCACAATCCTAAAGCCATTTCCGCTCAATATCGGCGAATTTGAAAAATCGCCGCACTGACACTATTTCCGGCAATTAATTATCGCCACAAATCATATAAAACTGCGCCGGGAAAAAGGTTTCCGGTTCCAACATAATCACCGCGAAAGATTAATAGCAACGAAAGATGCCGTCGCTATTACCCAATTAGTCGCCGCAAAACGAGTTATTATTAGTAGTGATATCATTCTGTCGCCGCAATTGTTCATTTTTGCGGCGAATTGTTTTGGCCGGAAATGTTTACCTGTTCACTGTAAAAGTCAAGTCTCATTTGCTGCGAACCTTGTTTTCGTCGATATTAGTCTAATTTCAACGGAGCTGAATTCGCTGCAATAGATAAAATATCGCCGCAAAAGGATAATTGGAACGATTTGAAAATGTCGCCGCTATAGATATCCTACCGTATGTCTCGCTATTGCGGCGCATAAGAGTCGCCGCAATAAGAAGCTCTTGCATCGATTAATTGATTCGCCGCTGTTTAGGTCAGAAAGTACGCTCTTTCTTGGCGCTAAAATTTCGCGGCAAATGCTCTGTTTTAACTTTTTTTTTTTTTTGTGCTCTCCGCCCAGATATGTTTGTTCCATTTCATTTTCACACTTCCAGTTTATGTAATTAACACTATTTTTCTTATTATTTCAGGTAAGTCAAACAATATTACTTAAAACATCAATTTTAATTAATATTGTTTGACCAACCTGAAATAATAAGAAAAATAGTGTTGTTAACCACATAAACTGCACTTAATGTTGACTTCTAAAATAATATTGTCATATTAAACCCATGCCTTATGATATTAAATAGTTAGAAACAAGAAACATAAAGGAAAATATTGAACTTTCATTATATATGCCTTGAGAACATGTAGGAACCTAATTTTCAAATCTTTGAGCACTATTTCCATCTAAGATAATAAATTAATGACATTCAATTCATCCATTCAGGTGGGAAATTCACATTAATGTAATTATGGGCTATATACTGGGGTGGACCATTCGGAAGCCAAAACTTACGCCTTAACTACTAAATTTTGAGAATACATTATTCAAATATAGAAACTGTGCTGCTTCTTTATCTTTATAAATTATATCTAGTCGCTGTAAAGTAACAAAATGGGACCTGGGCACGAGGGGTGGGCAGAATCATGGCTTACAAGATTGCATCAATGCCCTTATACTTGGCGGCCACAAGCTGAAATATTTCCATCTCAACAAACACCAATCTGACAACCCAGGCATATATGCAACCCGGTGCATAAATTGATCTAGCACTCTTCATTCGAGTGCAGATCCTGGTATCTGAAAAAACTCATATATGTAATCCGGGTTCATAAATGAGGATGCATACCTACTCGGGCAGATATTTTGGTCGGAGCTGAGGATAAAAGCCTGAATATTTCGAACAACCCAGATTATAACTAGATATTTGGATTTAGTCTAATCCACCCAATTGTAAGGGCTTTTTTTGGTATCCTTTGAAAAAGAACATTTTTTTATGGGCCTATGAATTTCCTTTTTTTTAAGTGATGAGTATTTTTATAAGCTTTTTTCTTAGATATTTTATTTTTATTAAAATCTTTGCAAGAAAAATATAATGATTTAAAAGTAACAAAGAGACATAATGGAGTTAATTTCAAAATATCAAATTTGAAAAATTATAACCATGGTACAATGAACCTTGTCCATACCAAAAATACATTAAAAAAAAATGCACGTAACACAAAAAAGAAAAAAAAAAATCAATATTGAGGATGCAAATTACAATACTACACTACATATATTAAATTTTCTAACAATGTACAAATTACAATACAAAACACAATAAAGCAATACATTTTTAAAAAGTAGTAAATACTACATTAGACTATAAGTATTTTTTTTATAGAAAGAGCCGGTAGCCACCCACATAGCAGCTCTGTCCCAAATTTATTAATAAATATCCTCACTTGTGACGGAGGAATACCGTGGTTACATTCAATGGAAAGACCAACCAACAGAACATAATGCAAAATAAACAAAACAAAAATAAGCCTATAAAGAAGGCAAAACTAAACAAGCCTATATAAAACAAACCACAAGAAACTTCCAATAGGAAAATCAACAACATCTTAATGAAGGAATACCAGATAAGTCCAAACGCAACAAACCTCTAAGGGCCCGAGGCAGAATATAATTATTTGAATAGACCAAATCAACGCCATTGGCACCATCCTTGGCCAACCAATCCGTCATCTTATTCCCTTCGCATAACACATGTTGAAACCGACAATTAGTGACTTGAGTCAAACTAATAATCTCCTCCCAATAATCCTCCAGGTACCAAACCCCACACCTCCCCCTATTCCACCAAGAAATAATCACCAAAGAGTCAATCTCTACAATCGCATTCAGAATATAAAGAGATTTGCATAACCGCAAGCCATTAAGAAGCGCAAGTAACTCCACTTTATTATTAGAGCCAAAACCAATAGGAGAGGCGAAGGTTTGCACAAGCCATCCTTGATCATTGCAAACAACTCCACCAATACTGCTTGGACCAGGGTTCCCAAGACTACTACCATTTGTATTCAATTTAAACCACCCTGATGGCGGTTTATGCCACTTGATTGCTTTATATCGCCTTTCTTTTAATGGAGCCGGTTGGATCTGTAAAGCCTCAAGGATCATGGCATCATATCGGGACAAACTATAAGAATTAAAAACTGCCTGACAAAGAGTACCAATCCAAATACAAATAGATTTGAAGACCGCATCATGAGATTCCAACTTACCCTCCATTCGAGCTAGACATCGTCTTCTCCAAAGTCTCCAAGTAATAATGATAGGGAGCAAACCAATAATAACTCCCACCTGAGAATAGGATTGAGTATGCCGGAACTGAGAGGAGACATGCAGCTTCCAATTTCTACCAATCGGAAGTCCAAAGAGGTTATCAAAGGACCATATTTGTTTTGGAAATTCTCCCTCAATGAGAATATGGTTAATGTCTTCATAATGACCAGCAATACAACAATCACATTTAGAAACAATAGGGATGTCAACACAGTGCAATCTGCCATCTACACTCAAAGCCCTATGCCAAGCCTTCCAGAATTGAATACATTTTTAGGGGAAGATTTTTATGCCAAACCCAAGAATGTCAATCCAAGAATGCCAATCGAACGAGGAGCCTCTGACTCGAATACAATGACATGCAGATTTAGTAGAAAATATATCTGTCTTTGAGGGAGTTCATACAAGAACATCCTTACTCGAGTTTTGCCCAAATAAGGAGGTTAAAATATCATCCACATTCTCTAATCCGACCAAATGCTCTAAGAGATTCACATCCTAACTGTCTAACAATCGACACTCTTTAATTTTCAACCAAGGCTGACCCACAATAGGCCGATCATTACACAAAGGGCCATTGTCCCTCCATTTGTCATATCAAAAAAAAAAATATCACCATAATTATTTAATATCGAAGGAAGACAACGAGCAACCATTCTCCAAAATCTCGAGCCTTTATCAATATCAATAAGGACCCAAGGTTTCGACCCCACATATTTAGCCTTAAAGAAATTTGCCCAGAGAGAGTTACTTTGTAAAAGATTCCATGCTAACCTCATATGCAGAGCTGTCTGAGTGTCTTGGAGATGCCTCAACCAGAGCCCTCCTTCAGCCACAGATCTACAAATATGTTTCCATGCCACCCATTTCTTTTCATCTTCCCCATTAGATTCGCCCCAAAAGAAAGAGCTCATCAGCTGATGGATCTTATTGATGATTGCTTGAGGGACCTATAAAACATCAAAAAGGTGAAGGGCCATACTAGAAATGACATGACGTAGTAAAACCAGTTTCCCTCCAGAAGACAGAAGCCACATTTTCCAACCATTGAGTTTTTGTCTCACTTTATTCATCATGCCATCAAAGTCTAAAATCTTTAGACGTCCCAAAATAATGGGAACTCCAAGATATTGAAAAGGGAAGTGCCCCTCCACAAAACCTGTACTACAGAGAAGACGGCGCTTGCGAGTAGAGGAGATTTTATTCGAACAATACAGGGCAGACTTTTGTTTATTAATGGCCTATCCTGACCATCTTTCATATTGGTCTAAAATATTTAGGAGCACCTGAATCGATCTTTGGCTTCCATTAGAGAAAATAACCACATCATCAGCATACATTAAATGAGAGATGATAGGCGTACCTCAGGCCTGATGAAAATGCACAAATTTATTCTCAGCCACACTCCAGTGGATCAACCTGGAAAGGATCTCCTGCTGAATAATAAACAAATAGGGAGATAGAGGATCACCTTTTCGAAGGCCATGATTTCCCGGGAAAAAACCTTTCATGTCCCATTCATCATAACCGAATACCAGGGGGCTAGAAATACAAAAGAAAATCAGATCACAAAATTGGGGCGAGAACCCAAACCTCTGCATGACCCTTATCAGGAAATTCCAATCCACACGATCATATGTTTTTGCCACGTCTACTTTCAACATAATGTTACTGTTGTGGTTTCTTTTGTTGATAGAATGAACCATTTCCTGCGTTAGGCTAATGTTCTCATAGATACTTCGACTCGGGATAAATGCTCCTTGTTCGAAGGAAACCAACCGTGGCAAGAGACTAGTCAAGCGATTCACAATTATTTTGGAGCAAAGTTTATAAAAAACCGAGCAAAGACTAATGGGGTGGAACTTGTTAAACCCTGTTGGAGAATCTACCTTTGGAATTAGAACCAAATAAGAGGCTGTAAAAAAATTTGGTAGAGTCTTGGAAGCAAAGAACTCTGACACTGCATTCCACACATCAATTTTAACCACCTCCCAACAACTCTTATAAAAATTAGAGCCAAAATCATCAGGACTAGGAGCACAATTTACTGAAATTGAGGACAAAGCATAAAATACGTCTTCCAAGGAAGGCACGCGAATAAGGGAGGCATTCTCCTCCACAGAGATAATCAGGTCTATAAGCCCCTCAAGATTCAGATTTTCAACCGGCGGCTCACCTTGAATAAAGGATGAAAAATAATCAACAACACCTTGGTGTATGGATTCCGGGGTCGCATAAGCCACCTCATTCGAACGCATCTCAAGTACCCTCTTCTGCCTTCTAATGGCTAAGCAAGCATGAAAAAATTTGGAGTTCTGATCCCCATCCACCGCCCATTTTAGCTTGGCCATTTGAGCCAATCTAATTTCTTCCCGATGCCTCCACATTGCTAGATTCGAAATGGCCCCTTGAAGCTCTCGATGAATATCTTCTTACCAGTGTAATTGAAGCTTTAATTCATTTTCCTCAACCCTATTCTCAAGAGCAGCAATATGACCCACTGTATGCCCAAAAACCCTTTTATTCCAAACACGCAAAGCAACCTTAGTCTGTTTTAGCTTCATAATCAGATTTTGGATGGCAAAACCACCCGATCGAGATGCCCAAGCTTGCCGAACACAATCCAGAAAATTATGATGATCCACCCACATCTGTTGGAACCAAAAAGGGACAGGGCCATTGGAGAAAAGGTCTTGCTTGAACTTAATACACATAGGAGCATGATCCGAAGTAGATCGTGGCAAGTAGGAATAAATAACATTTGGAAAAACCGAGAGGAAGGAGGCATCAATCAACGCACGGTCCAACCGTGCCCAAGAGCGAGCAAGTCCATGATGCCCATTACACAAAGAGAAGGCACTTCCCTTTGAAGCCATTTCAACCAAACCCCCCTGTTGAATCTAGTTATTAAAATCTTCCAGCTCCAAGTGGGCGAGGCCTACCCCTATGTTGCTCTAAATCTTTCTGAATTATGTTGAAGTCCCCAACAAAGATACACGGGTCCAAGCCCACATACTGGGCACTGAGTTCATGCCACAATAAGCGCCGATCAGCCCTTGTGCATTTAGCGTTAATCACTGTTAATAAAAACTTCTCAACACCTTCACCCACTCTGAGAGAAATATATTGTTCTCCCATACGAGCCAAACTCACCGTCATTGAACAATCCAAAAATATCCAAAATTTCCCCCCTCAATCTCATTTGATAGAAATTATCAAAATGTAGAGGCTATGCCAATCTCCTAGCAACATCCAGATTCTAGAAAGGCTCCAAAAGTGCAACTATTTTCGGTTTCAACTTACCAATCAACTTTTTTAATCTACCTTTAGAAGTCCCAACTCCCCTAATGTTCTATACAAAAATGAGATCAATCATTGAGGAGGGTTAGGGACTCGAGCAAGGACCCGAGAAGAGCTTCTCATTTTAACAAAACTTTTTTTCTTATATTTTCTTTTACCTTCATTGGCCTCAGATTCAGTCATATACTCTTTGTCCTGCGGGAACACTTCAGGGTGTAATTCTATCGCGGGCTTGGAGACAACAACATCCAAACTCAAGCTTTACTCAACACATTCTACATCCTATTCCTCGACATCAATGTCTTCCTCCTGGGCTGCAAACATGACGGCAGATTTAGGCTCCTTTTCAGAAACCATTTGCACTGGTTCACACTCTGTTTTGTCATCCATAAGCGATATCACGGCATAATCCATAACACGTATTTCATCATTATTCTCCTTATCGACCTCATTTTTTAGAATTACTTGTACCATAGTCAACGGATCGATCACAACTACACACGAAAATGTCACAACTGCACTCAGCACCATAGCAGCAGGGTCCCCATTCACAACTGTACCTGAATTCTCTCCCTCTGTCTCACCACCCTTATGGTCCCCATTCTCTGTCTCACCACTCTTCTGGTCACCATTCTCTGGCTCAGGCAACGGATCAGTCACAACATTCGAAACCGTGACATGAACCTCAACAGATTCCCCATTCACACCCGTGTCTTTCAACCCTTTCTTCCCTGCTCGAGACTTACCCAACTTCTCTAGTTTCTCAGCACGGCATGTCTGCATATTATGTCCTTGCATCCGACACTTACAACAGTAGGCAAGGAGAGTCTCATAAACTACTTCTTGTTTCCTACTCGAAGGCAGGCCCGGTGCACCAATCCAGAAATGAGATAGAGGATCTTTTGCCGCATCAACCTCCACACACAACCTGACACCATCCTTTCTCGTGGCACAATGCGTCGGATTATCCCGCCAAATGAAAGTAACGATAGGAGCCATGAGAATACTCAAGAATGCTTCAATATAAAAATTTGGAGGAAGTCCCAAAAGGGAAATACATACAGGAACACAAGAGGGCTCGTCATCCTCTGTGAATTCTGGTGTCCAACGGAAAACTCGATAGAAACTCCCATTGATCTCCCAAACATCCCTCGACAGAGCTTTCGTGAAATCAGCCTCATTGGTCATACGTACAAACATGTTCATCAACCTACGAATGGAAGAGACAACCGAGGTGGATGAGAGACCCCAACGATTGTGTATGAATGCACGGACTGCATCCAAAGATGGGTGTTGTTTCAGAAACTTGAGGATCACCGAGTAGCGGAAGGGCCCGATAGACTTGATAATTTCTTCACGGGAAAATTGAAAAAATACTTCACCATCCAGGACCTTCAGAAGACGAGACGGCAGCACCATCTCTGCGATGGGCTGAGGGACAGCAGCCACCAGATTGGCAAAGGAAGTCTGACCAGTAACTCCATCTACAGCTGCTATGCAGCCAGCCATGGGAGGCCACACAGCAAACTAAAGAAACCCTAAACCTCACGTAGAGAGAAAAAGGGCAAAAACGGAAAGTTAATTAGTATGACACTAGCAAAAAAAATAGACTAGTATTGCATTGTCTCTAGGTGAGAGTTTTGTGTTGGTGGCAAGTTGTTTGAGAGTTGGAACCAGCATTAATATACCATTCCACAACTTAAAGAAGCCTTCTTTCTACCATTTGATAGACTAGGTTCGATAGGGGGAAAATGAGGGGAACCAACATTAATATACCATTCCACAACTTGAAAGGGGAGAAATATTATTACATGATCAAAGTTAAATTATGATCCTTAGGAAAACCAAAAAGTTATAGGATCATAATTATAAAAATGATTGGTATCATTGCTCTAGTTGGAATTCTTAAAAATTTATAGAGCAATAATTATTCTTGTGATGATGTGATATAGAGTGGCCAATTCGGGCTTGACACATGGCAGCCAGCCTTGCCACGTAATCAGTCTGGTTTTCTTCGTCCAGCACCACCTAGAAAGCAGCCTGCAATAGTTTGAAACACATGTTTGGTTCATCTTTCCACTCAATCTTAAGCTGTTCATTTGTCACAAAAGCATGCACAAGAGAGAGAATAAGTGGGCATTATGCACTAAGCTTTGTAAAAGTTAGATCTTTATGACTTAAATAGTGTGTACAGATTTTCGATGAGCTTGTAAAAGAAGTATAATATTTGGATGTATGAATCTTGCTTGAGATTTAAAGTAGTAGAGTTTAAAATCCTACTTAGAGTAAATGCATGTCTCGGTTAGTATCTTGATGTTGAATGATGTTGATTTAAGTTTGATCTTTGTAAAGGACAGATTTTTATGGATGATATTATATTCAAGGACTCAGATTAGGCTTGTAATGATGTGCATTGTTCAAATGTTTAAGAAAGCTTCAAAATACAAGTAGATGAATGATATATGTTCCAGAATATCATAGTGCATGTGGTGTTTTCCTTTAAATCTTGACATATGTTCCGCAAATCAAGAGTGTGAACATGTTTTTGAGTTCTATTTTGGAGTATAATTAGGGCACCTCGTTCCTCGGTAAAGGATCTAGCGAGAATCCGTTGTGCTAAGGATGCCAGCCTATCGGTCAACACCCAGGGTTTGGTCGGGACTAGGCATGCCTCGATTAGATGAAAGTGCATGTTGCAAGTTACAGATGTAAAATCGCAGCGAAAAATATAGAGGTTTAGTCAGTACGCTAAGAACTTGGAGTACCATAAGTAAATCACATCATAGAAATAATTATTGTCATTCCTCATTAATTCCAAACTTAGAAATACATAGAATCCAAATATTTCATTCGTTGTTTAAAGGGCTATAGACTGAATACAAGTGGTCGTCCCTTTGAAATGACTATGTACAATTCAAAATGATACATCGTTCCTACAATAGAGACAAGTTTTTGTACTCAGAGTCTAGGCAGGATTAACTCTTCTCCCTTGGGCATCACCCACAGTTTTAACTCTGCATCAAAGTCTATGGTTCTATAACATTACCGTTGATGAAAAATAATGCTCCTGAATATGCAATGAATCATTTCATGTAAACATTGGCAAGACACATATATGTATGCATGGTGAGGAATCACTCTCTCTGGCATAGATACATGGATCTGTATACACGATGAGAAATTACCCTTTTTGTGAAACACACATATATAAGCATGGCAAGGAATCACCCTCTGAGGAGTTGCCCTCTAGGCAATATATTTTAAAGCATAATATTACCTAGGCAAGGAATCACCCTTTACTCCAGTATGCAAAGTTCATAAAATCGTATTGATTTCAAAGGCACATAAGTCATCACACAGATGTCTCACACAAAGATAACCTATTGCACAAGTGAATCTTTTACCTAGCTAACCAAGTTGAGGACACCACACATGATATGTCAGGATAATTCTCCTTCCTGCCATCAGGTGAGACCAATACGATACCACTCCACCCTAATCATCACGAAGATTTCTCATTCTTGTATGAAATCTATGGCGCAACGTTTCATAGGAATGATTCAAAGAATTCTCTGTCGCGTCCCATGATGATAGACACATCTTAATAATTTCTCATATAGAGATGATAGTTTCTCACATAGAGATAATGGTTTCTCACACAGAGATAAGGATTTCTCACACAGAGACATGAATTAATGAAAACAGTAAACACATTCAAAGTCTCAAGAATTAGGGAGTAAATATAGGAATAAACAAAATGAAGAAAATTAGATTTACTCATGATCAGAAAGGGAAAGATGACAGAGTATGCACATGCCTCTTACATACAACATTCACCCTGCATTCTCCAGTACTGTCTTATAAGCTAACCTACCTCTTAGAGTCAGGATCGCTACGTCGCTGCACCACTTTTTCCTTGTTTCCTAAGAAGAATACGACTCCATAAGGTTTAAGGTGTTTAAGATTTCAAAAGGGATATTTTGTCCCATGTCAAACTCCTTTTTTATAGGGTGGAACTGTCAAATGTCCTTACATACTTATGACTCCAAGTATTTTTGGATAGGAGTCCTTTTGGTCTCAGCTGTCATACTGCAAGATGACAGAGGCAGGTGGCTAAGGCATGGTCCGCATCTCCTTACAGCCTGCCAACACCTCAATCTTTCCTTGAGCTCTTCCACGTGGCATTGGGTCATACCTTTGGATTCAGGAGATATGACATGGTGAGTCATACCCTCTTATGCAGACTCAACGTGGATGACCCCCTTCAGATGGAGTATGAGCTTTTGTGTACGACAATGCCCATCTTCTAAGTATTTTCGTGCCGTTTTGGAAAGTTCTCATACCTGCTCCAATCTTTCCAAGACCATTGCTCGCCTTGGGCAGGTAACCATTGCTTACGTTGGGCTGGTAACTCTTATCTCATTAGAGTCAATAGCCTTTTCAACTCCTCATTCTCGCCTTGACAGTGGGCTAGTTATCTATCCCACATACCATACAATTAGACATTCATCTCCACCTAGTGCTAGGGATGTGTCTACCAAGCCTTTTACAAAGTGCATGCTCGCCCACTTGTTGGACTAGCTCCATTCTGCAGCAACCGCAACTATTTTTCATCAAACCAATGGAGTGGCTCTTCATCTTTCTTTCCACTCAACTCCAGTGGTGGTCTATCCCCTTTCCACTGGAGGGCTCTCATAATAATCAAGTGACAATTTTTGGATTGAATGTTTACGAGTGTTAGATTAAGCTATTTAGTGAATGATTAAGCTCAAATGTTTCAGATTTAGTGTTTTCTTTGGTTTGTTGTATAAAAGTTATGTTTTGAGCTCAGAATTAGATTTAGCATATCAATTATATGTTATTTGCAAAATTTTGTAAATTTTGGAGCTGAAATGCAATTATGAAAGTTTAGGGGCCAATGTGCAATTTTCAAGAGTTAAGGGAATAAAGTGAAAGTTTGGAAAAAGAAGTCTAAATTTTATGATCTTTTATGATTATTAGAAGGTTTTCTAACATTAGTATACTTTTATTTCAGCACATGAAGAATATTTTGTAAGCAAGAGAGCAGTAAGTTAGCTTCTAACTTAGTGAAAGATAATGTTCATATGACTTGATGATAAATGCCCTTTATTGAAAAGTATACATGTCTTATTTTCTATATTATGAATTAAATGTTCATATCAAGCTTATATTGTTATCTCTCATGAAGCATGAACACATGTCATGAAGTATAAGTCAAGCATTGAAAATATTTTATCACAACCCAAGCTAGAATGGGGTATTATCCTAGTAGAACTCTCATATCTGCTCTAGAATTAGTAAATATGTTGTGGAATACCATGGGTTAATGAAAAAAAATCAACAACCTCAAATGGGATATTAACGGTCTCGAAGTGAGGGTAAGAGTCTTTTCGCTAGTGGGGGCGCTAGAGTACTTAAGGTGAAAGACGTTTTATGAAACTTGAGTATTCTTGAGATAAAGCCATAGGTGGGCATTACCTATCATGTGGTGAACATAACCAGTTGGTGCACAAGGTTTTTATGATGAGTCGTGAGGTTCCATAAGCAAGACTAAAAGATGATGCATGATGTTTTATGAAAGAAAGTATATTATGGTGTTTTATGAAAGATGATTAGGAATCTAGATGGGAGAAAAAATACAGTTTTGTAAAGCAAGCTCATATTGATGCAAACATACTCATGTTTATTATTAGTCATTTTTACACAATCTTTATATATATATATATATATATTTGTTGTATAGCTTACTGAAATTTCAATAAATCTCAACGTGGTAGTCTCATTGCTAATCCCATTCTAGAATGATAGAAGTTGTGACAGGTCAGAAGATAGCCAACCACGATGAAGAAGAGCAAATCAATTTGGATGAGGTTGACTGATGATCGATTCGATCATGTTGGAATGATGGAGTTAATGATGCTGTTTTTGGTTAATGTCTCGTTTATGTTGATGAATTTGGAAACAATATTTGAAGTTATGATGTAACTAAGGAGGTTGATATTCCAGTACAATGTTTTAAGTTCTCTAGTATGTGTGCTATTTTTTGGATATTGAACAAACATGCTATATTTTGAAGTTATGTTTGAATTTAGGATATTAGTATTCTGATACAATTTCTTAAATGGACATACTTTCCCTACGAGTTATTCAAATTTCTAGAAACATGTCGGATGTATTGCATGTTAACTGTCATGAAGAGGGGTATATAATCCAGTGTTACATGATTCGACGCTTTGATAGTCGTCTAATCGCAAGCTAGGGGTTGAGGGCGTCTTTGGGTAAACCTACAAGTCACTAGGAACCTTTACTAGAACATAGGTTTGACATATTAGAATGTATAGGCTTGAACTGCATAA
This sequence comes from Juglans regia, assembly GCF_001411555.2. Lineage (NCBI taxonomy): Eukaryota > Viridiplantae > Streptophyta > Magnoliopsida > Fagales > Juglandaceae > Juglans > Juglans regia. Next base: position 9,174,112 of record NC_049916.1, read on the forward strand.
GAAATGTGTTAGATATCAATCTGATATATTATGCCTATGTGTCTCAAGAAGGACAATGGCACATGATAGAAGGAAAACAAATCCACCACTAGTGAATGAGGATAAAAAGGAGTGTAATTTTCCGAGGGATGGGGGACACGCAATTGTTGAAGCCATCCATCAAATGCAAATGATGAGACAGCAACAAGAACTATTTCATAGGAAAATGTAGCAACAACAACAAGCCAAGCATATAGACACAATCAACCAAGAGCAGAGACTAAATACTACTCCTATGAGAAATTTTTAGTATATCGATACTCGAATTTTATGGGTACTGAATGACCAATGAGGGCGAATAATTGCTTGATCGATTTGGACAGAGAGTTCGAAATCAATGAATGTACCGAAGAGCGAAAGGTTCAGTATGCCAGGCATCTATTACAAGGTGAGGTCGGTATTTGGTGGGATACCAAAAGGAAACTTTTCATAAGGAAGAATTTGACAATCGCTTCTTCCCATAATAGGTCAAGTAGCATAAAGCCCAAGAATTCACAACACTGGTATAAAGGAACCAGACTGTGAAACAACATGCTGCCCGTTTTATGGAGCTAGAAAGATTTGCTCCTCACTTGATCACCACTAAGCAAATGCAAGCCCAGAAGTTTCAAGGGAGATTGCAGTTGAGGATACACAATCACATTGATTGTCTGTGAATAAGAAAATTTCCAAGAATTGTTAGATGTGGCATCTATAGCCAAGGTAGAGCAGAAAATCTTGACTACTCAAATTAATTTGGAAAGAAATAAGGCTCTTTCGTATGTCGCTTGGGGAAGTGCAGAAAGAAAAGGGTGATGATTGGAGCCGACAAATGAAAAGGTATAGTTATTGGGAGGCAAGCAGTAATTTCACCCCTTGTGTGCCACAAGTGTGATAGAAATCATGGAGGCGAATGCAAATATGTTGTGAGGATCTGCTTCAAGTGTGGCCAACCAGGCCATATGATTAAAGATTTTCCCAAGAAAGGTTAGGAAAATGTGTCTACACTTAACCCTAGTAGCAAACCAAGACAAAGACCACCTATGTAAGCTCGTGTGTATGTCGTTACCCAGGGAGAAGTTGACGCTGATGCTCCAAAGACTAAATATGCTAGAGTCCTCATTGATAATTTCGTAATCATTATTTGGTTCTGGCACGTCACAGTCCTTTGTGTTTACAAAGACTGTCCAGTAGAAGTTGAAGGGAAGATACTAAGGGTTGATTGGATCATTTTCTATTTAATGGGGTTTGATATAATAATGATAATGGATTAGTTATTCAGACACTACTATGCTAAGATAGATGGTCATAGAATGGAAGTCGTGCTTGAATTTCTAGCTAAAGATATAATCAAATATGTTGGAGTTTCTAAACTCTCTAGACCATTCAATACTTTGACTAAAGAGAATGCTCGATTTGTCGAGGGAGAAGAATATAATATGAGTTTTCAAGAATTGAAGAAAAGATTGATGACTACATTAGTATTAGCATTGCCTAAGCCCCATAAGTCCTATGTGGTTTGTTATGATGCATCCAAATTGTGCCTTGAATGTGTACTAAAGCAAAAAGGACGAGTAGTTGCTTACGCCTCTCGTCATCTGAAAAGTCCTAAATAGAATTATCCCACTCATTGGTAAGACTTGTATGGTAAGACTTGTGATTTTGGAGGCATTACAAGTATGGTAAGACTTGTGATATGACGCCCTCAAGCTCTGCTTGGGATTTGAAAGGGCTTGAAGTGTCGATACATGCAACACAAAGTTATCTACCCTCGTTCATGACAAATAAAGATGCAATGCACCTATCATACATCTAACAATAAGTAATATTCATAACAGATAATTTGTTTTCTTTGAGCAATATTATGTACCAAATATAACATATTCCAAAATAACATAAGCATACTTTATAACCATATGATAACAGGCGTCCAAAAATTACAGTGCTTCTCCAAAAGGTATGTAACAACATGAATACTAGAAACATTGCTTCTCAAGTACAGTAATAAGAAGAACACAACTACTAAGCTAACTCGATGAGTGGCTCGTGCAACTCGGCTAAGATATTCATGGTCCTATCTAAAAATTGGTGCACTGAAGTGATAAGCTCTTCGTCGTCGAGTTCAGGCCAAATCAACCTCCTCCAGGTGATCCTTTGCTGACTCTCCCCATCCTAACGCATGATCTACCCTTCTAAGAGCAATGACAGTTAGGACTACCAAGTGAAATTTGATTACAAATCTCAGCAAATTAACAACCAACGCAAACTAGTAGTATATAGATGCATACATGACAGTAACAGACATGAATGCAGACGTGAACATGAATTAGAGTGACATGACTTGGCAAATAGCATAACCAATGTTGACATAACTAGAAAACTGACGTGGACTTAATTGACATGTACTAACTAACATGATTTGGAACTGAACGTGAACTGACTTGAACTAAAGTTGAAATTGAACATGAACTGACTTGAACTGAATATGAGACTAAACATTAATTTGGAATCCTATTCAATAATAAATTGATTTCTTAAACATGAAATGTGCTTTACTGGAAATATATGACTAAACATGGATGTGACATGACTTGATTGAACCGAGCTTCACATGAATTGAACTGACTTGAACGTGACATGAATTGAAACTGACTTGACATATACATGTTACAATGAAAAGCCCTGATAATCAGAATGATTTCTTCAGTTGTTTTTCATCAGGAATATTTGAACAAACAAATTGTCTTCATCCAAAGTATTCCATCAGAGACACTTAAACAACTAGAATGATTAAGCCATGAATATTTAAATAAATGTACCATAATAATCAGAATGATTCCACCAGGAGTACCTTGTACTAGTTTTAAAAATAAAAATACTCTGACAATCAAAATGATTCTGTTATGAGTAGCCTATGCATGACTGACTAGGAAAATATTTCATGATACACTCTGTGATTCATGATATGTAATTATGACGTGCAACAGATAAACATATACAGTAAAAATGATATGACGTAACATGGCGTGACATATATGTATAACTAATGACATGGCATGACATGACGTGTAACAAATAAGCATGGCATACCATAATGTGTAATAGACAAACATAACATAATATAACGTGTAACAGATAAATATGGCATGACATTACATAATGTGTAATGGATAAATATGTACTTGGAAGTAAATCATGGCATGGAATAACATAATATTTATAATAAGCATAACAAACATGAATGATGGTTTCTTACCACTACACATACACAAATATCCTGAAAATAAGTTAAAGGTTAACTTATAGTAATTACGCATGACATATAAAATAGCATGAAAATGCGTGAATTGAAAATGAGATATTTCTAAGGCTTAGAATATCACATTAAACACTTAGAAACATAAACATTTATAGACATGAAAAATTACCCTTTTGCCCCTTTCCTTGTGGGAAATGACACTTTTGCCCCTAAATCAAAGGTTTTGCATACTAACTATAAATTCTACCAAAATTTACATTCCTTTTATCCTAATTCCAAATATGTAATCAAAAAATTTTGAAACAAATCACAACTACGTAAAACATGCCTTGGCCAAAACTACACAAAGACCAAACTCTTGATTTTTGTTATAATTCATCCTAACTTCAACTATCATGCTCAACCTGATGAATGCAACATGTAAAAATCACATCCCTTGTTTCAAAAATTATACTAAGACCATAAAAATGCATTCTACAAAAATGTCAATATCCTCTTGTCAAGAAAAGTGTCAAAACACCAAATTTTAGACAAATAGAATACTCCTTAATGCACTTGATTTAGTACTTTTTCAATAAACTCCAAGAACTCCAAAAATCCATAAACACTCTCTTAACATGCTTATAAATATAACCTAAGTAACAACCATGCTTAAATATCAACCAAAATCACAAAATCAACGCTTAAACTATCGGCATGTTCATAAGGTCCAAACAGAGTACCATGTGTTCTTGACTTAGAACAAACACATTAAAACTGAAATATCTAACAAGTAATCCTTAAAGAATAAAACTACATACTTCATAATCAAGTCCTAAACATGATCCTAGCATTAAATCCAAAATCATATGGCGAAAGTCTCATAAAAACCTCAAGCAACCTGAGAGCTTTAACATTTAGCCATACTCGAGTCTTTTCACGCAAAACATACTTCTAATAATTAATCAAACCAAATCTCTTAAAAAAACTCTTAACATCTGACCGAAAAGTTTTAGAATCATCATATAAGAATTTCATAACCATTGGACTAGGTTTTAAGAACTAAAAATCATCGAACGCTCAAAAGAGAAACTGTTTTGTATGCTCCAATTTTAACTCCAAAGAAAATAAGCATGATTTCTAAATAAAAATGCTAACATGCTTTGGATAAAATCCTATATAGAAACCTGTTAGCATTTCATCATATCAATATCATGTCCTAACTTCAACAAAAAGTTCATCAAAACATCAAGATCTCCCAACATCATCCAAACTGTCGCCCAATATGACCTCTATTTTTTCAAACTCACTATTCACCAATCAATACTCCACAAAAAATCACACAAAATACACCAATTGAAACTAGACTCAGAGAGGAGCAATTCATATGAAGAAATGTTTTTGAGAATCTACCTACAAAGGCTTGGAGTTCTCTCCAACAAAGTGAAATCAAAGCAACAAAAACATCAAGAAGCTAGAATGGACGACCTACTTGAGGGCTGTTGGGGGATGTGAGGATGAACATTTGATGGGGGTTTCATCAACTAAAACCAAGGGCAAAACCATGGGCAATAGCCCATGGTATTCAATCTTGGAAGTTGTCCTGTGATGGGAGTTTTGGGGTGGCTATTTGACCTCCCATTAGCTACTATTTCGGTTGACAAGGGTAGTGGGGGAAACTTCCTCAAGAATCCATGCTTGGGTGGTGCTTTTTGGTGGGCCTTAATGGGCCTAAATCGATTGGGCCTCATTTAAGGTATAAAGAGGGTTTGGTTTGGGGTTTCGGTTTCTAACAAGCCCAAATCAAAATTTTCTTGGCCCAATGAATTTACCAAGATATAAAAAGAATAAAAGAGAGTTCAATGACATGAATTTAAGTGGTTAATAGCATTTAGAAGGGATTTAATCAAGTCATTAATCACTAAGTTAAAATTGGACAAAAATTGGGTTTGGGAAACCATTTAGGGTTTCGGCTTCCACCAATGTTTTAGGGTAAGAATTTTGGGTTTCGCTAGGGTTGAAACCCTCTTTGGTTTGGCAAAAAGTGTTTGGTTAGATGGAATAGTGCTTGGCTTAGGTGGCATGATTATTATGCTTGATTTTCTATCATTTCCTTCACATTCCCATCTCATGATTCCTCTTAGTACCAAGTGTCCTATACCATTTACTAAGTGTGGCTAAGATCTTGTTAAGTATCCAAATAAAACTTCTTTAGAGTGATTTGGACAATCCACAATGTGATTTGAAAATCAATTAGATTGTGTGTCACATGGCGGTATCACAGATGTTACTACTCACTCTAAAAAAACTAAAAATAAATATTTCACTATAAAATGTTAAATAATCATAGAAACCTAGTGGTATATTCATTTACAAAATTCGATTCCTAAGTGACTCGAAGAAATGAAAAAGAATTTTTGAGCAGTTATCATCCTGAAAATGAAAATTGTATTATTGCGTCATAAAGTTCTAAATATTCATCTAAGACTAATGGCGCAAACCATTTCACAATCTAATACTCCTAAGTACTTCAACTAAATAAACAGTGTTTCTGTTACCATAAAGGGTAAGAAACTGACTATGCTAACATATTAAAACCTAAGCGATTGCTCAAATTATGAAACCTTTCTAAATTTTCACGAATTTTCTAAACAAATCCATCCACTGAATTTCTGGCAGATTGTTGCATGTGAAGTATTCATTGTTCATAAGAGCCTCAAGTACTTATTTGGTTATAAGAACTTGAACATCAGAGAGAGAAGATGGTTAGAGACAATTAGTGATTACCAATGTGAGATAAAATATCATCCAAGAAAACTTCATTAGAAATGGAGCCTCTATTGACCAATATGAGGAATTTCTTAATTAGAAGTCTCCAACGTATTGAAGTTCTGGCAACTGTGCAAGCAATTGTGCCTTTAGATAGTGAAGAATTAAGGAAACGTCAGATGGAAGATAGTAAACTGTTGGACATCCGATGAAGGGTTGAGAAGTATGAGGGTTCGAAGTATTTTAGGATCAATGAGGATAGAATGTTGTATTTCAAAGATTGAATAGTAGTTTCAGATGATTAGTGCGGATGGAATGTTGTATTCAATAGTGTCTATCATCCTCAAACAGAACAGACAATACAGACTCTAGAAGATATGCTAGAGGCGTGTGTTCTTGAGAATAAAGGTGATTGGGAAAGACATTTATCCTTAATAGAATTTACTTATAACAATAGCTTCCAAGTAATAATCAAGATGGCACCATATGAAGCATTGTATAGAAGAAGATGTAGATCTCATTTGTATTGTGATAAGGTCGGGAAAGGTAAGATACTTGGCCTAGAAGTTCTACATGATATGGAAGAGGAAGAAGGAGCCTAGAGTTTGAGGTTGGTGACTGGGTACATATAAAAATATCATCTATGAAGGGAGTGACTCAATTTGGTAAAAGAATTTAGTCCAAATTATGTGGGACCCTACGAGATGGTGGAGAGGATAGGTTCAGTCGCCTATCGGTTGAATATTCCCTATAGAATTCTAAGGGACACATGACATATTCCACATTTCCTCCCTGAGGAAAAGTTTTGGAAACCAGCCACCTACTATAGTTGATCCAAAACATATACAGTTGTAACTCAACAGAACGTATAAGGAATGGTCGATGCAGATTATTGATTCAAAAGAACAAGAGTTAAAAATTTGAAAAATTCCACTGGTCAAGGTACTATGGCAGAATTAAGATATACAATAAGCCACCTGGGAAAAAGAAAATTAGATAAGAGCAATATATCCTCATGTATTTGGGTTGTAATATTTTTGTTTGATTTCTTATGTATCACAGCTCAGCCAAATACTTGTAACTACATTGTTTTGTACAACATACAAATTTTGTATGCATTAAAAAATTCTTTTGTACATGATTAACAAATCAATAAAGAAAATTGTTTAGTGAAGGATGGAAATAGAAAATGGAGTTTGGGGCCAAGTGGTACTAAGTCAAAACTGAAGGGTCTAGGGGTAGTTTTGTCCTTCATCAAGGGCTTATTTGCTAAGTCAACCGTCTTAGTCAGATTCCTAAATTACTTGTACCTCTTCTGAGAAATTTGTCAACCAAGCTATAGGCTAACAAAATCCTACTCTCTCGTAGACAAGAAAGACGACAGCGTTCTAGTAGAATTTGTAAATTAAGCTAAATTCTTGTCCTCACTTCTGGGACAAGAATTTTTTTGGTGCATTTTGCTTATTCGAAGTCTTTAATTGATTTTGTGCGTATTGAGTTGTTAGTTGTAACCACGGTTTTCCTCCACCAAAAGTGAGGACAATAAATAAAATAAAATATAAAAAAAGATAAATTACTCTACCACCATGCTTATAAACGCATGTTACACGTGCTGTTTAAGTTCCTTGGTAGTAATTCTTGTAACTATTACATTTATTCTAGGGGTGGCAAATCGTGTTAACGAGTTGTATTCGTATCGTGTCAAATCGTGTATATTATACGATATGGGTCAACTCGAACACGACCTGTTAAGCTTAACTAGTAAGATTTTCAAACTCCAACACGACCTATTAAAATAACTGGTTTATACAACACGATCCATTTTGACCCTTGATGAGTTAATTAAAAATATATCGACACAAAAAGACCCATTTCGACCTGTGTCTACCCATTTATGTAAGTGGTTTAACCCAAATAATTCATTTGACCTGATTAACATATTTTTACATAAAAGTTAAAATCACAATATCTCCCAAAAATATAAAACTAACTACATCAGTCCAAATTACAATCCAAATAATAAAAATACCAAGATTACAATCCAGGAGAAGTGTGGGAGGCGGTTGTGACTCGTGAGAACAAATTCAACTGAGAACTAAGAGAAAATGAAGGCCTGAGAGAGAGTTAGGAAATACGTAATAAAATTAGAGTATTTTGTTTTTAGGTTAAAAAGGATATATAATTATAATTTTGAGTAAAAAATTTAACGAGTCTAAACGAGTCACTAATGGGTCAACCCGTTTTGACCTTAACCCGTTAACATTAAACCCAAACCTACTAATTTCGTATCGTGTTCATGTTGGGTTAACAGATTGTGTCACATATTGTCACCCATAATTTATTCATTGCCTATGCATCTTTTATCACTAGCATGTTTTTACGAAAACTAAATTGATTTCTAAAAGTGGCATGAGAGTTGGATCACAAGCCTAAGCTAGGATGAGGCATTATATCAATGGAACTTTTCCAACCACTCTGGAGTGTTTAAGAAGGGGGTGGTATCCAATGTTTTGAATACCGTACCGGACGCCATACCGGTTAATGTACTGGAACGAAAGATTTCGGTACCGGTACCTTTTCGGGATAGCGTTTCAAGATAACATTTTGGGATAGTCGATATATAAATAAATTATATTTCAAAATTATATTTCAAAATAATAGTCTATATATAAATAAATTATATATAAATACATATATATAAATTATAAATAGTCTAGTATGAATTCTAGGTTAAAAAATAAGCTTGTAGTTTGAAAAAATGAAAAAAAAAATACCGACCAAAATATCGGCCGGTACAGGCCGAAATTGAGGCCGATACGGCCGGTACTGGCTGGTATATTAGCCGATACGAAACATATATAGTACCTGTACTAGCCGGACAGCCGGTACAAAAAATTTCGACCGTACCGGCCGGTACGGTACGAAATTCACAACACTAGTGGTATCCTCTAGATTGATGTATCAACGACCTCAAACGATAATGTAACGATCTCGGGTCGCAATACTTGCATATTGGTTGGTGGAAGCTAGAAAAGCTTAAGGTGAATGAAGATTATGCGAAGCCTTAATTGTACCTAAGATGAATTCACACTGACATACTGTAACACCCAGGTCTCGGATGGGTCGGAGAGTTACTACTAGTCACTCAAAATCATATCTCAATCATATAGTCATAGACTCCAAAGTTTTCAATGACACATACTACTCATTGTTTCAAATAAACTACTCCAATATGAATAATCTAAAACACCACAAAATCTCAAAATATACCCCAACCTTCCAAAATAACCAATAGACAAAGTAAAAATAGAACTATTGAATAAAATGCTCAGATAACCAAAGTACCATCTTTGTACTTATTTCACTATGCTCATGTAGTCTTATACAAGATTTCTAGTCTTGATCCCCAGTTGTACCATCAAAATATCTAAAAAATGTTATGGAGATAAAGGGTGAGTTATCAACAACTTAGTAAGCAGAGAACATATACCAGTATGTAAACATGAGCCTTTTCAAAAAGTTCAATATGAACAAACAAAATATTTCATTTTCATATGCAGATCTCAGAAATGTGTTATCAGAAAATCAGAGTGACTTTTCAATCTTTTCATACTCAAAAACCAATTGTTCATATTTAAAGACACTTTTCATGTTCAAATATCATTTTCATATACAAAAACCATTTTCATATTCAAAAACACTTTGGCATAACATTACTAAACATCTTCATCTTATCATATCGTGTCGTATCATATCATATCAAATCATATACCATATTTAACCCTCGTGATAAGGTTGTGCTATCCTCGGTGGTCAAACTAGGCAGTATCATATTGTGAAACTTCTCATTTTTCAATCTCGGAGCCCCGAGTGTGCATACATGAAAGAACACATAAAAGACCACTTTATTTGCAAAGTGGGTGCACTCATTTCATATCATATCATGTTAGTACCAATCATATCACATGAACCAATATCATCATATCAGAACCATATTCAAAATCAGAATCAAAACAAATAAGTATGCCAAAGGTTTTTCATATCCATATCATATCAAATCACGTGCTGAACATATTCATATCATTTCCATTTTATCATAAACAAACCCAAATCATTTTCATATCATATGTACAAAAACTCACAGATATCGTATTCGCTCTTTTGCACATTTTAAAAACATATCAAATATTGTTCATGTCTATACTATTCATGTCAAAAGCATTTCTTTTCTCTTTCATGTGAATGCAAAGCATATACTGAGGTTGTTTTTCACCTTTTCTTTTTAAAATAACACGCACATTTTTACCAACCAACCTCAGTTCATTTCTTTTTATGCAAATCTAGTATAGGAATCCCGCTCACCGATATGGGTGGCCAGGGACGATGAAAGCGGCGACTAGACTAGATCTATGGTGTAAGGCTTGGCTAAAGTGGACTGATAGCGAGAGAAAGAGGGAGAGGGAGTTACGGACCATGCAACGTGGGGGCTACAGTCCGACCATGGAGTCTTGCCCGTGATCTGCATTGGCTCCATTGCGGGTTCACGGCTGGGCTATGGTGCACGGACAGCAAGTGACTGTGCGGCTAGCATGGAAGCCGTGTTTAATGGAACCATGCTCTATTGTTTTTCTTTTTTAATGGTGTAGGGCAAGGGTTGTTGTGGTAGTCCGGTAATGGGCGGCAGCATGGTGGTTAAGTAACAACGATGACCTACAGTCATCTGGCATGTAAGGGCAGCGATGGTAGAGAGATGAGGAGAGGGGAAACGAGAGGAATCGAACACAGAGCAGGGAAAGTTTGAGAGAGTGGGTGCTCTGTTTCAGCTTGACCAAAACAGTGGTCCTTGTGCGTGCGTTGAGCCGTGCTCTTGGGTTGTTTCCATGGTGGTCAACGGCGGAGCGAGAAGCTTCGGTTGGGGAATAAAGCAGAGGGCAGGTGACCACAGCATGAACGAAAGAGAAGATGGTGGCTTATACTCGGTGATGCATGGTGGTTTTTGGGTGTCTGCATAGCATTGTTGCAAGATGGCAGCGGTCAGAAGAAAGTTGACGTTTCATGGTGGCCATCAGAGGGAGAGAGCATGTTCTATCAAGAGAAGTTGTGATATGAGGATAAGGAGTAGAAGAGAAACTGTAGAGACGTGGAGGTTATGGAAACTGGAGTGGAGTAAACTTCGGGAGTAAAGAAAACAGAAAGGGAATAGAAGAAATCAGGGAAAGCAACTGAAATGTGAGGGGGAAGATCTTACTAAAATGGCGTCATTCCCTCATGAAAGGTTGGGCTTCCATACTGTCTGGTCTTGGGTTTAGGCCTGGGTATTACACGGACGTACGTATACTCATTGTCGTGATGAAGGGAATCAAGACGTTCCCACAAATCTTTAGAGAAAGTCATCGCGTACGGTTAATACGAAATAAGTGAGGAGTATTAGAAAGGAAGATGTTGAGGAGTTGGAGAAAACATTTCTTAGGTGCATTTCATTCTCATGCATTTAATCTATTTTGATATGTCATTGCATACTATTAGGAGTCTTATCTCAAGATTGACTTGCAGAGATATTTTAAGCTTACCATGATAGTCTCACTACCATACCGATTCTTAAAACCGTAGATTTTGTGGATCAATCTTCAAGCAAGACATTCAACCGCATTTTGAGGAGTGAAAAGGATGTCCTAATTTTTCTATCATTCTGATACTAATTAATTATCTTAAGCCGAGTACTTTCTAATTCGACTTGTTCACATCCTTAGTATAACATGCTAGGAGCATGCATATTACTCTCATAAATCTCATAAAAGAAGGAGACGTGTTTTTCTCGTGTATTTTTTTTTTTTTTTTTTGGAAATCGTTGGGGCCACATGTCCGAGAGTGACCCCTCCTCCATTTTATTTATAAACCCTCACTTATGGTGGAGGAAAACTGTGGAAATAACAACACACTTGGGGGGGTTACAAGATAGGAATAAAAGAACTCCCAAAACCCAAGTGTCAAAACCAACCTTAGAGCATTGGCATTGGATTGGTCATCCTATTCCTCAAATTTTGACTAATATTTAACTTTTTCACTTTTAGCTAATCATTCAAAACTTAAATTCTACATTAGATTGGTCATCACACTCTCTATAATAATTAAATATTATTATTTTTTATTTTTTAATTACTTTTTATTTTTTATTCATTTTCATTTTCATTTTCACAATCATATTCATTTTCATTTTCACAATCCAATAAACAAATTTTCATCACACGGTATCAATATCCAAAAACAATAAACAAAGTTTCATCCAATAAACAATTTATACCATATCAATTGAAAACAGTTTATACATTTAGATAGATACTACATATTGATTCAATTCATACTGCCAAGTGAATGCCTGCATCTTTGACTAGTAGCAACACCATAAAATGCAAGTAATTGCAGTATTCAATCAGAGTGTTGAAACTCAAACCTAGCAATCAAGATGAGTTCAATGTGTTAAAGCATTTTCACCAAAAATTCAATTTCTTGAGAGCTGATAATCTTGCTTTATTTGGGATGGGCCCCTGCCAGTTGAATGGAATTGATAGGTAGGGATGATGGTGCTAATTGTGAGGGTTTTTGTTTTTGTTTTTGTTTTTATTTTTAGGGTGTACACTCAGAAACTTGAAAACAATACACTCAGAAATACAAAGCCCTTTCAGGCATTTCTTCGAGCTTCTGTTGTGCATTTCTTTTCTTCATTACCATGGGATACTACTTTCTCGAAAATAGCCTACTTCAAGGAACAAATATTACAGCGACAAAACTAGGAAACAAAGCCAAACAACAAAATCAAGAGTAAAAACCATGTCAAAATCAAAACTAGAAATTGAAAAAAAAAATGAAAACAAAATCAAACCCAAACATCATCAATAAAATCAAACCCAAACAACAAAATCAAGAGTAAAATCAAGGCTAGGGTTTCAGATGTTACCGTGTTTTTGTTTGACGTGCTAGAAAGAAGCTGTCATGGTGCCATGCTAAAGAGAATAGCCACAGGAGAGAAAGAGGGAAGCTTTTTTAGCCACGGTGTCGTGCTGGAAAAAAGGAAGTGAAACGGGAAGAAGAAAAGAAAGAGGGAAGAAGAAGAAGAGAAAGAAGAGAAAAAAAAGACTAGAAGAAGAGAAAAAAGGAAGAGACGTGGGAGAGGGAAGAAGAAGAAAAAGAAGAGAAAAAAAAATTAGAAGAAGAGAAAAAAAAAATTAGAAGAAGAGAAAGAAGGAAGAAACGTGGGAGAGGGAAGAAGAAGAGAAAAGAACAGAAAAAAAAAATACTAGAAGAAGAGAAAGAAGGAAGAGATGCAAAAGAGAAAAGGGAAGAAGAAGAGAAAGAAGAGTCGCGGGAAAGAAGAAGAAAAAGAGCCGCAGGAGAGAGAAGGAGCCGAAATATAATAAAAAATAGATTTAGACTTGCTACAGGACTTTTTCATCTTTGGAAAGAAAGATAAAATTATTGTAGCTCATATTTGAGATGAAATGTTTTTGGCTAATTCAATGTGGGCCAACTATTGATAAAATTAGTCAAATATGAAGATGAAAATGCATTTGACCAAGCCAATGCCAATGCTCTTATACTCTATAACCTATAACTCTATAATCTATAACCAAGAACCAACAAGAGCAACAGAATATTATAAGAAAGCAACAAAAACCAGAATTAAGCAAATCTAACATGAGGAAGACCCATTTTGTCCGTCTTCAACATTCCTTTTATTAAGTTAGGGAGTAAAGAGAAATCCTTCCATATAATACTATTACCATCTGAACCCATCCAAGCCAAAAAGTCTGCATGAGCATTGCCTTGTCTATACACATGAGAAATAGAATAGTTCAATGAACCAAGAATCTCAAGAATTTCTTCCCAAAAATCTTCAAAATACTATAGACAACAATGAGATTTTAGCACCCACTGGAAAACAACCATAGAGTCAAGCTCAATATCAACATTAACTAAATTCAGACTTTTCACAATCCGTAATCCAAAGAGGAGCACCATCCCTTCGGCATAGTTACTAGATCCGAGGCAATATGTTCCACAAAACATCTAATCAACTTCCCACTATGATCTCTTATTACCCCTCCAGCACCCGAACGGCCTGGATTGCCTATAGAGCTGCCACCCACATTTAGCTTCACACTATCTTAAATAGGTTTATGCCACTTGACAATGCTCATAAATTTTGTTTTCGGTGGTTTAATAGGTATCTTGAGACTTTGTAAGATAACCTCATCATCATGAGAAATAGAGATCGTACCTGCTTTCAATTTTTCACCCACTCGTCCAATCTAGTATAAAATCTCCCTCCAAACTGCATTAATTGAGCTGTAGAGACCTTCCATACGGCATTTACATCTTCGAAGCCAGAGTTACCAAGTGATAATCATAGGAATAATTCCCAAAAGTTGACCAAATTGAGAACATTTAGATTCCTTACAGAACCACATAGAAATAGTGTTATGCCAATCTTGCCGAGGCACATAATCCAAACCAACAAGCACAGCAGCTTTCTTCCATTTCACTCGAGCAAAATCACGACCTGCCAGAACATGGTTTTGATGTTCATAGCTACTATTAACACAGCAATCACACTTGGAGACAATGTGAATGCCCACCTTTCTCAACCGATCATCAACACTAAACGAAAAATTGAGAGCCTTCCAAACAATAACATAAATATTATAAGGTAAAATAGAATTCTAAACCCAGCGCGACCATTGTACCTTGGGAGATTGAACTCTCAAAATGTCCCACGCATTATGAGTAGAGAATTTACCATCAGAGTTACCTGTCTACACTAAAATGTCTTCCCCTACTTTAGCATTGCAAAGAGTACTAAGAATAACAGCCGAATGTCTCTCCCCAATTAATCTTTGAATCAGAGATACATCCCACCCATATTCCACTCTTCAGTCCTTCACTCTTAGCTTCGGACAATCAGAAATAGGAATTATATCACAAAGCGGGCCCTCCTCAAGCCAACTGTCCCTCCAAAAGGAAATATTGCCATCCTTTAGTTTCCATTTGGAATTTTTTAGAACCTTCGGCATGCAAGACATAATACTTTTTTAGAATCTACTTCCTTTCGCCTGATTGACAAGAGAAATATGATTATCTTTTATGTATTCACCCCGAAAGAAATTTGACCACAATGAGTTCTCCTTAAGGACTTTCCAAGCAAAGTTCATATGAAGAGATTTTTGAACCTCTTTGAGGTCATTTATACCTAACCCACCCTCTTGACAATGCTTGCTAATATACTGACAAGAACACCAATATTTCTTTGGTTTGCCCTCTCTAGCACCCCAGAAAAAGTTTGACATACATTTTTGAATCATGGTTAGAACAGAAGGAGACCATGAATAATAGAGAGAGTGTGAATGGGAATACTAGCAAGAATATGTTTAATAAGTAATAGCCAATACCCATTAGGTAAAAGCTTATTTTGCCAACCCCCTACTTGGCGTCAACACCAGATCATCAAGATGAATAGCCTTAAGTCTTCCAGATATAATAGGAATGCCAAGATACTTGAACGATAGAGTACCCTCAACAAAGCCAGTAATACTAAGAGTAGATCTTCTCCTATTCTGAGAAATCCTATTGGAAAAAATAATAGAAGATTTAGCTTTACTCACTATTAGGCCAGACCAATTTTCATAAAGCTCTAAAATCTCATAGATCGACTTCATAGAAGCTTTATTCCCATTTGTAAAAATCACAATGTCATCAGCATAAAGAAGGTGAGAGACAATAGGTGTACCTGGAGGATGATAGAAAGGCAACATCTTGTCATCCAGAAAGGCTTTCTTAATCATGTGTGAAAGAATCTCTTCCACCATAATAAAGAGATATGGCGAGATCGGATCGCCTTGGCGTAAACCTCAGCCAACTGGGAAAAAACCTTTAGAAACTCCATTCATCACTACCGAGAACCATGGAGAACGAACACATTGATTTATAAGACCACGAGCCATTTCCGAGAAACCCAAGCGTTTAAGCAGATGTAAGAGAAAATCCCAGTTGATGTTATCATAAGCCTTATATCAATTTTCAAAAACACATTCCCGGGGCCCCGATGAGGCTTATTTTTACTGAATCATTTCCTAAGTCAAACTTATATTATCAAAAATGCTTCTTCCAGAAATAAATTCACCTTGCTTTGGAGAAATAAACTTGGAGAGAAAAGGCGAAAGGCGTCACACCAAAATTTTGGAACAAACCTCAGATATCACGGTGCACAAACTAATAGGTCTGAACTTATCAAAACCCATTGGATGATCTACCTTCGGAATAAGAACCAAAGACGTAGCCAAATAGTATCTCAGGAGAGGGGTACCTTTAAAGAAATCTTGTATCGCATCGACAACATCTTTACCAACAATATCCCAGCAAGAACGGAAAAAACCCAAGCCAAATCCATCCGAACCTAGACTACTATCCACCAAGATAGAGAAGATAGTCTCTTTTATTTCTTGGATCGAATGGAGCTTACAAAAATCAATATTGTCAGCTTCAAAGAACATTGGACTTACCAAATGAGACAAAACCGGGAGCTGACCACTAGGTTTGAAAGCAAGAAAGTCCGTAAAATAATTCACAGCCTCATTGTGAATGTCTTCTAGAGAAATAAGCCGACGACCATCCGGAAGAGACATCTCATGCACCATAGTGTTATTCTGACTCTTCAAGGCTCAGAAGAATTGAATATTAGGATCACCATTAGACAACCAGTTTTGTTTGCATTGTTGAGCTAACCGAATGGATTCCCTTTGTTGCCAAACATTTAACTCTAGCCGAGAAATCAATAAATCACTTTCATCACCTTCTGAGTACCCATGCTGTAAGACTTCCTCTAGATTTTTAGTACGAGCCTCTACTAAATTTATGTTAAGGTTCGTTCGCCCAGAGGATGTTTTATTCCATGCACTCAAACACCACTTGGTTTTTTTAAGCTTCCAAACCAATCTAAACAACCCCTTATTATTAATATCATCAACTTCCCAAGCTTTTTTGACGCAATCAAAAAAAGATTCATGAGAAATCCACATTTGTTGGAATTTAAAAGAGGAGAAACCATATCGAGCCAACACCTTTTCCATCCATATTATCATTAGAGCATGATTCGAGTTAATCCGAGGTAAATATTGCATGTGCACACTTGGAAAATTCACAACAGCTGCCGAGTTCATTAAGGATCTGTCTAATCTCGCCCAGCTACGCGACAAGCCAGATTGGCTATTACACCATGAAAAAGAATTGCCAGAGGACCCCATTTCTGATAATCCTACGGAATCAGTAAAAGAATTAAACTCTTTCATCGCTAGAGGTGATCTATGTTGACCTCCGCAACGTTCAGAATCCTCCTGAATAATGTTGAAATCCCCATAAATGAGCCAAGAGGGCCCGCTCAAAATATTAGTAGCTAAAGTAGCCCAAAGTTCTCTACAGTCTATATGCGTACATCTAGATACAAACGAGATGCATATCACTTTCCCAGCTTCAGAATATTCCACTGAAATGTGTTGAGAGCCCTAATGAAGAACTTTGACATTTGAGGCCTCCATCCATATTACCCAAAATTTTCCATTCTCAGATTCATTAGAAATGCCATTCAACAAGAGGAGAGAGTCTGCTGAAGACTCCACATTCTACTATCAGACAAGAAAGGCTCAGCAATAGCAATAATACTAGGTTTAAATTTACATACCAATTTACAAAGCCTCATCTTAGAGGTGCCAAGACCTCTTAAATTCCAGTAGAAAATGGAACTTAACATTGATTAAATTTGAGAGGCCTACTTCGGGACCTGGTAGAGCTCCTTATTTGTGTAACTTTCTTATCCTTGTTTTGTTTCTCAGTATCAGAGGCATAACTTTTGCCTTTTGCTATGTGTTCTATTTTATCAACCAACTCATTTTCAGAGCCAGCACATAGATGTATATCATTCTGTTGTCCATCTCCAGAACCAGGTCCCTCTACACATATTTCTTCAACTAAATTCACCGAATCACCCTCAGCCTCAAATAACATTTCCACTACCCCCTTGCCTTATTACTTTCAAATGAAAAAAATTCCACAAAAAGGAGCAAGGACCGACCTCTCAACATGATCAACAGAGCCCAACGTCACAATATGATCTACCTCATCGACATTCTTCAACGCCGTTAAATTCCCCATGTCATGGATACCATTGCTATTAGTCAGTGGATGTATACACATCATTGTGTCTCCAGAGAACTTCATTCCAACATCAATATTGACCTCACCCAAATTTTCATTAGCCTTACTTTTTGGGGACTCATTCATTTGGTCATCAATACTCGGATCACCATTCTGAAAAATCATATCAGCAGTAATCGGTTCAGGATCTTCCTCTATCTCCTCTATAGTAATCATCTGGACTTGTTGTTTCTCACCATCAACAGCGTTTTGAAGAATTAGATGGGGCTCTGTTTCAATACAAATAGGGGAAGGCTCAACAGTCTTTTTCTTCGTCTCTTTTCGAATCCACCATTTACCATCCTTGGTGGTATCTAGCACAGCTTGTGCACCCTTTTGTTTCACCCATTTACATTTCTGAATGTTATGTCCTTGCACCTAGCAGTGACCACAATAAGCCTGAAGATTTTCATAGATCACTTGTTGAAGCCTACTACCAGGTTGATGAGGGACTCCAACCCAGAAAGACTCAATCGGTTTTCTTGCGGCATCCATTTCAATACATACTCGCGCTCCATCAGTGCGAGTTACACAACGGTGCAATTATCACGTCGAACGAACTTTCCAATTGACATTGTTATATTCTGAAGAAAGGATTCATGGTAGAAATTAGGGGGAAGGTCTGGCAACAAGATCCACACTGGCACCACTGAAGATTCTTTGGCATTGTTATAATCCAAGGACCAGTGGAACATACGGAATGAGACTCCATTAACATCAAGTGTTTCCCTGGACAAAGCTTTCTTAAAGTCTTCTTTGTTTGAAAATCTCAAGAACACCGATCTGGGATTGGCCATAGCCGAGACCACTGGTTGGGATTCTAAACCCCATCTGTTGCATATCACTGAACGAATGATATTCAAGGAAGGGCGCTAGCGTAGGAATTTGAGAACTAATGAAAACGCAAATGGGGGCGCCGATCTCACGAGCTCCTCCTTTGTGAAACTGATGAAAACTTCACCATCCAACATTGAGGGCGGCCTCAGAGGAATCACAACCTCAAGTAAAGGTTGTGGAGTTTGAGCCACCATGTAGACAAAAGACCGACAGAAGGAAGACGCCGAAGGGCCTGAGGGGCCCCTGGCAGCAGGCATAGCACACAATCGAAACAAACCCTGACAGAGCATATTTTTAAAACAGAGGCAAAAGTGTCCACTGTAACGCCCTGACCCCGAGGGTTCGGAGAGTTAACTCATATGATCTAATAATCAACTCCAACATTGCTAATACACTTTCAAAAGCTCCAAATCAAACGTAAACACTTTAAATTTAATTAACCACACAAACTCATATGTCAAATCCTCAATACAGTAACCATAAGAAAATATCAACTTCTATACATGTCACTTAAATTCACATTTCAACAATATAATTAACAAAAATCACCAATACTCATGAGTTATCAACAACTCAGTAAGCAGAGAACATATACTAGTATGCAAACATGAGCATTTACAGATTTTAGAATGCGGAGTAAAACACTTTTTATCTAGAATGCAGAGTCAGAACTTGTTATAAAAAATATTAGAGCGAAAGTTGCAAAAAATATTCTTAATCAAAGTCTTTTGGCATAGCATAACTAATCACCATCATACTAGAACATCACATCACATCAGAGGCCATGTTTAACTCTCATGGTAGGGTTGTGCAAATCCCGGTAGCTAACCGAGAAGAAACAGAATGTGAATCTTTCCCTTATTTATTCTCGGAGCCCCGAATGTGCACACAGGAAAGACCACAAGAAAAATCACTTTGTTTCCAAAGTGGGTGCACCAAAAATAGAACAGTTGGTACCAACCCGAACAGAAGCCACTATTAGCACTCGTGGTAGGTCAAATAGATCACATCCACAAACCACATCCCGATTCAAAATTTCATACCAAAAGTTTTAGAAATCACATCATATCAGAGTACAGAACATCTTTAGAACAGAACAGATCAGATCACAAAACATAATTTTATGCACAAACTTTCATATTCGCTTTCTTTTGCACAGTTCAGAAGCAAAATGGAAAATAGCTCATGTCTACACCAGTCATGCCAGATACTTTATTCTTAAACAAAATCTCATGAGTAATGCAGAACAAATAACTGAGGTAGTTCAAATATCTTTTCATAACAAAACATGCATATTTTCAAAAAATTAACCTCAGCCCATTTTATTTTTATGCAAATATAGCATAGGAACCCCGCTTACTTGTACTTCTTAGATTTTCAGAATTTCCTCAACAATGCTGAACAAATATTAATCGTTACCTATAAGAATAATCACGTAATTTTCGTAAGTTTACAATCAATCACGTATTTTGATATTTAAGCTTAAGCTTCTAAGATAACCTATTTTAATTCCTCAAGACTTAAAACCCTCATAATCCTAAAATATATCATCACTTTCTAAAATCATCAATATCCACCATAACCAACGTCAAACTCAAAACACTCATATTTAAACTTAAAACAGCCAACAAATCTCATAGCATAAACCAATCACAAATAACTCCACCATCCAATCCAACCGACCCCTTACTCCTTGGACTCAATCCGGCACAACCAACCAATTCGCAGTAAATATGAGTTAGCGCAAAAAAATACATTTAAATCTCAAAAGTTCTTTGGAAAAAATACTTACAATGCTATAATATAATTTTTGAAGGGTCACAGAAGTGCTAGAAGTGGCGACACAGCAATGGAAAAGTGCAAAATGCACTAGGCCGTGGGTCTCAAAAATCCACTTTTGAATGGGGACAAACTAAGACTCGAGATAACTAGGGAATGGCTTAGGGATGTCAGTGAAGCTAATGGTGGTGGTGGTTGACGGTGGGTGGCGGCGTAGAGGGCGATTGAAGTCCAAAATGCCCAAAACGGAAATGTGGATGGTGGAGCTTCACCGGTGACGGATCGAAGCTGGAGATGGGTGGTTTAGGTTGCTAGGAGGTCAAGGAAGATGTAGTGAAAAAATGGTGGCCGAAGGTGGCGCGACGGCAGCGCAGGAACACAAAGAAGGCCGCAGCTTGATATCGTGCGTGGAAGAGAGTAGCGGCGCGAGAGAGGCTGGAAATCGGAGGGTGAGGTCGCCGGCCAGAGGGGAAGCAAACGGGAGGGGCGATGAGGCACAAGGCGGCGCACGGCAGTAGTGGCTGGAGGACGACGCACGGACGGGAGAAGGGAGGGGCTGCGCGCGGGAGAGAAGAGAGAGAAAGGAGAAAAAGAAATGGGGAGAAAAGCAAAGAATAAGAAAAGAAAAAGAAAAAAGAAAAAATGAGGAAAAGAAATGAGGTACAATTCTCATATCTTGGATCACACAAATGATCAAACGAAAAATATTTCGAAACAGCAAGTCAAATAAAATAATTTAAACGTAATGATTAAATGAAAATAAAATAATTAATCCAACAATAAATTAATTTAAAATTAAGAACAATTTAAATGCATAACAATAATTAATATATAGAAAGCATATCAAAATAATTTTTACAAATTAAAAAATCATGAAATAAAACAATGAAAAATTCAATAAATTTTAAAACAAGAGAATTAATATTTAAATTAATTAAAATAAATTATTTAATTAAAATACATTAAAATACGAAATATTACATCCACCATACATCTTGATCAAGACGAACAATTAAATTCCTTTTTCTCGCTTCGCATGGGTAATGGCAACTGTAGTTTCAGACGAAAGGGCCACGTGATTGGTGTAACCCAATTTTCCTTGTTTCCTAACGCTGCATACTCAAGTTAATGACGTCCTCTCATCTCATGTTCAGTTCCCTCAAGCCAACCCTTGCGTAGCAAGAAGGAATCCCCCCCAAGTTTTCACTTTGAATTCTTCTGAGTTTAATCACCTTCTTTTTAGTCCGGCCCTTTGGCAGCAAGAAGGGAAAAATTTTCTCCAATCATGGAAAACAGAAGCAACACTGTCAGAGAGAGCCCTCAATTCAATAAGCCCCACCAACACGTAAACTGCCAAAGAAAGGCGAAATTCCGAGTGCCCAATGACTTGGAACCCAAACAATAAAAGAAAACAAGGCATTAAACAACGTTTGTCACTTGTAAACGCCTCGTTTGTTTTTCAGATAAATCGAGACCTAATTAATTAAAATAAAAATTAAAAATTGAATAAAATATTATTTAAATATATTTTTTTAAATATTATTTTTATTTAAAATTTAAAAAAAATTAAATATTTTATTTTATTTTATATAAAAATTTAAAAAAATTATAATAATTAAATGAGATGAATTGAAATAAAAATAATTATAAAAATAAACTAGATAATTTGACAACAGTCAGTCTTTTTGTTGCCCCACTTTCCTTCAATGTTCGTTTCCTTTAGAAACCAAGCGTTATAAACCTATTAGATTCGTCAATGTTCCTTTCCATAGGAAGCAATCACGTGCTGCCACTTGTCACTTAGAGTGAGCTGGGCTCCTCAGTCCATGCCTATGTTAGCTTGAATAAACTTCGGTAAGGGGTAGTTTGACAACAGTCGTCTTTTGTCGCCACTTGTCATATGCTCTCTCTTTGCTCTTGTTATATGGTTTGCTCATGAGCCATGTTTTTTTCCACAGCAGCAGCAGTTGTAGTACTCTCCGTGCTTTCCTTTCAGGTTAGACTCTCTCTCACTTACATTCCCTTCAATTTACCTCTGCAACAAATGTTCTTCCCCTCTCATGGGTAATGCATCATTGAAACCTTTGTAAACCTGCTGGTTTTGAGTATATGCTGTGAAATCTGAATGCAGGGTGGTGGTTTCAGATTGGCTTGAATTGTGCTTTCGCTTTTGGAAAATGGTGTTTTTTAAATTTAGTCTCTTTCAAATGCAGTAATATGCATTGAATTGGCAAATGCATGTGCTCTAGTCTTCCTAGATGACTCTGTTTGCTCTGTGTGACGACTCTTTTCTTTAATCTTTCTGTAACCTACCCTTACCCCTGTCTGATATACTGTGTGTGTACTGGAATTGCAGTTAAAGCTTGGGACTTAAACTTTAGTATTGTACCAGAGCCAAGGATCTTTCTATAGAGCATGGATACTAATCTAGTGCTGCGCTTGGGAAATCAGGTTTCAAGGGATAATTTTTCTGTGCTCTGGAAACAGGAAAATGTCTTTGTGAAATTTGATTTCAAGATCCGAAAATTGTATTTCTTCTTTTCCCATCTTTCGGTAGAGTACAAGTTTGAAATCTCCTTTGAGAACATTTGCAAGATTGAGCTATATTGTCCACGTGATCAAGCAACAAAGTTTCTTCTCATTCAGGTTAGCTGGTGAAAAAATTTAATTCAAAATAAAGTTTCACATTCTGTTGTTCACATATAGGCATATGAAGCTAGTAATCTTGTTTCTCTCTTATATGCATCGGATGCTATACTGTTTCTTACCAGCACTCTTTAGCACTATTCTAGTTATCGGTTTCATCTATTCAATGACAAGAAGTTTCTTTCAACCATATGACGTCAATAAAAAGGCCATTTTCCCATCTATAATGAGTTCATCAGTAGGTCTAATGAAGATTCTAAACAAATTCCAAAAAAAGAAAAAATGAAACCCAGTATCAGAAGGTCTTTAGTTGGAAGCAGAAACTTTCAGCCCTTGTTAGTTTTTTGTTTTGGGTTGATATCATGTGTATATTTATTAGATACTTGAATCAAATGTTGTTTTCACATTTTAATGATCTCATTATAGCTTGAAATTTCCTGTCAATGTTACCTAAATTTATCCCTTGGAATCAATGGTAGTTGTGTCGATATTGCCAGTCTTTCTTTTTTCACTAAATGAGTTCTTGTTTATATTGCTAGCTACTTCGTTCTCCAAGGATTTATGAGAAAGCTGTATCTACTGGACATCATTATGAGTGGGTCCGAGAAGTTGATTTCACTCCATCCTGCTGCATTGGCCAATCTTCTGCTCTATGTTTGGAGCTTCCAAATATGCTCTGGCTTCCGAAATTCCACCGTCATTTTGTCTATTATAAAGAAAATGAAGAACAACTTGAATTGATGGAAGGTTCTCCTTTCTCTTGCAGTTCAAGTCTTGTGCCCATTGTGAATCCGCCCATAGGCTTTGACCTTCCATATAAAATCTTGTTTAAGATCAACTCCTTAATTCAGCATGGATGTGTACCTGGGCCAGCAATTGATGATGATTTTTATCGGTTAGTCGATCCTAAGAGTACCAAAATTGAGTTCATAGAAAGTGCCCTGGACAAGCTGTTTCATTTAGGAGACTGCTGCTATGAACCTGTGAGATTGCTCAAGGAGCAGTTTAAAGGATATGCCAAATCTACGCTACTTCCTAGAGCTCCTGCCATTTCTTTATGTGATGGGCTGGTGTACGTACACAGGGTTAAAGTTACTCCATCTAAGGTATACTTCTGTGGTCCAGAGGTGAACCTCTCCAACAGAGTATTTCGCAATTATCTTGAGGATATTGATAACTTTCTGCATGTTTCTTTTGTCGATGAGAACTTAGACAAAGTGCGCTCAATAGCATTATCTCCACATTCATCATCCGCAAATGAGGATAAGCGAACCAGAGTTTATGAGAGAATAATATCCACTTTAAGAAATGGCATAGTTATTGGAGATAAGAAGTTCGAGTTTCTTGCCTTTTCATCCAATCAGGTACGAGATAATTCTGTTTGGATGTTTGCTTCAAGAACAGGTCTGACTGCAGCAGATATCAGAGAATGGATGGGTGATTTTCAAGATATAAGGAATGTGGCAATATATGGTGCCAGACTGGGTCAGTCTTTTGGCTCTTCTAGAGAAACTGCCAGTGTTGGTATAGATGAAATTGAAGTTATTCCCGATGTAGAAGTTAAGAGGGGAGAAGCCACGTATTGTTTCTCAGATGGCATAGGGAAGATATCTCAAGAGTTGGCTTGCAAAGTGGCAACAAAGTTAGGCCGCAGTTCTGTTCCATCAGCATTTCAGATTCAATATGGTGGGTACGCTGGTGTCGTGGCTGTTGATCCGACATCATCAGTGAAGTTGTCATTGAGAAAGAGCATGTTCAAATACAAATCACTCAACACAAAACTAGATGTTTTGGCATGGAGCAAGTTTCAACCTAGTTTTCTCAATCCCCAGATAATCATCCTTTTGTCTAACCTCGGGGTTAAGGATCAAGTTTTTCAGAAAAGGCAATGGGAGAATATAGATAAACTGAATGCCATATTAACAGATCCATGGATAGCACAGGAGGCACTGGAGATGATGTCCTCAGGAGAAATCACAATGGTTCTGAAGGAAATGCTTATATGTGATTACAAGCCAGATGCAGAACCATTTCTTTCAATGATGCTTCAAACATTCCGTGCATCTAAGTTGATGGACATAAGGTTTGGAACAAGGATATTTGTTCCAAACGGAAGAGTTATGATTGGGTGCCTAGATGAAACCAGGACATTGGAATACGGTCAAGTATTTCTGCAAGTTTCTCGCTTTAGTAGAGAGCTTTGTAACCAGTCGTCGCATATGTTTAGTGTCAGCAGCTCAAATCCAAATAACTTCATTTTTGAAGGTGAGGTGATTGTTGCTAGAAACCCATGTCTACACCCAGGAGATGTGCTTGTACTACAAGCTGTTAATGTGCCAGCTCTACATCACATTGTTGATTGCGTTGTTTTTCCACAAAAGGGAAAGAGGTAAGATTTTAATATCCCATTGTGGCTACTTCTAAAGCATGAAATGTTATTTGCATGCGTCTGTAATATTAATGACTTCCTATTTGTGCTCTTATTTAATCAACAGATAAAGAACACAATCTATTTTTCTCAAGTAGAAACTACACAAATAAAGTTAATTACTCTAAAATATAAATTGTCTATTCACATTGTCATGTATAATATGCTATTTGTGAAGATACTATATTCAGACTTAACTTTGTTTTTATATTGCATTGTTATTTCTTCATCCACACTATTCAAAAGTCGTATGCAACATTATTTTGGTCTACCTTTTACTAACATATTGCAGCATTAATTGTGTTTGTCTGTTGGGACCGTGATCTTATGCAACATTATTTGTGTTTAGATCTCACCCCAATGAATGTTCGAGAAGCAGTTTGGACGGAGATAAGTACTTTGTCTGTTGGGACCGTGATCTTATTCCTCCTCTGCGAATTCAACCAGCAGAATATATTGCAGCACCAACTATGCAACTGGATCATGATGTTACGATAGAGGTATTCATTAATACATTTTGATTTGACAAAGCATCAACAGAACGAGTGCTAGAATTTCATATTTTAAGTTTGTCACTGCAATTAATTATCATATTAACTGCAATATGAACGGAATAATATATATATATATAGGCTATCACTGATAATTTTCATCACATTTGATTGCAATATAGAGAATAGATCATGCTGCAATCATCTAGCCTTCATTACCTTGGATTTTACCCTTCTTCAATGACAATTAAGCATTTATCTTATATATAGTTGCCTCTATCTTGGACATCCAATGAGCATATAGACGTATTTGGTGATCTAAGAAGCTGTTTCAAAATACACATCTATACATAGAAATATGTTTTGACAAAATTTTGGAAATCTTTTATGCTCTTTGTAAAGATTTAACAAATATGCATAACAGCTGCATCTTCATGTAAAAAAATAAAGTCAAGTAGGATTGAATGAAAGACTCTTATTTAGATCTTTTGCGCCGATAACTAAAGAAAAAGAAAAGTCCTCAAAAAACATGTATGATGTTGATAGAGGAAATGTTGTTGTTCAGGCTCTTATTTAGATCTTTCTGAAGATTTTCATTCCTCTCTCACATTTCCATGTCCATTGCAACAACTTCCTTCCACAGCTAACATATGACAGCCTGTTGTTATTGTTCTGCAGGAAGTAGAGGAGTGTTTCACCAATTACATAATCAATAACAATTTAGGAATCATCCAAAATGCCCACACTGTCTTTGCAGATAGGGAGCCCCGTAGTGCAATGAGCCATAAATGTTTGGAACTTGCTGAGCTACACTCAATTGCCGTTGACTTCCCAAAAACTGGTGTTGTAGCCAAAATACCACCTCATCTATGTGTCAACGAGTATCCCGATTTCATGGAAAAGCCTGAAAAATGGACCTACAGATCAACATGTATCCTAGGAAAGCTTTTTCGCGAAGCAAAATACATTGAACTGCCCACGAGTCCTACGGAATCCTTCACTTTGGAAATAGCAAAACAGTGTTACGACCCTGACATGGAAGTAGACGGCTTTGAGGACTACCTCAGTGATGCTTTCAAATACAAAAGTGACTATGATTACAAGTTGGGGAATTTGATGGACTATTATGGGATCAAAACTGAAGCTGAAATATTTAGTGGCAACATTTTGAAAATTCCAGACCATCTTGATAGG
Organism: Juglans regia; assembly: GCF_001411555.2. Classification (NCBI taxonomy): domain Eukaryota; kingdom Viridiplantae; phylum Streptophyta; class Magnoliopsida; order Fagales; family Juglandaceae; genus Juglans; species Juglans regia. The sequence goes on from NC_049916.1 coordinate 9,201,752, forward strand.
AAGGGAATTACAGATGCAATTAAATATGCTATGTATTCCCTAAAAATGGAAGCCAGGACCTGGTTTAATGAGGGAGATGATTCTAACACTTATAATGCAAAAGCAAAAGCATCAGCGTGGTATCATGTCACATATCATCATACTTACTGGGGTCGCTACAATGAGGGAATGGATAGGGCTCATTTCCTTAGTTTTCCATGGTGTGTCTATGACAAGCTTCTGCAAATCAAGAAGGATACAGGGAGCATAAACTCTTCACTTCTGTCATCGCCAGACCATCAACTCAGTCAACTTATCTGAATATGAAAGCAGTGTGATATTACTACTATTTTACCTTTGATTAGTATTGTTACTGGTATTTGCCTGTTAAACAGCTCCAGGCAGATTTTTGGGGCTGGAAATATGTTGTAATTCCTATCTTACTTAAACAGATCTCCGGGTATGTATTTTGTCATTAATTCTGCAATATATAAGAATATAAATAAACTACAGAGCTTAAAAAGAAAAGGAAGAAGAAATACCAAGCCGTCTTTTAGAGTAGAATTAATGCTTGAAACAGCTGAGAGAGTAGAAATACCTACCCAGATCCAGATCCGGATCCAGATCTGGTATCCAACAAAATCCATATATGCATCCGGGTTCTTAAATGAGGATGCATATCTACCCAGACAGATATCTAGCAGTCAAGGATAAAAGCATGAATAGGCAAACAACCCAGGCTATAACTAGATATTCGAGTTTAGGCCCGGTTTGGATTTACAATCCATCTCAATTCATCTTAACTCATCTCAAGACTATTTACTATTATTTATTACTATTCATCAACTTTAACTCATAAATCTTACTACTATTCACAACCTATCTCACTACTATTCATAACTCATCTCAACTCATCTTCGAATCCAAACCGACTTTTCTTTATGGCTTTTCCAGTATCTACTTTAGACTACAAATATTCTGTCTAGGTGAGAGTTTTCTATTGGCGGGCCTGGCAACTTCTCTCTACTACTCTTTGATGGACTGGGTTTTGAACCAAAAAGTGTTTCCTGCTTAGGTCCAGTAAAATCATGATATAAAAAATATTTAACAAAATTGAAAGTCCGAAGACCTCGTCGTCATCTTAACTAATTAAGAGCATTGATATTAGAATAAGTCTTTAAAGTAAGACTATGAGCTATAATAAATTCCATTATTTGATTAACATTGTTCATAGTCAAAACATATATTTTATTCCAAAATATTTCTATTTCTAATTATTAATTAACATTGTTAATAATAATATTAATTAACCGATTTTGTGCATGGTTATTAATATTGCTATCTCTAAACATTAATTAGCTTTAGGCAAAACATGTAGTTTTAGGTAAATTTTGGCTTTGGCTTTAGCTAGACCATTGCCAATGCTCTAAATCTGATTTTATAATGCAAAGAAATTTTTTGCATGGCAAACATTCGACATTAGACTTTGATTACCTCGGAAGATATATAACTAAAACAAAAAACTAATATCTTGGTAGAATGAATTACTTGCAAATATTTCTTTCTACCCTATATTCTTGTAGTGTTGGGAAATGAAATCTCTCACTCATAGCTTGGTTCTCTTGGAACCCAAGATGTAGGAATTGAAGAATTCAAATAGGCCAAGATCATTTGTCAAACTAGTGTAGAAACTTGACAAAAAGGGCGCACATGTAGCCATTGAAGAGAAGAGCGCAGCGGTTTGGTCTTTCGCGTCCAAGATTCATTCTCTGAAAACACTAACTACGATAGAATGCGTAGAGCCAATAACCAATTTGGAGTGGGGACCATAACATATATATAATATCCTAGTTTTAATTTTGTTTATCATAAAATAATGAATTACATAGATCTTTAATTGGTCTCTACACATGAATTGGACTCATACTACTTTAATGCTCATGATCTGACTCAAATCATAGGCTTCTAGAGATGTGTCAATGGTCCAATTATGTCACTTTATTGATGACACTTATTGACCTTTGTAAACATTACCTAAACTTTATATTTGGCAATTATACAATGTATGGTTTATGATCTATGTTGGTCTATTAATTTTTAAAATATTTCTAAGACAAGATTGTAGTGGTATTGTAAACTAGTTCCATCTGCACAATTACTATCAGTTTTGTTTACTATAATGTTGTTTTGCTTTACGTGCAACTTAATCACTCACTTCACTAAGAACCAAAACCAACTTAAAAGGAGAAAAGTGGTGGAACTATCATTATATACCAAAGCAGCAAAGGCAAATGCGAGAGGAAATGCACAAGTAAACATCATGGTCATTCAAACTACATAGCCAACTCAAAAAATTCTATAGGTGGATTTTGAATTTAATTAATCAAAAAAATGGAAAATCCCTAAAATATCATGGTTGCTAGAGAAAAAATCTCATATACATTTGGATGTTGAGATGAGTTGAGTTGAGTTCTGAATAGTAGCATTTTGTGAAACCTATTGAGATGGGTTTAACTTTTTAGGTTAAAATAGGTTTAACTTTTTATGTTGAAATGTATGAAATAGGTTGAGATGAGTTTAACTTTTTATGGAAAGTTGAAAATGTAACGCCTCATTCCCGAGAGACCGGAGAGTTAACTCATGTTACCTGATAATCAACTCCAACATTGTTAATATACTTCCAAAAGCTTCAAATCAAACGTAAACACTTCAAATTTAATTAATCACACATACTCGTATATAAAATCCTCAATACAGTAATCTCAAAAATTTACCAACTTCTCTACATGTCACTTAAACTCACATTTCAACAATATAATTAAATCACCAATACTCATCGAAAACTTTCTACTCTTAATCCACTATTCTTAAGTCATCTCACACAATTCTTTATAGTCCTGATCCTCAGCTGAAATATCCAAAAATCATTTGAAAAAATTGGAGATAAGGGGGGTGAGTTATCAACAACTCAGTAAGCAGAGAACATATACTAGTATGTAAACATGAGCATTTGCAGAGTTTAGAATGCAGAACAAAACACTTTTTATTTTCAGAATGCAGAGTCAGAACATGTTATTAAAAATATCAGAGTGAAAGTTAAAAAATATTCTTATTTAGAATTTCCTTGGCATAGTATAACCGAAACATCATATCAGAATAGAATTCTATGTTTAACCCCCGTGGTAGAATTGTGCATTCTGTGGAAAGCCAAGCAGAACATAAATCACCATGAATATCAAAGCAATTGCACTCAGAACAGAAAACCACTATTGTATCCCGTGGCATGGCCAGAGGTAACTATTGTATCCTGTGACAGGGCCAGTGATCACTATTATATCTTGTGATAGGGTCAGCGGTCACTATTGTATCCCGTGATAGGGCCAGAGGTCACTATTGTATCCCGTGACAGGGTCAACAGTCACTATTATATCCCGTGACAAGGCTATAGGTCACTATTGTATCCCATGACAGGGTCAAAAGTCACTATTGTATCCTATGACAGGGTCAGAGGTCACTATTGTATCCCGTGACTGGGCCAGAGGTCACTATTATATCACGTGACAGGGCACATATCATAGCAAAACAGAATTAGAATCAGAATCAGAGTCAGAACAGAATCAGAATCAGAGTCAAAATAGAATCAGAACCAGAGTTAGAACAAAATCAGAACGTTATGCCAAAGGTTTTTCAGATGCCAAATCATTCCAAAACAGAATACTGAACAAAATCAGATCATTTCACATTTTTCAAAACAGATTCAGAATAACTATATGTGACATGCAAAAATTATCAATTTTCATATTCACTCATATTTTTTTGAGTTCAATAACAGAATGCCAAAAAATAAGCTAATGTCAACACCAGTCATGCCAAAAAATATTTTATTCTTATACAAAATCTCATGAGCAATGCAGAACAAATAACTGAGATCGTTTAACATTTATTTTCATAACACAACATGCACATTTTCAAAATTGATCTCAGCCCATTTTATTTTTATGTAAAGTCTAGCCTAGAAACCCCGCTTACTTGGACTTCTTAACTTTTCAGAATTTTTCTCAAAAATGTCGAGTCAACTATAAATCTTCACCTATAAACTAATCACATAATTTCTGTAAATTTCCAATCAATCACATATTTTAAGCCTAAATTTCTAAAATAACCTATTTTAATTCCTCAAAACTTAAAACCCTCATAATCCCAAATATATCATCACTTTCTAAAATCATCAATATCCACCATAACCAACATCAAACTCAAAACACCAATATCTAAACCTGAAACAGCCAACAAATATCACAGCTTAAACCAATCACACAAAAAACTCCATCATCCAATCCGACCGACCCCCTTACTTCTCGGATTCAGTCCGGCACAACCAATCAATTCACAGTAAATATGAGTTAGAGCAAAAATACATTTAAATCTCAAAATTTCTTTGAGAAAATACTTACAGCTCTATAATATAATTTTTTAAGGATCACAGAGGTGCTAGAAGTGGCGGCACAGCCACGCAACAGTGCAAAATGCACTATGGCCGTGGGTCTCAAAATGCTAGATTTTGAGCGAGGACAAACAAAGACTTGAGATTACTAGGGACTGGCTTAGAGATGTTGGTGAAACTAATGGTTGCGGTAGTTGGCCGTGGGTGGCGGCGTGGGCGGCGGTTGGAGGCCAAAAAGCTCAAATCAGAAATGGAGATGGATGGACTTCATTGGTTGCGGATTAGGGCTGAGGAATGGTGGGTTAGGTAGCTGGGAGGCCGCCGGTACTGTGGTGAAAGTATGGTGGCGCAACGGCGGCACTAGAGCACAAAAATTGCTCGGCTTGAAGCCGTATGTGGAGGCTAACGGCGGCAAGGGAGAAGCTGGAAACAAAGGGGGGTGGTCGCCGGCCGGAGGGGAAGATAATGGAATGGGCGGTGAAGACCACGAACGGCGCATAGCATCGCTTGGGGTTGAAGAAGCAAACAGACAGGGGAGATGGGAGGGCTCGCGCGCACGGGAGGAAGAAGCAAAGGAAAAAGGAGGAGAAGAATAAAGAGAAGAAGAAAAATAAAAAGAGGGAAAAATAAAAAGGAAAAAAAATAAGAGAAATAAATGAGGTCCAATCCTTACAACTTAGGTCACAAAAATGATCCAACGAAAAGAATTTCAAAACAGTAAGTTGAATAAAATAATTTAAATGCAGAGACTAGTTAAAATACAATAATAATAAAATCCAACAATACAATAATTTTAAAGTCCAACATTAAACTAATTTAAAATAAAGAACAATTTAAATGCAAAACAATAATTAATACCAAGAAACCACATCATAATAAATTTCACAACTTAAAAATCATAAAATAAATCCAACGAAAATTCGATAAATTTCAAACAAGAGAACCAATTTTTAAAATAATTAAAATAATCCTTCAATTAAAAAAAATACTAAAATATGGGTATCACAGAAAAAGTAGTGGATCTCATCAATAATTAATTTGAAATGAGTTGAGTTTATTTCAACAACCAAACACAACTTAACTATATTGCTTGACATTGAAAGTTAATGCGAGTCTCATAGTGTATATCTCCTACCAATCAACATGTCTCTATGTTCGAACGCTAACTCTACCTTACCCTTCTCTTTACCTTCAACATTTGTTTTGCCCCCAACCTTCGCCACCCCTAACTACTCTCTTTTATTTTCTTGTCTCTTTTATTTTTATATGACCACACAAGTTATTTTGTTAACATCAAATCAACAAGCCAGATTGTCATTGTGAAAAATACAGAAGAAGAAGAATAAAGACCCAAAATATCCAACACATCAAGTATATATTTCATCAATCCTATCCAGTTCTACAATTCCAATTCGGTGATTATTCCAGTTTAAGTACTAGAATAAAATATTTCGATACTAGTTTGTACCCGTATATCATTTCAAGATACATATCTTTATAATTCGTCATCTAAAAAAATATATATTTTTGTAAATATTATTCATACTGGTAAAAATAATAAGTAATAATCTTTCGATGAATCATAAAAGAAATATCAATATAAATTATTTCTTTTTATTGCCTTTAATTTCAGTGTTTGCCCACGATGTATTACACCATAGTGTTTTTCAATTAAAGCCCCAAAGAGATATTAAAAGAAATATGTTATAATTACCACCAAGTTAGAATTCAGGCTTGCGTAGCAGTGGCAAATCGTGTTTTTGAATTGTGTTTATATTGTGTTAAATCATGAATATTTAACTATATAGATCAATCCAAACCTAACCTGTTATACTATACGTGTCAATCTTCCAAACCGTAACTCAATCCATTTAGATAACGGGTCGTGTCATGTCACCCGTTTAATAATTAATTAGAAATATGTTAATACGATACGACTAATTAAAATCCGTTTGTTTTATATAAATGGGTTGAACTAAAATGCATAACTCATTAGACCTGATTAACATAATTTTACATAAAATTTAAAATCTATATTTATTAATAACTATAATATCTTTAAAAATATACATCAATATTTTTTAAATTTTAACATATAATATAGCCAATATTACAAACCATATAATAACAAATATGAGCATGGGTATAAAATTACAATCTCAACAATAAAAACATAAGCAAACTAAGAAATGTCAATATTATAACTTAACAATAATAAAATTTTAATTTTGAAATAAATTCTAAATGGATCAAAACGGGTTTATTTCGTGTTAAGCAGGTTAACTCGTTATTGACTCGTTTATAAATCATATCTTAGCAGATCAACCTATTTTGACTCTAACCGTTTAACATCAAACTCAAACCCTCTAATTTCATGTTGTGTTTATGTTGGGTTTACGGGTCGTGTCACATATTACCACTCCCACTTGCATAATAAAGAGAAAAAGGCATTAGTGAAAAAGAAATAGATTTTGCTACTCATCATTTCCACACACTACACACTATATTTATTTTAATTTTTTTTATTCTTTTTAAACTAATTAAATTATTCTACTTATCATCCATATACCACACATTTGGTAAAAGAAAAAAATTAAAAATTAAAAAAAAAAATTATGATGTGTATTGTGTGGGATGATGAGTAGAACTTTTCAAAAGAAAATACCACTCTCACCAACATTTTGTACTGACAAAGTGTATGATTCTTTTTTTTTTTTAAGATTTGTGTTTATTTATATCTTAGTATTGTGTTTTTTTCTATTTTTTTATTCTTTTAAAATAAAATGCATAAAAACATTTTTAAAAAAAAATTACACCATTAGTACCAAATTCGGCACTTTTAGTGGCTCTAGCACCACCCTAGTGAAAAAAATAGAGGAGACTGTGTGGTATCAAGCATATCTCTGCTTCTCAAAGGCTTTGAAATTTTGTTAAAATTTATCGATCTGCAAATCGATGTGCGCACTCTGTGACGTAATGGGCAGCGACCAACCTTTTTTTTTATTGTATACCCAATAACCTCTTATATATCTAGATCCCTATTATTTCTTGATAGCAGGAAAGATCCTTCCCAAACTTTGTAGTACTTTATCTATTTATAATGTATGCAAGCTTGCTTAGGAAAAAAAAAATAGAGTAAATATAATATAAAAATATTATATGGGAATTTGAAACGAGAAATTAAGAGAAATATAGTGCCGAATTAAACGGGTTGGTTAAAGAAAAGAAATAAAAGATGCCAAATGAAAAAAATTAGGAAACTACTGCATCCACCAAAGATGCATCCCGACAAAAACTATCTATTCCCATTTTATTTTATTTTTTTAATACTATTTGTACTTAATTTTTAAAGAAGTAATTTTAAATAAATTTTTAATTTTTTTAAAAAAATTGCTTAAATAGATTTTAAAAAATGCTTAAAAAATAAAAAATAAAAAAGTGTATTTAAGAATGAGAAATAATTTGTACAAACCTCAAATAGACAAGTCTCATACAAGTTCTTGTAAAAAAGTGAACCCTACCTTAAAAAAGTATAAAAAAAATTATTTTTTATTAATGAGACCCATTATTTTATAAAAGACTTATATAAAATTTATCTATTTAAAATTTATATCTAATATTACTCTTTAAGAATATTCGAAATCCACTCTCATGCCCTAACGGGACCCAAAAATAAATAAGAGGTGTTAGAATAGAAAAGGTAAGTGGCAGAATGACCAAATTTTCTAAACATTTTAGATAAATTTCAAAACTGCCATATAGTAAAATTTTGGACCGGCAAGCACATTTCAACCGGAATTTCAAAACGGTCCAAAATAATCGGAATTTCGGCCGGAATGAAACATACCATATATATGTACCGATTACTGTTCTGGCATGGTCGAAAACCAGACAGAATAAAAAAAAAAAAAAAAAAAACCTGATTCTAATTCAATAATGAGTTAGACTTCCTCTCTAGAAAACAAATGTAATTTCTACAAATTAATTAATAATGACACGCCTACCTTCCTTTTGAACCAATATTTACCAATCTCATGATAGATTTCAGTTAAATCTAAAACCAAAGAAGTTATTGAGCCAGCATCTGAATAGAAAAGAAAGACTTATAAAAATAATAAGTTAAAGTGAATAAGTGATTAATGAAAACATGTTTTCATTTAATTTATACATAAATCTAACTTCAAGACTAATCCCTTCTGCATATTTCTCCATCTAATAAATGATCATTTAATAATAATAAATATGTCACATTATGTATAGTGAGATGAAAGTGGAATGATGGTGTGGTATATACAATTTTCTTATATATATATATAATATGTCCTCATGATACTAAACACGTATTCCAAGACAATGATGAAAATGAGTGGCTGACACATCATGAACTACCTCTGCAACGATAAATATTTGATCTTATTATCTTTCCACCATTCCACAATTTCAAAATTTAGTGATTTTTTATGCACACCTATCACGAAATTTTCTTCCTCAAAAAATTGGTCTAAAATGTAATTAGATTTTTCCCTTTCCATTGTCAAAGTCATCAATAATATTTAATATTTATAGTAACACTACTAATCATTCCTTGAGCGGCATTAGAACTCTTCATGAAATAGCTCAACCAAACAACTTAAGAGAAGTCCCCCTGTTGTCTCTATCATATCTACCCTACCCTTAACATGACCTTTTTAACTAAACTTTCATGGCTTTCATTTTATATTATAAGTTAGGGACAAAAGTAATTTATTCTTTCCCAATATTTCTCATGTTTTTTTTTTTAATATTAGTGAGTGAAATAAAATGATGCAATGCAAATTGTATCTCTCCAAAATGAACAACCTATAAGGCTCAATGCTAAAAATGAGTGATTATGAGTTTTTTTACTAATGACTCTTGCAAAGCTTGTAAATGTTGTGTCTTAGAAAATCTCAAAATGAGTTATTTATACATATGAGAAAGCTTGTTTTAGCAAATTTAAAAACGAATCTTCAAAATCTAACATTCACATTTGAAAAAGCTCATCTCCTTTTAGCAAATTTCAATAAGTTTCATTTGCTTAAATGTGGAAAAGGGTATCTTTTATTTTTTATGTTTTCAATGAGAAAGATGCAAATCAATTTTTCATGAGTTTTGAAATATATTTTTGCCTTGAGACTTTTTCAAATTTGTAAGAGAAGTAAAAAAAATATATATATATATATATATTCTTAGATCTTCATAGGTAAACTTTTTTCTTTCTTGATCTATTATTGTCCTTGATCTTCAAATTTTCATCATGTAGACATATTGAGTCTTCTTTAAACTTAAATTTGAGTTGTTTGATTTGTTATAATCATAACCCATAAGTAGGTATGTAGTCATATGGCTCTTGAAACGTTGGGGGTCAAAAAACACCTAATCAAATATTTAGTCATGGACACCCTAAGATTTTCCTCCTTATCATACTTCACAAGTCCTTGTAGACTAACATTTTATCTTCTGCATCCCACTTAACAATCAATTGCCCTATTATATGAATATTTTCATATTTTTTACATCTAAATGAAGAAGTTTCACAAGAACTTCAAATAGTGGTGCATAATGGATGAACTCTCACTCTTATAATAACACCCAAATAACCCAATGGTTATCACATCCATGGGTTCTACTTTTGTAAAATCTCCGAAACTACCAATTGATTTTTAGCTTTTTTCGGTCTTTTGGTTAATATGGTAGGGAATGGATCGAGTTTTGTGTACTCATGGAGGGAAGTATTCAAAGGTTCTCGTGCTCCTTCACATATAATAGAAGGAAAATAATTTAGTCACAAAGAGATTTACAAAAATAAACTTATAAATTGATGTAGTTTGATGTCGTAAATCAGATTGTAAAATTACTTTTATTATAAAATAAATCTAATAGATTCTATAAAATCATATCAATTTATGAATTTATTTTATATAATCTCTTTATATTTGTAATAATTCTCGTAATAGAATAAAAGCGACAAGTCTTGTACAAATATCATATCGAATATTAATATTTTAATGAAATAAAGTCTTACATACTTTGACTAAAGAGTTGATGCGACAGCACCATGGACATTAACAAGATCAATTAAGAGATCTCGTATAGATTCTTCTTTGTCAAAAAATCTTAAAAAATAGACATTTCTTGCTTGAATTCATGCAAGACAACTTCATCAACATCTTTTCTATTTTAGACTAAAAATTTCAATATTAAAGTGAAATTGTCTTGATTTTTGAAATCCAACCTCTAAAAGCACATACCTAAAATATTAGCCACGAAATAGCACCAATATATTGAGGCCATAAGAAAAGTCTATCGTTCACAACTTTCCATATAGTTTATCAATGCATCACTTTGTCAATATGTCTAGACTGATTTATCAAATTATCACTAGCTTTAATAGCAACATTATGCATATTGAACTATAATCATTACTCACATGACCCATAAGGACAATCATTTCTATAGTTTACTTTTTTCAAATTTCGAAACCTTATGGCTAGTTTGGGTAGTGGAGTATTTTCAGAATATTCAGTTACTATTTATTATTTTATTATTATTTTTTACCTATTTTTTACTATTATTCACTATTATTTAATATTCTATCATTATTGTTTTATTATTTTTTTACTACTATACACAGAATATCTTAAAGTACACTTTAACAAGGACATCTAGCAATTTTTCTTTGTTGAAAATGTGTAGAGAAAAATTAGTTAATTGGCATATCCTTGTGAAAACCTATGTAAAGTTGAGTTGTAACAAGTGTTGATGCAGTGTTACATAAAAAAGATTGGAGTGTGCTCAACATGGCTCGACTGGCGCTCGACTGGCACTCGAGCGGAACCTTCCAGAGAGGTTCGCTCGATGGGCGCTCGACGTAGCGCTCAAGCGGAACCTTCCAGAGTGGTTCGCTCGATGTGCGCTCGACGTGGCGCTAGAGCAAAACCCATCCAGAGTGGTTCGCTCGATGTGCGCTCGACGTTGTGCTCAAGCATACCTTATCCAGAGACGTGCGCTCGACCTTTGCTCGACACCTCGCTCGAGCGGTTTCAGAAGACAACGTGCACTCGACCTTCGCTCGACACCTCGCTCGAGCCAATGTTCAAGACAACCTAAAATTCATGTTTTGAGCGCCTTGACTTGTTGGGACTATAAATAGAATAGATTATTTCTGTTCTGTGGTGTGGAAAAATAGAGCAAAACCCTAAGTGTTTCAAGAGCCAAAGAGAGAAACCTATTCCTCACCTTGTGAATATCTCTTAGACAAACACAAATCCACCACACCACACTCAAGATCAAATCTCATTCAAAGTCCATTGAAGTGGACGTTTTGTTGGCCGGAAGGTTTCCGGAGCTACTGTTGATGCAGAGATCAAGAGGTTCTCGTGGAAGGCTATAGAAGGTCGGAGTTCCGACACTACATGTGTGTAGAGATAGAGTGGGTCACTCGTGATGTTGCAAGCCAAGTTTAGAAACTACAAAGGTTTTGTGAGTGTTTCTATATTGGTTGTAATGAACTTTTTCTATAGTGGATTTTAGGTGGTGCCTTACACCCGGAGTGGTTTTAGAATTTGAAGAAGTTCTTCAAATGAGTTTCCACTTCGTGACCAAAATCATTGTGTTAATTGTTTTTTTTCATTGATTAACTATTTATTTGTTTCTATTATTGAAAATACTATCAAAATTAGAATACATCTATTCACCCCCCTCTAGGTGTAGTGATTGGTAGAACCACTTCTTTTTCAATTGGTATCAGAGCGGGTTCACTCCGCTGGGATTAAATTCCTAAGTGTGATCCTGTTGTAGTGGTTAAAATGGATAAGTCGCAATCTCTCACATCGCCACCTTATTTTGATGGAAACAACTATGCTTATTGGAAAGTTCGAATGAGAGCTTTCCTAAAATCTGTGGATGAACGAGTGTGGGTTTCTATAACAAAGGGATGGAGAGAACTAGTCACTATTATTGAAGGAGTTCAAACCCCCAAAAGTGTGGATAATTACTCTAGGGATGAAATTAATGAGTGTGGTTGGAATAGCAAAGGCCTGAATGCAATTTTCATGGCCGTGTCCTAGGAGAAGTTCAAGCGAATCTCCATGTGTGAGAATTGCAAAGAAGCTTGGGACATTCTTGAGGTCACCCATGAGGGTACCAAGGCTGTAAAGAATTCTAAACTTCAAATGCTGACCACAAGTTTTGAAGAACTTAGAATGAAGGATGAAGAAACATTTGATGCTTTTTATGCCAAACTAAATGATGTCGTCAATTCTCGTTTTAATTTAGGGGACAGAATTCCTGAGAACAGAATTGTGAGAAAAGTTCTCAGATCACTCCCTGAGAGGTTTCGTCCTAAAGTTATTGCTATTGAAGAAAGCAAAGATCTAGACTGTATGAGAATTGAAGAATTGGTAGGCTCTCTACAAACATATGAACACACTCTTCATGTGGATAAGAAACACAAGTCCATAGCCCTCGATACTATTAGAGAGGAGTCAAATGAGTCATCCGATGAGTCGGCTATGAGTGACAGAGAAATAGCTTTTTATGCTAAGAAGTTCAGGAAAATGTTTGTGGCTAGAAACAATAAGAATCAGAGCCCAGAGAAGAAAAAGTTTGAGAGATATAATAGAGGCTCAAGTTCAGGGAACAAGGAGAGAAGTACTGAGAAGTACACTAGAGCTAATAAAGACAAGGTACAATCAAGGGTGCAGTGTCATGAATGTCATGGATTTGGACACATTCGTCTAGAATGTGCAAATTACAAAAAGGCAAAAGAAAGAGCTAAGATTGCATCTCTAAGTGAGAATGAGTCAGAGTCGAGTGAATCATCAGATAACTCTTCGCCAAAAGGAAATCTTAACTACATGGCATTCACTGCCTCTGTTAGCAGCAAAAGTCAATGTAGTGAATCAGTGTCTGATGATGGGAGCATATCTGGAAATGAATCTGGGTATGAAGATCAGTTGCAAGAAGTCTACGAGAAGCTGTATAAGGAATGTGTTAAATTGAGAAAACGCAACAAAGCGCACATTGAGGAGATAGACTTCAACAAACGAGAAAATGAAGGACTTCAAGGCAAATTAAATGAAGTCATTGGTCTAACTGATCAGTTGAAAATGAGGAATGTATCTCTAGAAGAGGAATTAAAAAAACAAGAAAGTGAGATGATTTTGTTGAAGGATAAACTGAAATCCGTGTCCACTGGGAAAGAAAAGCTGGATGAAATCCTGAGGTCAGGAAAGCCTCCTGGTGATAGGAGTGGACTAGGATATGATACAGAGAAATCTGATGCAGCTACTACCTCAAAAGTCTCCTATAAGAATGAGAGGAAAACTGTGTTTGTTCGTGAGTCTATTACAAAAGGGAATGCTAACCCATCTAACAAGGGTAAGAAATCCTCTCATGTAAAAATGGGTGTTCAGTCTCATGATAAATCAAGAGTTCGAAATACAAGCCCTGTGTGTCACCACTGTGGTAAGACTGGTCATGTTGTAGGAGACTGTTTTAAATTGAAGAGATGCACCATGTATGATCATACATGCTCTCAAAGTAGAAGTGTGTACTCACCAAAAATGGGTAGAAATCCCAGAACTGCTCCTAAGTATGTCTCATCTTTCAGGGGACAAAGAGATCGCAAAGAGAACTACGTGTGCCATAATTGTGGTAAGGCTGGTCACATTCGACCAAACTGCTATGAGCTTAGGAGGAATCCTATGAGAGATGGAAATAGTGAATCGAGAAGAGGACATTTGAATCTTTGGAGTCAAGTCAGGGCCCTACCTAGACAAAATGAGATGCTTAATGTCAAGATAGACCAACTGTCAACTAGCAAAAAGGACATCTCTCTAAAAGTTAGAAAAATGTGGGTCAGAACTGGAAAAAGGCCCATGTGCCATGTGGCACACATTGCTCTAAAGACCAGAGACACCTACATGTGGTACCTTGATAGCGGGTGTTCTCGCCACATGTCGAGTGATAAAAGTCTATTTAAAACAGTTGAAGAGTACAAGTGTGAAACATTAACATTTGGAGATGGGGGAAAAGTTGATATAATAGGAAGGGATGAAATTGAAATACCTGGACTACCCGTCTTGAGAGAAGTCCTATTTGTTGATGGATTAAAAGCAAATCTCCTAAGTATAAGCCAAATGTGTGACAATGGTGCAGAAGTTCGTTTTTCAAAGGATATGTGTATTGTTTTAGATAATAATGGAAATTGCATGATGCAGGGAACAAGGACATCTAATAATTGTTATGGCATTGCCTCTAAACCTCAGTATAGTTGCAATAGTGTTAAGAGTGAGACTACTGACCTCTGGCATCAAAGACTTGGACATGTGAATCACAAAAATCTGTCTAAGATTGCCAAGAAAGAGATGGTGATAGGATTGCCTGAGCTGGGTAAAGTAGAGACTCCTGTTTGTGGGTCATGTCAATTGGGAAAACAAGTTAGAACAGCTCACAAGAACACAACGGCTATCCTGACAGAACGACCATTAGAGTTGCTGCACATTGATCTTATGGGACCCTCTAGAACTGAGAGCCTAGGGAGAAAAAATACATACTGGTAATGGTAGATGATTTCACCAGATACTCCTGGGTAGAATTTCTGAGAGAAAAAGGTGAAGCTCCTAATGTGATTAAAACTTTGTGCAAGAAACTTCAGAATAAGCAAGGGAAAGCAATAGTCAGAATTAGGAGTGATCATGGAAGAGAGTTTGAAAACTCAAATCTTGAGAGTTTCTGTGATGAAGAAGGTATCAGTTAAGAATTTTCTGCCCATATCACTCCACAACAAAATGGAGTGGTCGAAAGGAAAAACAGAGTTATTCAAGAAATGGCACGGGTCATGATTCACAGTAAAAATGTACCTACTCACTTCTGGGGAGAAGTTGTGAACACAGCATGTCATATTGTGAATAGAGTCTATCCACGACCGAACACTTCCAAAACACCTTATGAGATGTGGAAAGGAAAGAAACCTAATATGAAATACTTCCGGGTGTTTGGAAGTAAATGCTACATTTTGAGAGATAGGGAAAACTTAGCTAAGTTTGACCCTAAGAGTGATAAGGGAATTTTTCTTGGATATTCCAGAAACATTCGTGCTTATAGGAGTTACAATCTACGCACCCAAACCGTCATGGAATCCATAAATGTGGTGGTGAATGATGCTCCTGGAGAGGAGTTGAACAAGGAAGAGCAAACTCACACACCGAGTGAAACTGGACAAGAAGATTTTGGTACACTGAATCAGAACTTAGAGACCTCTTCAAATGAAAAAGTGAGTTACCAAAAGGATCCCTCTTCAAGAGTAAAGTTAAATCATCCTCAGGATAACATCATAGGACACATAGATGAAGGAATGAGGCTGAGGAGGAAAGTGATAAATCAATTGGCTTACTCAAGCTACATCTCACAAATTGAACCAAAAAGAATCGAAGAAGCCTTAAATGATGAGAATTGGTTGAATGCTATGCATGAAGAAATAAACAATTTGTGAGGAATAATGTGTGGTACTTGGTGCCAAGACCAGAGAATCACAATGTCGTGGGTACTAAGTGGATATTTAAGAATAAGTCGGATGAGAATGGTACTATAGTGAGAAATAAAGCAAGATTGGTTGCTCAAGGGTATGCACAGATGGAAGGAATAGACTTTGACGAGACCTTTGCTCCAATTGCCAGACTTGAATCTATCTGGATATTATTAAGCATTGCATGCCACATGTGTTTTAAGCTGTATCAAATGGATGTCAAGAGTGCCTTTCTGAATGGGATCCTCCAAGAAGAAGTGTACGTCGAACAACCAAAAGGCTTTAATGATCCAAAATATCCTAATCATGTCTATAGGCTGAAGAAAGCCTTATATGGTTTGAAACAAGCTCCTAGAGCTTGGTATGAGAGGCTTACTTCATATCTTGAAGATCACAATTTTCTGAGAGGAAGTGTTGACAGAACACTGTTTATCAGAAAAGTTGGAGAAGACATAACAGTTGCTCAAATCTATGTGGATGACATTGTATTTGGATCATTGATTGACGCCCTGGCTCTTGAATTTGCTGAAGAAATGAAAAATGAATTTGAAATGAGCATGGTAGGTGAACTAACCTTTTTCTTAGGACTCCAGGTGAAACAATTAGATAATGGGTTGTTCATATCTCAATCTAAATATGCAAAGGAATTAATCAAAAAATTTGGATTAGATGGGAAAAGCCATGCCAGAACCCCCATGAGCACGAGTTTTAAGCTTAGTACCGATGGGTCAGGCAAGAATGTTGAGCAATCCTTGTATAGTAGCATAATTGGGAGTCTACTGTATCTCACTGCAAGTAGACCAGACATTGCTTTTAGTGTTAGGGTATGTGCTAGATTTCAAGCCAATCCTAAGGAATCACATTTAGTAGCAGTCAAACGCATACTTCGCTATGTAAATGAGACAGTCAATTATGGGATCTGGTATTCTAGAGACTCTAATACTGAGCTTGCAGGCTCTTCCGATGCTGATTAGGCAGGTAATGCAGATGATAGGAAAAGTACTTCTGGTGGGTGTTTCTATGTCGGCACAAACCTTGTTGCCTGGATGAGCAAGAAGCAAAACTCCATATCGCTGTCCACGGCTGAGGCTGAATATATTGCTGCAGGCAGCTGTTGCATGCAATTGTTGTGGATGAAGCAAATGTTGTGTGACTATGGCATTACTCAAGGTATGATGAGCATTTATTGTGACAATACTAGTGCCATAAACATTTCAAAAAATCCTTTCCAACACTCTAGGACCAAGCACATCGACATTAGACATCATCTTATTCGAGAGCTGGTAGAAACACGTGTTGTGACTCTTGAGTACATTCCCACCGAACACCAACTAGCAGACCTTTTCACTAAACCTTTGGATGGGCTTCGGTTTGAATTACTTAAAAAGGCTATTGGTATTTGTGCATTGACCTGAGGGTTGAAACACGCATAACATGCATTGCATGCTTTACATGCATTTTTTTTTTTTTTTTGTTATTTTGTGATTAGTCATCCTCTTATTCCATTTTTGGTATTACTGCCTTTACATGCACTCCATGGTTGTGATATTAGTTATTGGTGTTGTTAATTCTAAAAATCTAGGTACATGTGTCTTTTAAGAATTGTATCATATATCTATGGGTTACAAAGGTTTGAAACATGAGTATCAGTTGTAATCTGTGACTAGCTTCACACACTTCACTCCATGCTTAGTCAATCGACGTTTCACCACCGTGAGTTTTTGGGGAGGCAATCAAAAGTGTTAGGAAACTCTACCTACACACAGAATTGACCACGGGCTAGACAACCTCATTATTGTTCCCTTGTACAAAGAAAAAGAAAAGGAGATGATGTTGTATATCATTGAAAAGAAAAAGGGATGTTGTTGCAAATAAAAAAAAAAAAAAGGGTAAACAAGTATCTTGACATTGATACAGATAATCAAACAGAAACATCTAGGTTCTAACAGCATTGGGTTTGACTTTCTGCATCTTGGAAGAGTTTCTCAAACACTTATGGTTTCTTGTACAGCCCAACCCCACTCACACCTTTTGGTTGAAATTTCTTGATTGAGCAAGGACTTTGTTAACACGGCTGTCTTTATTACTTGTGGTACTTTGTTTTTATTACCTGCGTGTTTTATGAGGACATGATGCCTTTCTACATTTGATGTGTGTGAATGATTTAAAAATTAACTTCATTAATAGTTGGATCACACTGAATTTTTTTTTAGGCAGAAAAGTAAAATCTGTGGGCATCCGCTAGAGCAAACTTAAAAGCCGCTCGAGCGAACGTGTTTTAAAATGCCCCGCGTGCCTTTCTTTTTCCCTAGCCCGTTATTTCCCCTCTACACCGTTTCCTCTCCCCACCTCATGCGATAACTTCTCTCTTTCTCTCCGTGTGGTTTCATTCATTTTCTCTCAAGAAACTTGCTTCAATCACGGTAAGTCTCTCATTTCTCCCTCTTCTCAATCATTTTTGGTCATTATTTTCTATTTTGCATCATGCATCTCCATACATATACATTTCGGAAATTAGGGCTTTTGATTTGGGGATTCTGAAATGGAGCATTTTTGTTGGTTTGTTTGGAGTTTGGTTGGAACTCTTGGTTGTCTATTCCTATTCTCTTTGTATTTAGGAGGTTCATAAAACCCCCAAGGGGTTTTTCATTTGGTTTGTGCTTGGATGCACTCCAAGTGCTCAGTGAAATGCATCAATGAAGATTGGTTTCTTATTTTCATCATGCATTGATATTGCATTGTTCTCATGGTCATTTTATGTCTATCCTAGTGTTGGGATAGTGTTTGGCATTGAGGCTTGGGACCTCCATTGGGGTTAAAACCCAATCTTGGCTTAGTTGGGTTTGATGTGCTCAAAAATGCCAAATGGGTTGTTAAATTGTGTTTGTGGGCATGTGCATTGTGCATTTTGAAATAGTTTTTGGCAACATTCATGACTTGTTTTTGAAATGGATTTTTAAAACCCAAGTTTGGCTAAGTCACATTAAACATGTGCATACATTGGTTCACATTAGGCATGTGCATTCATCAATCATTGGGCATTTCACATTACCTTTAGCCTTGTCTAACGGTCACTGATTTTGTCCAGCTTCAGTCATGTCTCGAAGAGTTCGTTCATGCCAAAATCCTCTTGCCCCCGCTCAAGCACATTTCCGCAATCCTTGTGCAAGAGAAATTTACGCTCAAAATTTTTCTACCCGTTCTCCAATTGTCGAGCTGGAAGTTCTCCTTGGTGAGCTTATTGAGACTGTTATCCCTCGCATTTTTTAGTCTCGCCAGTGGCTGGCCTTGACCACTGGTCATCCCACTCCTTCTGTGGAGTTGGTTAAGGAGTTTTACTCCAACATTGATGCCATCTCTGATGATGGCTCTTTTGAAGTCAGTCTTCGGAACATTGTCTTCCGGGTGACTCCGGGCATGGTAGCGGACTTGCTAAATGCCCCGTGAGTGGCAAACCCCACGTATCCGTATACACGGACTTCTCCTCCTAGTCCGACAGTCATTGTTGAATGTTTAATCGGTCCATTTTCTAGTTGGGATGGTAAGTCACCCATTCTCACCTCACGTTTTTCACCCGAGTTTCTCATTCTCAGTAGGATAGTCCTTACAAATCTATATCCTACTGGTCATCAGAGTGATGTCAGTCCTGACCGCACCACTCTTTTGTATGCACTGATAAATGATGTCTCCATTGACCTGGGGAGTCATCTGTGTCGGGTTATGCTTGAGGTGTTTAATTCCCCAAAATTACGGCCTGGCTTGCCTTTCGCCTGCCTCATCACTAGGATAGCCCTCTCTCAGGCTGTTATGCTTCTTCCTCATGAGCCTAGAGTTCCTCTTAAGGCTCCTATTGGGCGTAGGACCATGCAGCTGAGTCGTGCTCACATTACCCCTCCCCCACTAAATGTCGAGCATCCTCCTGCATCCTCCTCCCAGCCATCCACTTCTCAACCATCCACTTCTCAGCCATCTAGTTCATAGCCTCAGGGCTCGGTACCATTCATACCGACAGGAGGATCGACTGATCCCAGCCTTCAGCAGGTCCTTGAGTACCTTGCTCGTCTTGAAGCTCGGTTTGAAGCCCGATTTGATCGTCTTGATGCCAAAGTTGACAGCCCACAGCAGCTTGTGACTAAACGCTTCAACGACATTGAGGAGCGCCTCGATGAAGATGATGGCAGTCAGACTGATGGTGATAGTTGAGACCCTTGGCTTGTTGTGACAAAAAGGGGGAGTGGTATAGAGATTTAGGGGGAGTGGTATAGATGTAGGGGGAGCAGCTTGTGTGTTTGTTAGTAACACATTGTTTGATGGGGGAAGCAGCTTTTTTTGTTAATCACATGCTGCTATTGTTTGACTATTGAACTCATTGTCTGATTAATTTCTGAATGAAAAGTTGTTCATGAAAACTGTGCAAATGACATTGCTTATGCTTATGAGATTATTTCTTGCATGTTTTTGGTGGTTCGTTTAACCTTTTGCTAAGTATTTGCAGAAATTTCTCAACATGTTCAAGATATTGCCTAAATCATGGGAATCCTGTTTGGAGTGTGTCAGGATTAGGTTCTATGTATAGGTTAGAGGTTTTGTCACAGAAATGCCAAAGGGGGAGATTGTTGAGAGAAAAATTAGTTAATTGGCATATTCTTGTGAAAACCTATGTAAAGTTGAGTTGTAACAAGTGTTGATGCAGTGTTACATGAAAAAGATTGGAGTGTGCTCAACATGGCTCGACTGGCGCTCGAGCGGAACCTTCTAGAGAGGTTCGCTTGATGGGCGCTCGACGTGGCGCTCGAGTAGAACCCATCCAGAGTGGTTCACTCGATGTGCGCTCGACGTGGCGCTCGAGCAGAACCCATACAGAGTGGTTCGCTCGATGTGCGCTCGACGTTGCGCTCGAGCAGAACTCATCCAGAGACGTGCGCTCGACCTTCGCTCGACACCTCACTCGGGCCAATGTTCAAGACAACCTAAAATTCATGTTTTGAGCGCCGTGACTTGCTGGGACTATAAATAGAACAGATTATTTCTGTTCTGTGGTGTGGAAAAATAGAGCAAAACCCTAAGTGTTTCAAGAGCCAAAGAGAGAAACCTATTCCTCACCTTGTGAATCTCTAGATTTAAATGAAAATGTGTCTTGGTAACTTGAACCAATGTATACCTCTTGGGGATATGAACCTTAATCGCTTCTCAACGAAACAAATGGTTGTGTTCTTTGGTGAATTAGAAACATTTTCAATGTATTCTCTAATATTTGAGAAGTTGTGACTTCTCAAAAGTGCTCATTCATTTTAGTTGTGGCTTTTCACAAATATCCTTTCATTTAAATAAGTTGTGAGTTTTCGCAAGTGTCATTTCATTCTAGTTGTGATTTTTCACAAGTGCCCTTTCGTTCTCTATAAATAGGGAACCCCACCCACAAATTCATGAATTCCAAATTCTCTACAAAAATTAGAGAAACACTTCCTCATTTTTTTTGTCTTTTTTTTTTTTTTGGCTTTGGCTATTTTATATCAGGTTCGAGGTTCTCCTTTTTTGTGCACCGACAAGAAGATTAACGGGAAACGCGTTGTTGTATCTTAGGAGTAAACTGTCAAGAAGCCTAGTACATGTTTATAATTGGAGGCGGCGAAATCTACTCTAAGAAAAGCGTCCATCACAACGTGCCTCAACACCGGATTCTCTCTTTCTAATTTGTTCTTATTATTTTATATATTCTCTAGTTTACAAAGCGTTTCAAAATATATTCTCAACAATCTTATAGTAGATCCTCTTTGTTAAATTATATGTGTGTTTTAATTGTTTAGTTATCACTATGACTTCAAACGAACCAATTGCACCCGAGAAATTTGGAGAAATCAATTTTAAGCGTTGGCAAGAAAAAATACAAATCTTTCTTATAATGCTAGGATTATATTTTGTTATTGAAAATGATCCTTCTTCTGATGATTTACATGAGCCCGTACGTACTATTGAATTGCAAACATATGCAAAAAAAAGATAATTTGTGTAGATGTAGGATTTTAAATCATTTAAGTGATACACTTTTTTATGTTTATTTACACATTAAATCTATCAAATATATTTGAAATGTTCTTGATAAAAAATATGGTATACAAGATGCTGAAATGGATAAGTACACCGCAAGCCAATTTCTTAGTTTCAAGATGGATGGTTTCAAATCTGTGGTAGAGCAAGCCCATGAGCTAACTATTATTTACCAAGAATTGGGCCAATGGAGAATGGGTATTACCGAGCGTCTCCAAGTTGCTTGTACAATAAACAAGTTGCCTCCTTCTTTGAAGAATTTTAGCTTATCTTTTAAACATAAAACTGAAGATATGACCATGGAAACCTTAATCTCTGCTATTAGGATCCAACAATAACACTTGGAAAATGATCTCATCCCACCATTGGTTTCTGATTTTCAGTTTAAAGCAAATATTGTAGAGGGTCATAAAACACATAAGAACCCAATACATCAAAAATCCAAATTCAATAAGGGTTAAATTAATTATGGGAATAATTTGAAACCAAAGTCTTATATTAACAAAGATGATAAAAGGCTAATTTGTTTTAACTGTAACAAATCTGGTCACTTGGCCAAAAATTGTCGCTATAAGAAGAGGAAATATCAAGGCAATGAACAATCAAGATCGCCTGACCCACAAGCGCATATGGTACTTTCCGGGACCGACTCTGTTGGAACCGATGAATTTTATGTAACCATAAATCTCAAAGTTTATCTGGCTTGTAATGCTACTGATTGGATAATAGATACAGGAGCCAATGTACATGTCACTTCTAATCGCAATATTTCTTCAACATATCAGGACACAAGAAACATGAAAGTGACGATGGGTAACTCCATCTCTGCACAAGTATTTGGAGTAGGAAAACTTGAACTCAAATTAACATCTAGAAATACTCTTCCTTTAGAAGAAATATTTTAAGTACCAGAGGCGAAGATAAACCTAATTAGTGGATCTTTACTCAGTGGGGCAGGCTACACATTATTATTTCAATCTAATAAAGTTATTGTAACTAAATATGAGTCATTTGTGGAGAAAGGTTATGTGAGTGGTGGTTTGTTTGTAATAAATATTTAAAATAATGTAGTAGACAAATTTGATTCTAATAATAAATTTACATTTTCTTCATGTTCCTATTCAATATGGTATACTAGATTAGACCATGTCAATTATCATAATGTTAAAAGAATTATGGATTTAGAGATTATTCCTAAAATTCCTATTGATTTGGATGAAAAATGTTTAATCTGTGTTCAATCAAAATAGCCTAGAAAATCATTTAAATCTATTATAAGAAATTCATCACAACTTGAATTAATTTATAGTAATGATTGTTATTTAAATAGTGTCTCATCTAAAGGTGGTAATAAATATTTAATTACTTTTATAGATGATATGTCCAAATTTTGTTATGTTTATTTGATGAAAATAAAAGATGAACCATTTACTAAATTTGTCATCTATAAAACTGAAGTTGAAAACCAATTTGATAGAAAGATTAAAATTATCAAGTCTAATACAGAAGGTGAATACTCATCTAATCAATTGGTTTAATACTGTGAGGAGAATGATATTATACATGAGGAAACCGCTCCATATTCTCCTCAATCCAATGGTGTTTTTGAAATAGATATGGTCAAATGCATGCTCTCTAGTTCCGGCCTACCTGAGCAATGGTGAGGGAATCAATACTTGCATCTTGTTTTATCTTGAATATGGTACCATTTAAGAGATCTGACAAGACAACGTATGAACTCTAGAAGGGTAGAGTACCCAATATTAATTTCTTTAGAGTTTGGGGTTGTGTTGCAAAGGTTAATGTTTCAAAAATTAAGAAAATGAAATTAGGTCCCAACACAGTAGATGCAGTATTCATTGGGTATGCTAGACATAGTTCTGCATATAAGTTTTTTATTATCAAATCAAAAGTCCAATATATTGATCCCAACAGCATCATGGAGTCTAGGGATGCAACATTTTTTGAAAATCTATTTCATTTCAAAAATAAGTTAGAAAGATCTTTACTTACAATAAGTTTTTCTTCCATCAGTAGTCAACCTACCATTGTATCTAATCCTGATAGTGCATCTGGATCAGAAAATGAACTTGGAAAAGGAAAATGAGTTAGATAGGAAAATGATTCTGGACATGATTTTTATTTTTTGGAGGAAAACCCGTTGACTTTCAAGGATGTCATGCTTTCTATTGATTCTACTTTATGGAAAGAAACAGTAAATAGTGAGATAGAATCTCTTAAGACTAATGGCACTTGGAACTTATGTGATCTTCCTCCTAGATGTAAAACCATTGGATGTAAGTGGATTTTTAAAAAGAAATTGAGACCTGATAGTACTATTAATAAATTTAAAGCTAGGCTGGTTGCGAAGGGTTTTACACAAAGAGAGGGTATCGATTATTTTGATACATATTCTCCTGTTACTAGAATAACTGCAATTCGTGTTCTAATTGCTCTAGCAGCGATCCATAAACTTGAAGTCCACCAAATGGATGTAAAGACCGCATTCTTAATGGCAATCTAGAAGAAGAGATATACATGGATCAACCAGAGGGATTTGTGGTTCCAGAACAAGAAATGAAAGTTTGTAAACTTATTAAATCTCTCTATGGTTTAAAGCAAGCCCCTAAATAATGGCACCAAAAGTTTGATGAAATAATTTTATCTTATAATTTTAAGATAAATGAATATGATAAGTGTTTATACAGTAAAATAGTTGATGGTGCATGTGTAATGCTATGTCTTTACGTTGATGATATTCTCATCTTTGGTACCAATATAAATATTATTTTTTATGTTAAAATTTTTTTATCTAAGAATTTTAACATGAAAGACATGGGAGAGGTACAGGTAATTCTTGGTATTAAATTAATGAGATCTCGTGATGGTATTAGCATAAATCAATCTCATTATATTGAAAAGATTCTTAAAAAGTTTGAGAGATTCGAATGCAAGCCTGTCAGTACTCCTCTTAATCCTTGTTTGCATTTAAGTAAGAATCTTGGAGATCCTGTGTCACAACTAAGATATTCTCAGATTATTTGTACGTTACTGTATATTGTTAATTCTACTAGACCTAATATTTCATATATTGTGAGTAGACTTAGCAGATATACTAGTAAGCCTGATGATTCTCATTGGAAGGCATTGGAAAGAATTCTTAAATATTTGAAATGAACCATGACATATGGTATCCATTATTCTAGGTATCCCACTGTATTAGAAGCATACAGTGACGCTAGTTGGATAACTGACACAGTAGATCGTAAGGGAACGAGTGGATATATTTTCAATATTGGTGAAGCAGTTATGGCTTGGAGATCCTCCAAGCAAACTGTGATTTCACCATCTATTATGGAAGCTGATTTAATAGCCTTAGATACTACCGGACATGAGGTAGAATGGCTTAAGAATTTATTATCAGAAATTTCACTAGTTAAAAAATCAATGCCATTTATTTTTGTTCTTTGTGACAATCAGATTGTGATAAGTGTTTATAATAATGAACACTTTAATCATAAAAGGAGACATTTGAGTATCAGACATTCTATGATAAGATATCTGATAATGAATGGATACCTGACTTTGGAATATGTAAAGTTAGAAGATAACCTAGAGGATCATTTGATGAAAGGACTGGCAAAGTCGAAGGTTATACGTACATCAAGGGGAATGGAACTGAAGTCCATTAATTAGGTCACCGATAGTGGCAACCCAACCTTCCTGACTGGAGATCCCAAGAAGAAGTTTCAATGGGAAGAACAAACTATTTGAGTGACTGGATAACAATATTAAAATATTATTGTAGGTCTATCTCTAGGGTGTGAATGCTACAAATGCAATGGTAAAGGAAAAGCGAAATGCTTTGAATGAGTCCAAGACTAAGGCGAGGTACTGAATTGCAGGTATCCTTAAAGGACTCACCTATGTGAGTGTGATTGTGGGGCCGCAGTCCATAGTAATTGGGCTATTCCCTAGAGTGCTTATGAATCTAAGATACGGTGCACGGCCTTTATGCACCACCTTGAAAAGAACTTGATATATGCCGCACTATGTGTGTGGTGTGGAGAAGCTTGAGTTAACAGATTCTGGTTCAAGACTTGGTTTACCATGGATATTTCAGATGGAAACATGCTAACACTTTGGTAGACGTTCAAAGCCGCAAGCTACCTCTATTGATGCATAGGATTTAGTCCAAAGAAAATCGTATTCTATTATGTTCTTTAAAATATTTTAATCAGGTGAGGGATTGTTGGTTTTTAAACTTAGAAATGATTAAAATATTTGATGTAAAGTAAAAATAATGTGAACCATTATGTATGTTCAATATATCGGTTCGGTTGTCTAGATTTAAATGAAAATGTGTCTTGGTAACTTGAACCAATGTATGCCTCTTAGAGATATGAGCCTTAACCGCTTCTCAACCAATCAAATGGTTATGTCTTTTGGTGAATTAAAAACTTTTTCAATGTATTCTCTAATATTTGAGAAGTTGTGACTTCTCAAAAGTGCTCCTTCATTTTAGTTGTGGTTTTTCACAAATACCATTTCATTTAAATAAGTTACGAGTTTTCACAAGTGTCATTTCATTATAGTCGTGACTTTTCACAAGTGCCCTTTCGTTCTCTATAAATAGGGAATCTCACCCACAAATTCATGAACTCCAAATTCTCTACAAAAATTAGAGAAACACTTCCTCTTTTTTGTCTTTTGGGCTTTGGCTATTTTATATTGGGTTCGAGGATCTCCTTTTGTGTGCACCGATAAGGAGATTAATGGGAATCGACGTCATTGTATATTGGGAGTAGACTGTCAAAAAGCCCAGTGCATGTTTATAATTGGAGGCGGCAGAATCTACTCTAAGGAAAGTGTCCATCACAACGTGCCTCAATACCGGGTTCTCTCTTTCTAATTTGTTCTTATTATTTTACATATTCTCTAGTTTACAAAGTGTTTCAAAATATATTCCCAACAAGGAAGACCCGACTTATCCAATCGAATTCAACCTCGCAGCAACCTCGACACTTATCCGAGTACTTGCCACTCCATATGTTGACCCATCGCACCATACTTTATAAGTCAATCTACAGCTATCTTCATTACCCTCTCTAATTTAACCTTATAATGCACAACAAAATAAAATAAAAATAAAAAGCTTTAAATTTACATAACTCCATCAATATATGTATTATAAGATTTGTAGAAAGTAGAATATACATAGAATTTAAAAAAAAAAAAATTGAATCAAATGCTATTTTCCTAGGAATACCCGTCCAATTTTTCATGCTATTTCATTTACTATTGAAAAGAAAAATCTCGAGACAAAAAAAAAAAAAGGAACCAAAGCACAAGTGTGCTCTAGTCTAGAGTACTCTGAATGGCTATTGTAAAATACACATTTTTTTAAAATATAAAGAAAGATTGTCAAAAGTCCCCTCTATTGGATCATTTATTTCATTTCTATTTTACATTCAGCTACAATAATCATCTACTTGTAGAGGTTATTGTTCATTCCTTTAAACATTTTTTTATTATTTCTCTCTCATTTCATCCTCTTTCTTTTTTATCTTATTTTCATTTTAACCCTTTTATCACTTTTGCACAGGCTCCACTCTCTTATCTCTCATCTACTCTAGCACTCCGTTTATAATTCTTTCAATTTTTATGCATGTAGAAGTTTTGATATTGTCAATAATAAAGGTATGTATTTTTTTATCGTTTTACTCTTTTTTTTAAATAATTTAAAATATTACATTATACATAAAGAAATATTGTAAATATCAAAATATATGATATATAGAGAAATATTTGAAATATATGATGTGTAGAGAATATAATATTTGAAATAATTAAAAAAGATTAAAAAGTATAACATTAAAATGATATAAAGAAAAAATAGATAAACTGATATACGGCATATTGTAAAAGTCAATAGGTAAAATAGAAAAAATAGATTTTAGTAATGTATTCTAAAGGATAGGATAAAGCAGCTATTGGGAGTGCTCTCAAGTGAGCGTGCAAGCTGCACATAATTTGCTTGTCTTGCAAGCGCTATTCCTTGCATGCCCTTTAACGAACATAAAAAATGTCACACATCTCTCATCCTAAAATTTTTTCTATAACATTATGTCTACCTTCACTATAAGAAAAATGAACATTTACGACGAGTTATTTATGATGAAAATAATTATTTATTATGAGAATAGACTCATTTTGATATGACATAGTCATTTTGACAAGAAATAACTGGAAGCAAATAAAATTTTTTCTTACAATGACAATGAAAACATTTTCAAAACTTTTCAAGATGCCAAGATCAGGCCCATAGATTGACCTATGGTGTGACTTACAAGGTAAATATAGTTGATCATCATAACTTTAGTTGAGCCTTAACTATTAATAAGGTTCGATCATAACACTCACGAGCGCCAAAGCCACGCTCATGCTAATAGATGCAATAACAAACATGCAACCACTAAAACTTTTAAATATTTAAGTTTCATATATGGTTCGTTTGATAACCATCTTTCCAACCATTCGTGTTGACGAATCCAAACTCCGAAACCATGCAAACCCTAACTTTACATTGAACACCAAAACCATAATCCAAAACCACAACCGGTCGAACCAAATTCGTAAAGGTCCAAGTATTATTTGCACTGCGATTTTGTTTTTTGAATTAGTGATGGCTCTAGAAAATAAAATCCCCACATGACTTTAAACATAAACCCTAACAAGACAGTGAGAGGGAGAAGGCACATGATATAATTCTAACTCTTTTGTAGGTTCTTAAAACACCGAGGAAAAAATAATTTAAAGCAAAAAACAAGAAGATCACAAGAAAGATCAGGAATCAATATCGTAGAAAGAGGAAGCTCGAGAAGGTGTTTACCTTGATTCACTACAAGAAATTTGACTTTTAGGGACTAAATTTGTTAGGGACGAATTAAATTTCATCCCTAAAAGTCATTTTTAGAGACGAAATCTCCAAAAATTCCTGAACTACTAAATTCGTTCGAACAAAAAAATATCCATTCGAACATGGAATTAATGCCCGTTCGAACAGTATATAATCTCTTCGAATAATAATATTGGCAGAAAATTAATTTATTTTTCTTAGGGAAAGTTAATAACCGTTCAAACTTAAACTTCCTTTTTCGAACGAACATTTTTTCAATTAATTTTTTTATTAGTATGGATTTGTGCATATATTTTTTTCCATTAAAGTAATAAATATTTTTTCCATTAATTTGTTATCATTTTCAAAATATAAAAATGTGTATATATTATATATTATGATTTTCGGTGAGTTAAAATATTTATAAATTCATAAATATATTTTATGTAATTTACTTCAATAGTGTTTTATTTTATGTTAAATTTATATAAATATAATTTTAAAGATAGTATCATTTTTTATATTATCATGAACGGCAAGTAAAATGAAAAAAAATAAACAAAGTAGTAAACACAAAAAATAAAAATCATACATTAATTACATCCCAAATATATAATATTCAATACAACATAAAAAAAGTAAAATAATAACTAAAACGATCATTGGGTCCTTAGTAACTCAACATCCTCTTGCTACATTTTAATAGATCCCTCCAGATCCATAAGCTTGTCCATGATGGGCTCAACGAACTCTACAAACAGAGCTTGTAACTAATCCAAAGTAGCCCCAGGAGGCTGTCTCTCAACAGCGGCAGCACTACTAGAAGCTGGATCTATGGGAGGATCACTAGGCTGTTCTGGTACAGTCTTCCGCAAGTGCTCCTTACTCTTGCTAAATGTGATCTTGTTAAGGGGCCTCATCTGTGGCGACTTCCACTCAGTGGCCGACACTGTAACCCCCGATCGGAGTAGGAGGTTAGATATCAGCAGTGCAAATAGTAGACTACCTCCACTGGAAAAGTGTGACTCCGATCGAATGCAAAGGAATAAATACAATCCTAGATCAATGGGATCCCCCCGTGTTATCCACAGCAAAAATTTGGCTCGATCGATCCCGAAATTAGTCTTGTGTTTTTTCGGATCGATGTTATAGCCAACAATCAAATTAAGCATTCTGAAAAATCATATACAATCGGCCTGTCAGATCACCTTGCTCCCATCATATGGAGGACTCGATGGGTCTCGCACTAGCTGACACACCTGATCGTCTGTGAGATCATCATCAGGTAGATCATCATCCTCACTACCATCCGAAGTAGCATCCGAATCTACATTCGGGGCTAGCGAGGAGGATGCGGCCGGTGTGTCGGAATCAGATGGTGCAGCCGCTGGTCCATTTGTTGCCGCTGCAGGATATGCGTCGGCTATACGAGAAATGTCAAGGAACTCAGTAATAATGCGGGGAGAGAAATTAATACTCACTCCTCGGACTGATATGGTGTAGAACAGAGCATCAGTGCTAAGTTCTCCCATGGCACAGTAGAACTCACCGACCATCTCTGGATATGCAATTCCCCCGTTGCTCACAGATCGGTATCCATCCCCGAAGATGGATTGTATGCTTCGTCCCTCCCATGAAAGATCGGAGAAGTCAAACAAAATGACTGGACGCTCGACAAGTGTAGGCCTCGTCTTTGGACTGATCTCTCGCACGTTTAACCATAATTAAACGTAATGAAAGTAAGAATATAATTAATCATAATATTTAAATTATATTATTGAAGAATTATAGTATATTGAATTGAATTGAAATAATTCGTTCGAACATAACATAGTCTGTTCGAACTAGTAAACTCTATTCAAATGGACTGCTCTGTTCATTCGAATAGAGTTTCTTTGTTCATTCGAACGAATTTATTTTGTTCGAACAGAAATAATGTTGTTTGGCAACTAAGAGTTCGAACGGACTAGAGTTTGTTCGAACGGAAGAAGCCAAACAGCCATGGCTAAGTCGACTCTGCCTCGAACTGAAAAACTTCCTATCTAGATGTTATCTTTTGTTTTAATCGGCAGAAATGATTAAGGAGTGAAGCTCAATCATTTCTAGAGATTATTTTGATGTTATTTCCACAGAATACACCAAAATGGGTGGGTTTCGGATTCGAAATCCATACCCCCCAAACACATCCCATTCGCGCAAAAAACCAAACAATAGAGGTGGAGAGTTGACCCATACCTCTTAGAAGTTCAAATGTGGGGTTCCTACGTTCGTTAAGTGGCGGTTTTCGCGGCGGAGTTAAAGGGCGGACTCGGAGGCTCTCGGTAGTTGCTGGTTCAAATGAGAAAGTTTTGTTTCATTGTATTCGAACTAGGTCTATAGTGATCGTGGCATCTCGTTCGAACTGGATAAATATTCGTTCGAACGGTTATTATATTAATATATTTATAATTATATTACTAATAGTAATATATAATAATAATAATATTACAAAGTACAAAAGTATAAAAATGAAACTAATAATAGTATTATAATAGTTTTAATTAATATATTTAGTATATTATTTTTAAATATATTGTTTCTATTATACTAAGTACATACTAGAGCAGTAACATTGGATTCATCATTTTCATCTTTAAAATTTGATAAAAAGTACATATTTTTTATAAACTCAAAACCTCCCTATCCATAACTCCACATTGAATTAGTCATTGGATTCCTCAAAATAATAATATAATATGGTTTTTTAATAATAATATTTTAATTTATTTTTTTCATATTTTACAATTATACTAACTCTATGTTAATTAATAATTTAATTTGATACTTAAATTATTGTTTCCCAACTTAAATATATTGTGGCTCAAAATTGGAAAACAATAATTTAAGTAAATAAAATAATAGTTATAGAGTGTGAATAGTGAGTCTTCAAATTTGAAGATGAATTGGAATGCACAATTTGTCAAAGTTTCAGATTTTATTATTTGGTGAATCCAATGCAGTGATTTTAAACTTGAACTCATTTAATGAGTCCAATGCCAATGCTCTAAGTACTTAGTATAATTACAATGGTTGAATTATATAGATACTATATATAAGTTATGATAACTATACTCTTATAATTTATATAATATTATAACACTAACTATAGTTACTAGTTATATAACTGCAGTATAAGTATTATATATAGTTACTATATAGCTATAACTATTATAAGTTATGATAACTATACAAGTTAGTATAATTAATATATATATATATATATATAGTGGATATTAGTTATATAGCTACTACAATGTAAGTATTATATAGTTACTATATAGTTATAGCTATTACAAGTTATGATAACTATACAACTTAATATAATTAATATATATATAGTAGCTATTAGTTATATAGTTACTACAGTGTAAGTATTATAAGTTATAATAACTATACAAGTTAAAATAATTAATATATATAGTAGTTATTAGTTATATAGCTACTACACTGTAAGTATTATAAGTTTTGATAACTATACAAGTTATCATAAGTACTATAGTTAAAATAGTTACTATAGCTACTCCAGTGCAAGTATTATAAGTTATGATAACTATACAAGTTATCGTAACTATAGTAACTAGTTCGTAGTTACTAGTTACTATTATAAGTTACTATAACTATAGTTATTATATTTTATATCATAAGATAGTAAGTTATATAATATATACTGCAAAATTAGAAGACCAAAAGTATATATATATTAATAAGTACTATATATTAATAGTTAATATATAGTATAAGTATTATATTAACTATTAGACTTGTAGTATATTATATATTATCAATTATAATATAAAATAGTTGGTAAAATATATAGTTATTATATAGTATATAATATTAAAATATTTTGTGACTGGTTCGAACCCAATAACATCCCGTTCGAACGGTGTATTCTCATGGAATGTGTTTGGAGGGAAATTTCGCACCAAATACTCTGAATGTTAGTTTATTCGAACGTCAAAATTCGTCATTCGAACGCTCTGGTCGAACAGTGTTACGAAAATACCCTTTAAGCTGGTCTACATTTGAAGAATATGCCAAGAAATATTATGATTTATTAGTTCGAACAACAAAATGACACGTTCGAACGTGAAATAAATCGCAGCAGATTTGGCGCCTATTCGAAATTTTCGTGTTCGAATGGATAAATTTCCAGTTCGAACGAGACTTCACAGATTCATATACCTGAACCTCCAGTTCATTTTCATAGTTGATGAATGTTTAATAGGAGGCAGAGCACGGCTTTGTGATTTTGTGTGTGTGAGAGTGTTGTGGAGAAAGAGATACTCACAGACTTAGTGAGAGAAGGGATTCTTGAGAGAGAGAGGAGAGGTTCGAACAATAGGTATGTTTTTTTTTCTATGTTTTTTTGCATTTCGAGTTTCATTAATGTTAGTTTATTGCATATGATTTAGGTTTTCTCATAATGTGTTTTCTACTTATGTAGGTATTGTGGATTGATACTTTTGTTTGGATTGCTTAAATTCAAGGTAATATTTATGATTTTTAGATTTTTTATAATTTATAGTTCTTAATTAATTATGTTAAGATGCATGTTGTATATTTGGGTTTGTGCAATCCTATTTAAAATTGGCACTCTGGCAATATACATATTATGAGATTGTGATTGTGACTGTGAAAATTGTGTTTTGTGGCAAATGTTTTGTCTTTGTTTCGTGTCTGGAATCTGGGTTTGTCCCGTTCGAACGCTATAACGTTAGTTCGAATGGAATCATATACGATAAAAATATTGTTCGAACATAATCCTAATATAACAAAAATTATAAAATTATAAGATATAAAAATATATATTAATATAATATAATTACAACATAGTTTATATAAAATTAAATTAGAAACTTAAAATATAGATATAACATAGCAATTGTTAATATTTAAATTAATGTATAAAACTTATAAAAAAATGTAATTGAAAAATAATATTGTATAATTACAAAATATTATGCAATAAAATTAAATTAGAAACTTAAAATATAGATATAACATAGCAATTTTTAATAGTTAAATTAATGTATAAAACTTATAACAAAATTAATTACAAAATAATATAGTATAATTACAAAATATTATGCACTAAAATTAAATTAGAAACTTAAAAATATAGATATAACATAGCAATGTTAATAGTTAAATTAATGTATAAAACTTATAACAAAATTAATTATAAAATAATATAGTATAATTACAAAATATTATGCACTAAAATTAAATTATAAACTTAAAATATAGATCTAACATAGCAATTGTTAATAGTTAAATTAATGTATAAAACTTATAACAAAATTAATTACAAAATAATATAGTATAATTACAAAATATTATGTACTAAAATTAAATTAGAAACTTAAAATATACATATAACATAGCAATTGTTAATAGTTAAATTAATGTGTAAAACTTATAACAAATTTAATTAAAAAATAATATAGTTTAATTACAACATATTGTGCACTAAAATTAAATTAGAATGTAGCAATTGGTGATTAATTATGAATGTAATGTTGCAATGTATTTGTGATTTAGAATGTGATTTCATTGTATAATTGTATTAGGAGTTAGATAGTTTTGAATTTTAGGGTTACTTTTATATGTACTCAAACCTTAGACCCGTTCGAGAGTTGTGGCCAAATATTCTCTTAAAGAATGTTTGGGTAAAACTCTTGAATTTTTCAAAGTGGACAGTTTGAGATTCTATCATCTATACGACAGATATATTCAGTTTAAACTCTTGTATTAGTCAATTAAAATTTTTGTTCAACGATTCCTTAAATTCGGGTATGTGCTCTGTAAATTTCTTGACCCATTAATAGAGTTGACGACTTATCGGGACTAGCATACTTGGAGAACATATACAACTACTTCGCTCGAACATTCACATGAACATGCACAATGAATATATACAACTACTTCACTTGAATGGTGTAACTGACGTAGAAAAGACGCACAAAGAGGAATTTTCCTTGTGGTTTGAACATACGGTATTACTGTTAAGCCCCATTTTATAATACGAATTTCATACCACTAAACTCTTCTTTTTTTGTATATAATAATATTTATTGATATATGTTGCATTGAAATATGGTGAAAATTCATCAGAAATCTCACCAGAACTATATGCTCTAGCATGTGGTCCTTCCAGACGGGCCATCCAGTACTTAGGATGTTAGGTGCGTGGATATAGATTTTACACAACTGATAGAGAAAGATATAGGAAAACTCAAAATTGTGAGGTCATAGTCGAAGGATGCCATGGGGATGATAACATTGACTTCTACGGAATTATGGAAAATATCATAGCGTTAAAGTATGTGGGGGATATATGGTCTGGTTGTTTAAATGTAATTGGTGAGATGTCTCAAATCCTAAGTTGGGAGTGCATAACGATGATTATTTTGTGAGTGTCAATACATCTCGCACATGGTATGAGGACGATCCTTTCGTTCTCGCTTGCCAAGCGAATCAAGTTTTTTATTTAGATAATCCGGAGTACGGAAATCTATGGCAGGTAGTGGAGAATTTTTCACCAAGAAATGTATATGATTACATTCCAGAGGCAGACAAACCACATGAAGAAGTTGATAGTCCAACAAATGAAGAAGTATATCAAGAAAGTGAAGTAGGCATCAATCTATTTGTTGATTTAAGCCATATGATATGGTTCCATTACTTAGAGAAGATGTTCAACCCGAAGTAATTGAGGGTGAAATATCGAAAGAAGATGAATCAACTGAAGTGTCTATTGAGGATGAGGGTGACTGGTCCAGTAAAACGGATAGTGAATGAATTTCAAACATGAATTTCTGTAAGTAATATTAACATATAAATATCTTTAACGTTTGTTTGAATAATAATTTGTTATAATTTCAAATAGATATGCCTCCCAAACGCAAAGCAACATGTGTGTCATCCCTATCCATTATTGACTCCTCGTGTGGTTTACCTGTCATTAATAGTAAGCCAACATCACCAAGCCCAGAACAAGGTATTTTATCAAATTAGATATCATATTTTATGTTCAATTTAAGTAATATATCTATAAAATAAATTAATTTAATTAAAAAGTTATGCTTTAATTGCTATTGTAAACAAGCACCGAGGTAGAGGCACTACGAGGGGGTGTCTGCATAGATAAAGTAAGGAAAGTTGGTAAAATCAAGGTTGATATTCCTGGTGATCACACCGGTAGCTCCAGAGATTCAGCAGTGTGGCTTGTTCTTATGTTGGTATACTTATTCGCACGTATGCACCGATTGCTACATCCTCTTTGTCTAAAGTTTCCTAAGATGTGAAAGACCACATAAAAAACAGATTTTCCTTTTGCAGAAAGAAAAAAGTCCCGTTGACTATGATTTGACCCAATTGTATGCTAAAACATATAAAAATCGTGATGGTATTTGAGTCAGTCCCGAAGCAGAGGCAAATTATGTAAGTTTAAGGTTTTTTAATTTCATTGCCACATAATATTTTTGTTACTTATACTAACTTTAATGTTTTTGTTTTTGTAGGACAAGATGATATCTCTTAAGGAAACTGCTGTAGATCCATCTGATGCATCATCTGTCAACGATGCTCAAATCATTTCTCAAGTTCTTGGATCACGTTTTGGATATTTGAGGGGTTTAGGACATTGTGTAAAATCATCCTCATCATCATCATCCTCCTCCTATTCTCGAGCCAAATCGAATGACAACAAGACTAAGGAATTGAAGGAAGCAGCACTTAAGATAGAATGATTGAGGTCCGAGAAAAATGAGTTGCTGACCCGATTAGATCAAGCAGCAGATTTGGAGGCGAGATTAGAAGAGAGGATGTAGTTGAATAACCAAAAAATGTTTGAACAATTCCAGTCAATGATGTCCCAAAACTCTATGCCACCACCATAGTCTTCAAATTTATCTTTTCTTTAATTGCATTTATATTATGAAGTTTGAATTACTTTGAACAATTGATGTTTGAATTACAATGTGTAATATTAGTATGGTATTTTTAATTAAATTGTGATCTTTATGATTAATATAGTTTGAACGCTAAATTACCATTAACACATTCGAACCAAAACAGACTCATTCGAACAATAAATTATTGGTTCGAACAATATTTATGTGCAAAATCCCGTTCGAACGGATATAATTTCTGTTCGAACAGACATAAGTTTTGTTCGAACACAAGTCGTTTGAAAAATTTATTAGTTCGAACGCATAAAATCTGTTCGAACACCCAGTTCGTTCGAACAGAATCAAATATGAACATTACTTTGAATGAATATTTCATATTGTTCGAATGAACGTCTTTATTCGGACTGATAAATATTTCATTCGAACAATATCTTAAGATGAAATCGGGTCGTCTAAAAAAAAATTATCCGTTCGAACGGTTTCGACTGGATCCGTCCAATTTTGTCTCTAAAAATGATTTTTTGATACAAAATTTAATTTTTGTCTTTAAAACTTTTTTAAGACAGTCTTTTCGAGACAAATTTGAGACAAAATTTTTGTCTTCAAATCTAATTTGGGACAAAAATTGTACTTTTTTTAAAAAAATTTTATCTCAAAAAACACAATTTGTTGTAGTGATTGAGTTGACATTTTATGAATTAAAAGTTTGGGATTTGCTATACATCATATACTATTCATTTCACATTCTATGTTTGATATTTTTTTTTTTTTATAGAAAGTGAAGTGTTAAATGAATAATAACTGTTGAAAAGAATTATTCTA